>NC_140014.1:0-236549 GCF_964263955.1 Coregonus lavaretus | reverse complement strand
TATGTATTGATGCAAAACACTTTCGGAGTTAATAATGTAAAAAACAATACATATAAAACAAAATACTACAAAGTTTCTTAAGAGCTAGTCGCGAGGCCGCCGTCTTCGTCTGCGCCAAACTGTAATATGCTATGTTTCTCAAGAGTCGAGGCTGAATGAGGACATGATCAATATTGATCTCGCTGGTTTTTCTATGCATCGTTAAACCCGACGGCAGACTTGAAAATGCACATCCAGAAGTGGAGTTTAACGTGGCCAGTGATTTTAATGCAAGGAAACTGAAATCCATTTTACCAAATTTTTACCAGCATGTCACCTTTGCAACTACAGGCGACAAAACTCTAGATCCCCTTTACTCCACACGCAGAAACGCATACAGTACAAGGCCCACCCTTGTCCTCCCTTTGGCAAATCAGACTCTATGCTCCTGCTTCCTGCTTACAAGCAAAACTCAAACAGGAAGTACCAGTTACGTGCTCAATATGGAAGTGGTCCGATGAAGCGGATGCTAAGCTACAGGACTGTTTCGCTATTATAGACTGGAATATGTTCCGGGATTCGTCCAATAACATTGGGAGTTTACCACATCAGTCACAGGGATGTAAACAAATTTGTGCACAACATTTGAGAGAAATACGCTTTTTGTTTGTATGGAACATTTCTTGGATCTTTTATTTCAGCTCATAAAACATGGGATTAACACATTACAAGTTGCGTTTAGATTTTAAAGGTGAGAACACAACAGTTCACCTGACAAGACTAAATCAAAATATTACACTGTTGATTTTATATGT
Organism: Coregonus lavaretus; assembly: GCF_964263955.1. Lineage (NCBI taxonomy): Eukaryota > Metazoa > Chordata > Actinopteri > Salmoniformes > Salmonidae > Coregonus > Coregonus lavaretus. The sequence continues at coordinate 235,755 of NC_140014.1, read as the reverse complement.
ATTTTACATTCACTGTACATTTCACCGCAGTTGTTGATAATGAAATCTGAAAATACTCAGGATACATTCAGTAACATGATACATTCAGTAACATTATAAGAATGTTCTTCGAAAATTTGGGGTAGGTGCAACTTAAGACAAAAAAAATAATAATTAGCATTTGAGTGAGAGGTCTAACTGTGTCTCCAAGTGGCCACACACCTCTCCAAAGTGTGCACAGTTCCTAAATAATTTCAATGGATTTTTATGACTCAAACAAGTATTCAACTATAAGGTGCTTTTTTTTTTGCTCTCTTAGCTGTGTCGTTCAGGAACTAGAGCACTTGTAGTTGTTTTGTTTGGAACACAGCCCTGCATCCCCGCCTTTACACAATTACTGTTGTCGTTTACGCAATCCAAAAACGGTCCATTATAAATTGCAATCTGGGTCAGGTGGGCATATTTTGAAAGCTTGTTCTATTGTCAACATGTCTAGCTAAATTATAAAATAAGACCTTACAGTGTTAGGCTTTCACAAGTGAATTCGGAGAAGCAGGTCGTGATTTTGGTGTGCATAGAATGCATTAATGAGTACATTCAGACGCGTGACCTACGTCAAGTTTTCTACACATTATTACAACAAATATACACTCTTAGAAAAAAGGGATCCAAAATAGTTATTTGCGGAGGGTAGGGTTCTACCAATAACTGTTTTTATCTGAGGATCCCTTTTTGGAAGACAAGGGTTCTTTGTAAGGCAAAGGGTTCTACCTAGAACTTTTAACATCCTAAGAACCGTTTTTGGAGGAAACAGTTATTTGATAATTCTTTGGAAGGCAAGAAGGATTCTTTGGAAAGCAAGAAAGGTTATTTAGAAGGCAAGAAGGGTTCTATATAGAACCATATATCATAGTTCCCAGCATGCTCTATTGCTGGGTGTTTTTCAGAATAGTTTTTGCATTGGTTGATAAATTTTTGCTACACAAAGATATATAACATAATTTGTTCTAAACTAATCCAATGTCTTACTAGTTGGACTTAGTGAGATAGTTGATCCAGTTTAGATGATTGAGGTATAAGTATTCAATCTTCACTACGGTCAGGGCGGGTTCGGCGTATCGCGTCACAAGTTGGCGGGTACACCCGAATGGTTGTCGGACTTAGAGATGGAGTCAGGGAAACCCATTGAGGTAAGGGGAAAAAAGGAAGAAAGTGGAACATACTAAGAGTAAATATGGAGTGATGCAGAAGGAAATTGAACATGATGAGAGTGAGTATGAATTAACCGCCGAGTGAAGACCGCCGAGTTTGAGCCTCATCCCAATGGTGATAAAGATATTTTTTGCCCAGGGGAGTGAGATTTTTGGCGAGAATGTATCCTTGCCTTCTGGCTGATCAATATGTGGTGCCAGATTGAGTGGAGAAGAGGTTGGGGAATGTTGGGTCGGTGAAAGTGACTCAAAGTGGAATTGTATAGATTTTTTGTGTTTCTGCCGTCCAGATGGTGTGTGCTCCACAACACGCGACTGGGGACATGAAATGTGACTTGCTTTCCTCTCCGGAGCAGGGCGCCATTGAAAGGAGTGATAACTGGAGTGGCGTTAAGTGTTGAGGAGGGTTGAAGATTCCCGGTGTCTGTGACACCTGCCGTTTGGCGGTGGAGAGCGTGGTGAAACAGAGAAGACACTGTCTGTACTACTGAGTTTTGATGCAGAGTTTTTACCAGATAAAGTCAAGTTAGGATGTGTCAGTTATCCCTTGAGAGCTTTTATTCCGAACCCATTACGGTGTTTTAGCTGTCAAGCTTATGGTAATGTGGGAAGTGTGCAGGAGGACATGAGACGAATGTGTAGTATCGGTGGAAAAAGTTGTGTGTGTAAACTGTAGGGGTACCCATGGTGTTGGAGATCAGAGGTGTTCGGTGAGAGAAAGGCAGGTTGAGGATACCAGGATCAGTGTATAGCAGAAGGTGTTGTATGCTGAGGCAGTGAAGAGAGTAGTAGAGGAATATGGGTCCAGCGTGAGGGATCCTAAGAGGATTCCTGTGAGTTTATTTTATTTTTATTTCACCTTTATTTCACCAGGTAAACCAGTTGAGAACAAGTTCTCGATTACAACTGCGACCTGGCCAAGATAAAGCATAGCAGTGCGATAAAAACAAACACAGAGTTACATATGGGGTAAAACAAAACAAAGTCAAAAATACAACAGAAATACATATAATATACAGTGTGCAAATTTAGCAAGTTATGGAGGTAGGCAATAAAATATGCTATAGTGCAAAATAATTAAAATTAGTATTAACACTGGAATGATAGATGTGCAAGAGATGATGTGCAAATAGAGATACTGGGGTACAAAAGAGCAAAATAGATAACAATATAGGGATGAGGTAGTTGGGCGGGCTAATTTCAGATGGGCTGTGTACAGGTGCAGTGATCGGTAAGGTGCTCTGACAACTGATGCTTAAAGTTAGTGAGGGAGATAAGTGTCTCCAGCTTCAGAGATTTTTGCAATTTGTTCCAGTCATTGGCAGCAGAGAACTGGAAGGAATTGCGGCCAAAGGAGGTGTTGGCTTTGGGGATGACCAGTGAGATATACCCGCTGGAGCGCAGACTACGGGTGGGTGTTGCTATGGTGACCAATGAGCTAAGATAAGGCGGGGATTTGCCTAGCAGTGATTTATAGATGGCCTGGAGCCAGTGGGTTTGGCGACGAATATGTAGTGAGGACCAGCCAACAAGAGCGTACAGGTCACAGTGGTGGGTATTATATGGGGCTTTGGAGACAAAACGGATGGCACTGTGATAGACTACATCCAATTTGCTGAGTAGAGTGTTGGAGGCTATTTTGTAAATGACATCGCCGAAGTCAAGGATCGGTAGGATAGTCAGTTTTACGAGGGCATGTTTGGCAGCATGAGTGAAGGAGGCTTTGTTGCGAAATAGGAAACCGATTCTAGATTTAACTTTGGATTGGAGATTCTTAATGTGAGTCTGGAAGGAGAGTTTACAGTCTAACCAGACACCTAGGTATTTGTAGTTGTCCACATACTCTAGGTCAGACCCGTCGAGAGTAGTGATTCTAGTCGGGTGGGCGGGTGCAAGCAGCGTTCGGTTGAAAAGCATGCATTTAGTTTTACTAGTGTTTAAGAGCAGTTGGAGGCTACTGAAGGAGTGTTGTATGGAATTGAAGCTCGTTTGGAGGTTTGTTAACACAGTGTCCAATGAAGGGCCAGATGTATACAAAATGGTGTCGTCTGCGTAGAGGTGAATCTGAGAGTCACCAGCAGCAAGAGCAACGTCATTGATATACACAGAGAAAAGAGTCGGCCCAAGAATTGAACCCTGTGGCACCCCCATAGAGACTGCCATAGGTCCAGACAACAGGCCCTCCGATTTGACACATTGAACTCTATCTGAGAAGTAGTTGGTGAACCAGGCGAGGCAGTCATTTGAGAAACCAAGGCTATTTAGTCTGCCAATAAGAATGCGGTGGTTGACAGAGTCGAAAGCCTTGGCCAGGTCAATGAAAACGGCTGCACAGTACTGTCTATTATCGATCGCGGTTATAATATCGTTTAGGACCTTGAGCGTGGCAGAAGTGCACCCATGACCAGCTCGGAAACCGGATTGCATAGCGGAGAAGGTACGGTGGGATTCGAAATGGTCGGTGATCTTTTTGTTGACTTGGCTTTCAAAAACTTTTGAAAGGCAGGGCAGGATGGATATGGGTCTGTAACAGTTTGGATCTAGAGTGTCACCCCCTTTGAAGAGGGGGATGACCGCGGCAGCTTTCCAATCTCTGGGGATCTCAGACGTTACGAAAGAGAGGTTGAACAGGCTAGTAATAGGGGTTGCGACAATTTCGGCGGCTAGTTTTAGAAAGAAAGGGTCCAGATTGTCTAGCCAAGATGATTTGTAGGGGTCCAGATTTTGCAGCTCTTTTAGAACATCAGCTGTCTGGATTTGTGTGAAGGAGAAGCGGTGGGGGCATGGGCAAGTTGCAGCGGATGGTGCAGAGCTGGTGGCCGGGGTAGTGGTAGCCAGGTGGAAAGCATGGTAGAAGGATTGCTTTATCCTATCCCAGGTATTCCTTAAAGAGGTGGGGTTTCAAATGTCTCCGGAAGGTGGTGAGTGACTCCGCTGTTCTGGCGTCGTGAGGGAGCTTGTTCCACCATTGGGGTGCCAGAGCAGCGAACAGTTTTGACTGGGCTGAGTGGGAACTATGCTTCCGCAGAGGAAGGGGAGCCAGCAGGCCAGAGGTGGATGAACGCAATGCCCTCGTTTGGGTGTAGGGACTGATCAGAGCCCGAAGGTACAGAGGTGCCGTTCCCCTCGCTGCTCCAAAGGCAAGCACCATGGTCTTGTAACGGATGCGAGCTTCAACTGGAAGCCAGTGGAGTGTGCGGAGGAGGGGGGTGACGTGAGAGAACTTGGGAAGATTGAACACCAGACGGGCTGCGGCATTCTGGATGAGTTGTAGGGGTTTAATGGCACATGCAGGGAGGCCAGCCAACAGCGAGTTGCAGTAATCCAGACGGGAGATGACAAGTGCCTGGATTAGGACCTGTGCCGCTTCCTGTGTAAGGCAGGGTCGTACTCTCCGAATGTTGTAGCGCATGAACCTGCAGGAGCGGGTCACCGCCTTGATGTTAGCGGAGAACGACAGGGTGTTGTCCAGGGTCACGCCAAGGCTCTTCGCACTCTGGGAGGAGGACACAACGGAGTTGTCAACCGTGATGGCGAGATCTTGGAACGGGCAGTCCTTCCCCGGGAGGAAGAGCAGCTCCGTCTTGCCAGGGTTCAGCTTGAGGTGGTGATCCGTCATCCATACTGATATGTCTGCCAGACATGCAGAGATGCGATTCGCCACCTGGTTATCAGAAGGGGGAAAGGAGAAGATTAGTTGTGTATCGTCAGCGTAGCAATGATAGGAGAGGCTGTGTGAGGATATGACAGAGCCAAGTGACTTGGTGTATAGGGAGAAAAGGAGAGGGCCTAGAACTGAGCCCTGGGGGACACCAGTGGTGAGAGCACGTGGTGCGGAGACAGCTTCTCGCCACGCCACTTGGTAGGAGCGACCGGTCAGGTAGGACGCAATTTAGGAGTGAGCCGCGCCGGAGATGCCCAGCTCGGAGAGGGTGGAGAGGAGGATCTGATGGTTCACAGTATCAAAGGCAGCAGACAGGTCTAGAAGGACAAGAGCAGAGGAGAGAGAGTTAGCTTTAGCAGTGCGGAGAGTCTCCGTGACACAGAGAAGAGAAGTCTCAGTTGAATGACCAGTCCTGAAACCTGATTGGTTTGGATCAATAAGGTCATTCTGAGAGAGATAGCAAGAGAGTTGGCTAAAGACGGCACGCTCAATAGTTTTGGAAAGAAAAGAAAGAAGGGATACTGGTCTGTAGTTGTTGACATCAGTGGGGTCGAGTGTTGGTTTTTTGAGAAGGGGAGCAACTCTCGCTCTCTTGAAGACGGAAGGGACATGGCCAGCAGTCAAGGATGAGTTGATCAGCGAGGTGAGGTAGGGGAGAAGGTCACCGGAGATGGTCTGGAGAAGGGAGGAGGGGATGGGGTCAAGCGGGCAGGTTGTTGGGCGGCCTGCAGTCACAAGTCGCAGGATTTTATCTGGAGAGAGAGGGGAGAAAGAAGTCAAAGCATAGGGTAGGGCAGTGTGAGCAGGACCAGCAGTGTCATTAGACTTAACAAACGAGGATCGGATGTCGTCAACCTTCTTTTCAAAGTGGTTGACGAAGTCATCCACAGAGAGAGAGGAGGGGGGGGGGGGGAGGATTCAGGAGGAAGGAAAATGTGGCAAAGAGCTTCCTAGGGTTAGAGGCAGATGCTTGGAATTTAGAGTGGTAGAAGGTGGCCTTAGCAGCAGAAACAGATGAAGAAAATGTAGAGAGGAGGGAGTGAAAAGATGCCAGGTCGGCAGTGAGTTTAGTTTTCTTCCATTTCCGCTCTGCTGCCCGGAGCTCTGTTCTGTGAGCTCGCAATGAGTCATCAAGCCACGGAGCTGGAGGGGAGGACCGAGCCGGCCGGGAGGATAGGGGACACAGAGAGTCAAAGGATGCAGAAAGGGAGGAGAGGAGGGTTGAGGAGGCAGAATCAGGAGATTGGAGGGAGAAGGATTGAGCAGAGGGAAGAGATGATAGGATGGAAGAGGAGAGAGTAGTGGGAGAGAGAGAGCGAAGGTTGCGGCGGCGCATTACCATCTGTGTAGAAGCAGAGTGAATAGTGTGGGAGGAGAGCGAGAGAGAAAAGGAAACAAAGTAGTGGTCGGAGACATGGAGGGGAGTTGCAGTGAGATTAGTAGAGGAGCAGCATCTAGTGAAGATGAGGTCAAGCGTATTGCCTGCCTTGTGAGTAGGGGGGGACGGTGAGAGGGTGAGGTCAAAAGAGGAGAGGAGTGGAAAGAAGGAGGCAGAGAGAAATGAGTCAAATGTGGACATAGGGAGGTTGAAATCCCCCAAAACTGTGAGGGGTGAGCCATCCTCAGGAAAGGAACTTATCAAGGCGTCAAGCTCATTGATGAACTCTCCAAGGGAACCTGGAGGGCGATAGATGACAAGGATATTAAGCTTAAATGGGCTAGTGACTGTGACAGCATGGAATTCAAATGAGGAGATAGACAGATGGGTTAGGGGAAAAATTGAGAATGTCCACTTGGGAGAGATGAGGATTCCTGTACCACCACCCCTCTGACCAGATGCTCTCGGGTATGCGAGAACACATGGTCAGACGAGGAGAGAGCAGTAGGAGTAGCAGTGTTTTCAGTGGTGATCCATGTTTCCGTCAGCGCCAGGAAGTCGAGGGACTGGAGGTTGGCATAGGCTGGGATGAAGTCAGCTTTGTTGGCAGCAGAACGGCAGTTCCAGAGGCTGCCTGCGACCTGGAACTCCAGGTGTGTGGTGCGTGCAGGGACCACCAGGTTAGAGAGGCAGCAGCCACGCGGTGTGGTGCGTTTGTGTAGCCTGTGCAGAGAGGAGAGAACAGGGATAGGCAGAGGCATAGTTGACAGGCTGTAGCAAATGGCTACAAAAATGCAGAGGAGATCGGAATGAAATGAGCTAAGCATCTGGGAGAGGAGAGAGCAGGGTCTCCCTCACCAAAAACTTCTACCTCAGAAACTAAAATTGTTTCACTGAACCACGCGAACAAAATACTCTCCCAACTTCCACCTTTAGAAATCAGATTTGTTGTGAACCACAGCGGTTCAATGTTTAAAGGAATAGACTCAACCCACTTTATTCAGCTAGCTAACTATGACGCCATAGCTAACTAGCATGCTAGCATCCAATAACAATAACACACAGTTTAGCACCAACACTTGGTCACAACAAACCACCAATAGTGTGTTAACTAGCTAACTAGCATGCTAGCATCCAGTAACACACAGTTTAGCACCAACACTTGGTCACAACAAACCACCAATAGTGTGATAACACACTAAACAGATCATTCGTGTCTGTGTCAAGTTCCTTTCATGACGCAGCAATGATTAAACGTTGGCTAGCTAGGACAAGTATATTGTATTTAGCTACTACAGTACAGTTAGCTGGTCGTGTTGGGTAGCTAGCAATGGCCACTGTGTTGACTTTGTTTGAAGAACGGCTAGCTAGCTAGCTTCGTCCTACACCCGGCACACAATGGCTACTGTGTTGACTCTGACTCTGTTCGAAAAACGGCTAGTTAGCTCGCTTCGTGCTACAGCCGGCACGGCCGAAGACACTGCCAAGACACACCAATAGTGTGATAACACACTAAACAGATCATTCGTGTCTGTGTCAAGTTCCTTTCATGACGCAGCAATGATTAAACGTTGGCTAGCTAGGACAAGTATATTGTATTTAGCTACTACAGTACAGTTAGCTGGTCGTGTTGGGTAGCTACCAATGGCCACTGTGTTGACTTTGTTTGAAGAACGGCTAGCTAGCTAGCTTCGTGCTACACCCGGCACACAATGGCTACTGTGTTGACTCTGACTCTATTCGAAAAACGGCTAGTTAGCTCGCTTCGTGCTACAGCCGGCACGGCCGAAGACACTGCCAACCTACAGTAACTACCCACAACAACCCACGATGCCTAGCTATGACGCCATAGCTAACTAGCATGCTAGCATCCATTAACACACAGTTTAGCACCAATGCTTGGTTACAACAAACTGCCAAGTGTGTGTTAGCACACTAAACAGATAATTCATGTCCGTGTCTAGTTCCTTTCATAACGCATAACGCAGCAAAAATTAAACGTTGGCTAGCAGCACTTTAACATTGGAAACAGCTCTCCACCGTTGCTAAACGTTACCAGTAGCTACCCGCTAGCTAGCTAGCCTCGTGCTTCGATACTAACCTACAATTACCTACGGAAACCTACAATAACAACATAACAACAATACTAACCTACAATAACTACAATACCTAACTACAACTAACTACCTACCTATGATCTAATACATGGTTAAGCTTTACTCAACACCATATGAGAAGCTTACCTCCTGCTTACCTCCTGCTAGAGAAAAACACAACCTCTCCCGATGGTGTCCTCGTTGCCCAAGCCCTAGCTGGCACACGAGGATACCCCAATTTACGGATTTAGGGTTGAACCTGGTAGGTTCGTTGATAATTTGTGTGAGATTGAGGGCATCTAGTTTAGATTGTAGGATGGCCGGGGTGTTAAGCATATCCCAATTTAGGTCACCAAGCAGTACGAACTCTGAGGATAGATGGGGGGCAATCAATTCACAAATGGTGTCCAGGGCACAGCTGGGGGCTGGGGGGGGGTCTGTAGCAAGCGGCAACAGTGAGAGATTTATTTCTGGAAAGGTGGATTTTTAGAAGTAGAAGCTCAAACTGTTTGGGCACAGACCTGGATAGTATGATAGAGCTCTGCAGGCTATCTCTACAGTAGATTGCAACTCCACCCCCTTTGGCAGTTCTATCTAAACGGAAAATGTTATAGTTGGGGATGGAAATTTCAGAATTTTTGGTGGCCTTCCTAAGCCAGGATTCAGACACTGCTAGAACATCAGGGTTGGCGGAGTGTGCTAACGCAGTGAATAACTCAAACTTAGGAAGGAGGCTTCTGATATTTATGTGCAGAAAACCAAGACTTTTACGGTTACAGAAGTCAACAAATGATAGCTCCTGGGGAGTAGGAGTGATACTGGGGGCTGCAGGGCCTGGGTTAGCCTCTACATCACCAGAGGAACAGAGGAGGACTAGAATAAGGATACGACTAAAGGCTTTAAGAACTGGTCTTCTAGTGCGTTGGGTACATAGAATAAAGGGGGCAGTTCTCCGGGCGTTGTAGAAAAGATTCAGGGCATTATGTACAGCAAAGGATATGGAAGGATATGAGTACAGTTCAGGTAACCCTAAGCGTTGGGTAACAATGAAAGAGATAACGTCATTGGAGGCATCGATTGAGCCGGTCTCGGCGTGTATGGGGGGTGGAACAAAGGAACTATATGAGGCAGTTTGAGAGGGACTAGGGGTTCTACAGTTAAATTGTATAATAAGAACTAACCCAAACAGCAGTAGGCAAGGCATAATTGACATGGGAGAGAGGCATAAAGCAGTCACAGGTGTTATTAGAGAGAGCTAAGACACAACTGGAAATAGCGATAACGTTTGGGCTAAGACTAAACAGAATAAACAGGACAGGGTACCGTGTGAAGGAACAGTCCAGCAGGCATCAGCTGTGCAGCTGAGTGATCATAAGGTCCAGTGAACAGCAATATGTGAGTCCGAGAGCAGTTCAAATTGGTGCTTCAGCACAGCTAGCAGGGAGCACAGTTGTAGTTTGCGTGTGCTAGTGGGCCGGGACTGGCAGATGGATCTTCGTGGTCGTCGCAACGGGAAGCCTGTTGAAACCACATCAGACTATTTCGTCGGCAAACCAGTCGTGTTGGATCGGCGGGGCTCCGTGTCAACACTAGGTGGTCCCGTCCGGTTGACAGAGAGGTAGATAGCCGGGAGATGGGAGATGGGCCTAGCTCAGGATGATTAGCCAGACCTCAACGTCCATTTTGTAGCAGCTAGCTGGTAGCGATGAATCCGGAGTTAAAGGTCCAGTGATTCAGTGATTCCGGCAGAAAAACTGATATGTTCTGGGTCGATAACGCGCTGTGCAGACTGGCTGAAAAATAGTCCGGACTAGAGCTGGCTGGTAGGTGGTGCAGGCCACGGACAATGGTGAAAAACCGCTAACGGTAGCAAATAGCTAGTTAGCTGGCTACTCCCGTCCGGTAGACCTAGAGGTAGATAGCCAGGATATGAGCCTGACTCTAGGCTAGCTCGAGGCTAACTGGTGCTTGCATCGGGGGCAGTGGTGATTAGCCAAACAGCAACATCCATTCGGTTGCGGCTAGCTAGTTGCGATCCGGTGATTAATGTCCAGTGATTAAATTATTCCGGCAGAAAATCCAATGTTCTGGGTGAAATAGCAACTGTGGCTAATAGCAAGTAGCTAGTTAGCTGGCTAGCTAGTTTCAACTGGAGATTCTAGATAAAAGATAAGTCAATTATAGAATCCGTTCCACGTTGAGTGAGGCGAGTTGCAGGAAAGTATATTTTGTAGGAGGATGAAAAGTCTGATAGGAAAATATGTACGAAAAATACAAAAAAAACAGGGTATTTACAGGCTATTTACAGACACACGACAAAAACAGGACTGCACTAGTACGCCATCTTGGAAGAAAAAAGTAGGCCGAGGACAATAGAGAGTGATAGATGTGCTTCAGTAAGGTTGGTTTTATGGCGTTTATGGCCAATGTTGTCAACTTTACCGCAGGAACGGAACGTAAATCACAGAGGATAGATGTTGTGGTGGCAGCTGCAGAGAAGTGCTTTTAGTGCAGAAGAGTTACAAGGTGTTTTGAACGATAGTGTCCTGTCCTCCCAGGCTGCTGGCCTGGTGTAGGGTCAGATATGGCCAAAATAGTGGAATAGTGATGAGGTTTTAATGGGTGTAGGGTTAGTTGGTAGGGCAATTAGTGTAATGAATTTATACTACAGAATAGTATGCTGATACACAGCCAATACAGTAGGTGGTGGCATGCACCCATAACATCTGTTTGCGGACTGCCATAATACCAAAGAAGAAGAATCTTCCCTACCCTAGCAGTCATTCTGAATACAGGTTGCGGGTGATTTAAAATGTCGACATATTGGATATCGTAACTCTGGCTGGATTCCAATAGGAATTACACATTACTTTGTAAGCCAGCATAATGTGGCTTTCAGGCCTGATGTGGCCTGTAAACCAGGATTTAAAGAAAGGCCTTATGATACTGTATACAGTATGTCATGCATTGTCGTAAAGAATTACATTTTATAGGCCAGTAAGGCTGGTGTAAATGTTCATAGAAGGTTTTTGAAGAAGAACCTTTAGACCTTTAATTGGATGTAGTCTATCACAGTGTCATCCGTTTTGTCACCAAAGCCCCATATACTACCCACCATTGTGACCTGTATGCTCTTCTTGGCTGGCCCTCACTACATATCACTGCTAGGCAAATCCCCATCTTATCTTAGCTCACTGGTCACCATAGCAACACCCACCCGTAGTCTGCGCTCCAGCACGTATATCTCACTGGTCATCCCCAAAGCCAACACCTCCTTTGGCCGCCATTCCTTCCAGTTCTCTGCTGCCAATGACTGAAATTAGCTGCAAAAATCTCTGAAGCTGGTGACTCTTATCTCCCTCACTAACTTTAAGCATCAGTTGTCAGAGCAGCTTACCGATCACTGCACCTGTACACAGCCATTCAGAAATTAGCCCACCCAACTACCTCATCCCCATATTGCTATTTATTTTGCTAATTTGCACCCCAGTATCTCTATTTGCACATCATCTTTTGCACATCTATCATTCCAGTGTTAATACGAAATTGTAACTATTTTGCACTATGGCCTATTTATTGCCTTACCTCCATAACTTACTACATTCACACACACTGTATATATATTTTCTGTTGTATTTTTGACTTTATGTTTTGTTTACCCCATATGTAACTCGATGTTGTTGTTTTTATCGCACTGCTTTGCTCTATCTTGGCCAGGTCGCAGTTGTAAATTGTTCTCAACTGGCTTACCTGGTTAAATAAAGTTGAAAAAAAAGAGAAAATGATAAAGAACCCTACATAGAGGGTTCTATGTAGACCTAGCACCAAAAAGGGTTCCCCTATTGGGACAAACTGAAGAACCCTATTTGGTTCTACTAAGCACCTTTTTTTCTAAGAGGGTAGGCTAATTCTTCATCTTGTAACTGTACATCGAACATAGTGATCATGAACGTTGACACTGTTAATTACATGAGTTTTATGATGTGGAAATGTGAAGTACACTTTTGGACTCGCAGGTGTTTGACTTGCTTGTTTGAAATCAAAGCAGTATTTATTGTAATCCTCAACAGCAGCCACTCTTCCTAGGGTCCAGCAAAATTAAGGCAGTTATACAATTTTAAAAACATTACAATACATTCACAACAGACTTCACAACACATTAAGTGTGTGCCCTCAGGCCCCTACTCTACTTCCACATATCTACAACACAAAATCCATGTGTACGTTTGTGTATACTGCGTATGTTATCATGTGTGTATGCATGTGTCTGTGCCTATGTTTGTGTTGCTTCACAGTCCCTGCTGTTCCATAATCTAATTTTACTGCTTGCATCAGTTACTTGATGTGGAAAAGAGTTCCATGTAGTCATGGATCTCTGTAGTACTGTGCACCTCCCATAGTCTGATCTGGACTTGGTGACTGTGAAAAGACCTCTGGTGGCATGTCTTATGGAGTATGCATGGGTGTCTGAGCTGTGTACCAGTAGTTCAAACAGACAGTTCGGTGCATTCAACATGTCAATACCTCTTATAAATACAATTAGTGATGTCAACCTCTCCTCCACTTTGAGTCAGGAGAGATTTATATGCATATTATTATTGTTAGCTCTCTGTGTACATCCAAGGGCCAGCCGTGCTGCCCTGTTCTGAGCCAATTGCAATTTTCCTAAGTCGTCTTTGTGGCACCTGGCCACACGACTGAACAGTAGTCAATGTGCGACAAAACTAGTAGGACCTGTAGGATCTGCCTTGTTGATAGTGCTGTTAAGAAGGTAGAGCAGCGCTTTATTATGGACAGATTTCTCCCCATCTTAGCTACTGTTGTATCAATACGTTTTGACCATGACAGTTTACAATCCAGGGTTACTCCAAGCAGTTTAGTCACCTCAACTTGCTCAATTTCCACATAATTTATTACTAGATTTAGTTGAGGTTTAGGGTTTAGTGAATGATTTGTCCCAAATACAATGCTTTTAGTTTTTGAAATATTTAGGACTAACTTATTCCTTGCCAGCCATTCTGAAACTAACTGCAGCTCTTTGCTAAATGCTGTAGTCATTTCAGTTGCTGTAGTAGTTGACGTGTATAGTGTTGAGTCATCCGCATACATAGACACACTGGCTTTACTCAAAGCCAGTTGCATGTTGTTAGTAAAAGTAAGGTGCCTAGACAGCTGCCCTGGGGAATTCCTGATTCTACCTGGATTATGTTGGAGAGGCTTCCGTTAAAGAGAAACCTCTGTGTTCTGTTAGACAGGTAACTCTTTATCCACAATATAGCAGGGGGTATAAAGCCATGACACTTACGTTTTTCTAGCAGCAGACTATGATCGATAATGTCAAAAGCCGCACTGAAGTCTAACACAACAGCCCCCACAATCTTTTTATCATCAATTTATCTCAGCCAATCATCAGTCATTTGTGTAAGTGCTTGTTGAATGTCCTTCCCTATAAATGTGCTGAAAGTCTGTTGCTAATTTGTTTACTGTAAAACAGCATTATGTCTGGTCAAACACAATTTTTTCCAAAAGTTTACTAAGGGTTGGTAACAGGTTGATTGGTCAGCTATTTGAGTCAGTAAAGGGGGCTTTACTATTATTAGGTAGCATAATTACTTTTGCCTCCCTCCAAGCCTGGGGGCACACACATTCTAGCAAGTTTAAATTGAAAATATGGCAAATAGGAGTGGCAATATCATCCGCTATTATCCTCAGTAATTTTACATCCAAGTTGTCAGATCCCGGTGGCTTGTCATTGTTGATAGACAACAATCATTTTTTCACCTCTTCCACACTCACTTTACGGAATTCAAAATCACAATGCTTGTCTTTCATAATTTTGTCAGATATATTGGTTATGTAGTGTCAGTGTTTGTTGCTGGCATGTCATGCCTAAGTTTTCTAATATTGCCAATGAAAAAATCGTTAAAGTAGTTGGCAATATCAGTTAGTTTGTATGGAATGAGCCATCTGATTCAATGAATGAAGGAGTAGAGTTAGCCTTTTTCCCCAAAATGTCATTAAAGGTGCTCCGAAGCTTTTTACTATCATTCTTTGACATTTATCTTTCTTTCATAGTGTAGTTTCTTCTTCTTTTTATTCAGTTTAGTCACATTATTTCTCAATTTACAATATGTTTGCCAATCGGTTGTGCAGCCAGACTTATTTGCCATTCATTTTGCCTCATCCCTCTCAACCATGCAATTTTTCAATTCCTCATCAATCCATGGGGATTTAACAGTTTTTACAGTCATTTTCTGAATGGGTGCATGCTTATTAGTAACTGGAATAAGCAATTTCATAAATGGGTCAAGTGCAGTGTCTGTTTGCTCCTCATTACACACCACGGACCAAAAAATATTATTTACATCAACAACATAGGAATCACTACCAAACTTATTGAATGACCTCTTATACACTACATTAGGCCCAGCCTTTGGAACTTTGGTTTTCCTAGATATGGCTACTATATTGTGATCACTACATCCGATAAATCTGGATACTGTTTTCAAGCAAATTTCTGCAGCGTTAGTAAAGATGTGATCAACACCTGTTGATGATTTCATTCCTGTGCTGTTTGTAACTACCCTGGTAGGTTGACTGCTAACCTGAACCAGGTTGCAGGCACTGGTTACAGTTTGAAGCTTTTTCTTGTGCGGGCAGCTTGATGAAAGCCAGTCAATATTTAAATCACCCAGAAAATATCCCTCTCTGTTAATATAATATACATTATCAAGCATTTCACACATGTGATCAAGATTCTGACTGTTAGCACTTGGTGGTCTATAGCAGCTTCCCACCAGAATGGGCTTTAGGTGAGGCAGATGAACCTGTAGCCATATTACTTCAACCATATTTAACATGAGATCCTCTCTAATCTTTACAGGAATGTGGTTCTGAATATAAACAGCAACATCTCCACTATTGGCATTTCTATATTTTCTGTAAATGTTATAACCTTGTATTGTTACCACTGTATCATCAAAGGTATTTTCTAAGTGAGTTTCAGCGATAGTCAGAATATGAATGTCATCTGTTACTAGAAAATTATTGATTTCATGAATCTTGTTTCTTAAGCTACATATGTTAACATGGGCTATTTTGAGCACTTTTATTTTAGGATGCTTACTTGTTTTTATTGCTTTCATGGGAAGCTTAGCAGCAGTAGATGTGCTCATGTTATTTATGTTAGTGCAGGGTGAGCTGCACACAGTGGACTTCCTACAACGGCACACCGCCTCAGTGCTAACAGTATAAATCTGGTTCATAGGCACATGATTACTGCATACAATAACTGTAGGATCAGCAGAGGCATTCAGGGCAGTCAGAAGGACATTAATTAGGTTACTTATATTGTGACTACCGACGCCCCTGGTGTAATGTACATTTACTGAAGCATTATGGCAACTCTGCGTCACAATGGTAGGGATTAGCTGAGCTGTGCTTGAGTCATTGATAAGTCATTGTCTCAACGCAGCCTTATAATGCTGTGAAAGGATCCAGGAACCCAAATGATTTGGGTGGATCCCATCCTCCTAATAAAACGTGTTTTGTTTCCAAAAGGTATCAAAATTGTCAACTAAAGTTTCACCCATTGAGCTGCAATTATCACATAGCCAATTGTGAAGAGAAAGAATCCTGCTAAAGCGTTAAATGCCACGATTCAGAGAGAGCAGTTTCAGCTGTTCAGAGCTGCCCTTCATAATGTCATTAAAAACCACATGGACTACGATAGAATCCATTTCCATGTTCTAGTACATTCGGGAGCAGCTTAGTAATGTAATTTACTCGGGCTCCGGGATAGGACATTGTTTTTGCACCAGGAACGGTCACATTTCTTACCATGGAACCGCCCAAAATCACGGCTGGTGAGAAGGACTCTCCCACTCTTCACAGGAATCGGAGAACCCTTTATGGACAGGAGAGAGGTAGGATAACTTGAGCTTGTTGCTCCCGGCGCCTGGTGCAGGCCTCCGACAGATGGAGAAGCCCTGCTCGATCCAGAGCAGGGAAAGAAGGTTGCTGATGTCGACTTCTAAATCGTAGCTGTAAGCATTGTGGCCGCAGACACAGTTACCCCCAGCGACGAAGGTGCAGGAAGATCAGGCTCCAGGACGGCAAAACTATTCGTTGTTTGGATCTGCTCCGGGCCTCTCATTGGCAGTGTAGACTGCTTTGCGGGAGGCCACTGTCTTCGGCTTCCACGGCTCGTGACATGTGACCATTGTAGATTGCCTTGCTCCTCTTGCTGTGCTCCTTCAACTCCGCTATCAGATGGGGGAGCTCCAGGCAACACCGGCCAGTCGAGGGTGGGCAGGCTTCTGGTAGACAAGATGGCGTATTGAATACACAGCGGCAAAAATCACCTCAAGATAAAAACATAATATTCAATATCAGTAAGTTAGACTAAATATTAGCACTTCATATATTCGAGGGTAATAACATTCAATCTGGATAATAACCAAAAAACAAATTATAAGGTTAGAGAAATGTATTGACATATATTACAACAACACGCAACACCCAAACATGACGGAAGATAAACGAGGAGAATCAATCTCCAAGAGAAAACGCGACTCGTCGACTGAAACAGATGGTTTATGCTTTTCACCACTGGGACTGGTGTGGAAGTGTGGAAAGTGTTCTGTTGAAGTCGATAAATGACAAACTGGGCATACTAGAGTTGGTCAGTAATGATGTAAAAGAATTGAAGGCAAGTCTTGAAATGAGTGACGGAAAAGCTGCGATAATGGAGAAAGATACAAAAAAACGAAAAGAGACAGTCACCAAGATAGAAACGGACGTTAAGGAACTTAAAAAGGAGAACAACTTTCTGAGAGAAGCCTTACTAGACATACAAACTAGATCGATGAGAGAAAATCTAGTACTTACGGGTATCCAGGAAAAAGAGGGAGAGGTAACCGAGACTATTGTGAAGGACTTCTTTCTAACAGCGCTTCAAATCCCACTCGAGGCTGTCGATAAAATCCAACTCCAATGTGTACACCGTTTCGGACAAAGAGGACAGAGATATGAGCGTCCAATCGTTGCCAAATTTGCTTTTTTTAAAGGATAAAGTAATGGTTAAAAGCCTAGGTAAAAGACTTGCTGGCACCAAAATAGGAACGAATGATCAGTTCCCGTGCGCAATATTCTGTACCCAATCTTCAAGGAAAATAGGTTAAAAGGGAAGCATGTTGCTCTCGTTGTCGATAAACTGTATATTGACAACTAAATGTACCACGACACAAAGACTACTCCATGGCTATTCTGAAAGTTCTAATAGAGGAGTCGAATAATGGAGCACCCAATACTAGCCATGGTAGGGATTTGTCACGATCGTTACATGATGAAGCGGACCAAGGTGCAGCGTGATAGGCGTACATACTTTATTAAGTACACAACACGAACCAAAACAACAAAACAAACGATACGTGAAGTCCTGGGTTGAACACAAACCTTCCGAAACAAGATCCCACAATAAACAGTGCCAAACAGGCTGCCTAAGTATGGTCCCCAATCAGAGACAACAAGCTACAGCTGCCTCTGATTGGGAACCACCCTGGCCAACATAGAAATACACGAACTAGAACAAAACATAGAAAATAACACATAGAAAATCCACACCCTGGCTCAACATATAAGAGTCCCCAGAGCCAGGGCGTGACAGTACCCCCCCCCCAAAGGCGCGGACTGCGACCGCGCCAACCAAACACAAGAGGGTAGGAGCCGGGTGGGCATTCCCCCTCGGAGGCGGATCCGGCTCCGGGCGTGACCACCACTCTCTCTCTACCCCCCCGTAGCGCCCCTGGTCTGGTCCCGCTGGCCGGAGCTGGACTGGACATCAGTGGAGCAGATTGCTCTGGAGCAGCTGACCGGTGCCTGACCAGGCACCGTTGGAACAGGCACGGACCGTGCCGGACTGACGACGCGCACCACTGGCTTGGTGCGGGGAGCAGGTACGGGCCGGACCGGGCTGACGACGCGCACCACTGGCTTGGTGCGGGGAACAGGAACGGGCCGGACCGGGCTGACGACGCGCACCACTGGCTTGGTGCGGGGAGCAGGAACAGGCCGGACCGGGCTGGCGACGCGCACCACTGGCTTGGTGCGGGGAGCAGGAACGGGCCGGACCGGGCTGGCGACACGCACCACTGGCTTGGTGCGGGGAGCAGGAACAGGCCGGACCGGGCTGGCGACGCGCACCACTGGTTTGGTGCGAGGGACAGGAACAGGCCGGACCGGGCTGGCGACGCGCACCACAGGCTTGGTGCGAGGGACAGGAACAGGCCGGACCAGGCTGACGACGCGCACCACTGACTTGGTGCGGGGAGCAGGAACAGGCCAGACCGGGCTGGCGACGCGCACCACTGGTTTGGTGCGTAGGACAGGAACAGGCTGGACCGGGCTGGCGACGCGCACCACAGGCTTGGTGCGAGGGACAGGAACAGGCCGGACCGGGCTGGCGACGCGCACCACTGGCTTGGTGCGGGGAGCAGGAACGGGCCGGACCGGGCTGGCGACGCGCACCACAGGCTTGGTGCGAGAGACAGGAACAGGCCGGGCTGGATTGTGGAGACGGACTGGAGGTCTGGAACGGAGAGCTGACACAACCCGTCCTGGCTGAATGCCTATTTCCACACACTCTGTGTGAGGCATCAGCACAGGACGTACAGGGCTGTGCACTCGTACTGACACTACAGCACGTGGCACTGTCGCAGGATATCCGGGACCGAGGAGGGGTACTGGAGGCCACGAGCGTTGAGCCGGCACACTCCGTCCTGGCTGCATGCCCACCTTAGCACGACACGTGCGTGTTGCTAGCACAGGACGTACAGGACTGTGCTGGAACACTCGCGGCACAGTACGTAGCTCCGCATAACTCGGAACCTGCCCAGTCTCACGCTGCCTAGCCTGAGTACGGGGATTTGGCTCTGCTCTACCTCTAGGCTCCGCCCAACCACCCTTCCAGCCCCCCAAACCTGGTGGCCTCCTCTCCTAAATCGCCGATGCGCCCTGTAGCTGCCTCCACTAGAACAAAACATAGAAAATAACACATAGAAAATCCACACCCTGGCTCAACATATAAGAGTCCCCAGAGCCAGGGCGTGACAGGATTGTAATAATAAAGAACATTTATGGTATGTATAGTTTTTATTAAAGGATAAAACAGTATTACAAGAAAAGATAACAAGCAAAATAATACATCTTCAAATACAACTAATTATAACACATGTACTCAATCAACATAGTGGAGATAAAAACATAGTGAACAAAAGACATAGAAGGCACAGTATGTGGGTATGTGTGGATGAATTGTGATGGAAGGTGTGGTGTGTGTTTTTGTGTTTGAATAAGTGTGGCGTTTAGTGAGTGAGAAAGGAAATGGTTGCATATCCCAGAACCAACGTGTGTCTGTGAGCAGGGGTTGTGAGAGAGAGCTTTCAATTTTGTTCAGATGAGGGATATACATTTTAAAATATAGTATACATCTAATCTATTTTTTTATTGTCCTATCATGATGGAACGATCCCCAAACATATATCCTAGACAACCACCTGAGTGACCCATAAACCAAAGAGAAGTCCCCATCTGTTTTATGGGCCTGCTGTGAGTTGCCTATATGCAGCCTAAACAGAAAAATAAATGCGGTCAGAGACCTCCTTGAGCAGCACCGCCCCCTCAAGATTCTGAGCCTGCCTGGCAGGGTTGGTCCTACAAAGCCAGAGCCCCCTGATGGGAGAGCATAATATACAAGGAAATTCTCAAAGCTGCTAATGAGAACCTTGACGACCTTGTACCTAGCTGGTGGGGATTCCGGTGGGGTACCCCCACCGAGGTAGTGGCAGTGCTGGCAAAACTGGCTGCAGTAACCCATGGGGAGGGGGTCACACTCGGACAATCAGACAGGGGGCTTATTATTGTGGCCCAAGTGGCACAAAATAATCAAAGGTCTGACTGCACGGAGATGCTTGGGGAAAATGGTTACAACGGGGTACCAGAGTGTTTGTGTCTCAGGTGAAGAGGGTGGATCTGATCTCCATCATCTAGGACTTGACATATATTAAATAGATTAATCAAATCTCACATTGTTGTCCATTTTTGCTCAATCTTGCATGCTTTCTCAAACAGCTGTAACTGTATATGCATTCTTGAGTTGGGCTCTGGAATGTAACAACCATTGAGCATCTGATCTTATGGTTGATTGTGGAGGAAAGGGGTTGAGTGTATTAGAGTATGTGTGTGTATGTTTATCCCACATCTGTTGCAAGGGGGTAAGGATGTTAGGGAGAATATAGGATGAACCACAATAATTGTTTGCTAAAATAATAATTGCTTGTCAAAAATGTAATATAATACAATGGCAATCCGGGTTATAGGTTAAAGTCTGCCAACATTATTACGCATATTAATCGATAATGATGGAAAATAAGATATGCAATATATTTGAATGGATATATATTTTTAAATAGCTATACTGTATTGAGATGAGAGCATTGGAAATGCTTTTGGCGGTTGACCTGCTTCTGTTTTGTGGTTGGCCATGTGTGCTGTTTTCGATGGATGGGTCCTGGCCTCTCGGGGGCCTAGGGATTCGGGGGGACGGGGGTGGTATGCTGATGACTGGAATGACGGCCCAACTTGGGATGGGGAGGGGCTTTAGCGGGGGAATTAGTGGAGAACAATTGGAGGGTGGTACAGCTATATGGACAGTCAATCGCTATGGTATTTTTTATTGGTACATTTACAAAAAGATATAATGATAAATAGATTTGAAACTTGTATCCCATTATGGTATGCGGTGAAATAAGTATAGCCAGTTATAATTGTAATGGCTTAGCAAATAATAACAAAACAAGAACAATATTTACATGGCTCCAAGAGAAGGAATATAGTATCTGTTGTTTACAGGAAACTCATTCAACAATTCTAGATGAAGTTACGTGGAAAAAGGAATGGGGTGGCGAAATATACTTCTCAAATGGGCAAAGAAACTCAAAAGGGTTGATGATATAAATTAACAGTGATTTCGATCCGAATGTGCAAATTGTCCAAACAGACGCAAGGTAAATGGATTATTTTAAATATGTTATTGGACCATAAACACAAATGGCTCATTAACCTTTACAGACCAAATAATGATGATCCACACTTCTTTGACAATATATATAATAAATAATCAACTCTGCAAGCAATTCAAGACTCTGTTTGTAGTGTGTTATCTTTATAGTCCATTGAGCTATTTAAAACGGTATTATAATCTCCCACCATAATAATAACCACCCTCATGCTTTTAAGGAAATCGTTAATGTCATGGATACATTTGAACTAGTAGATACAGTGGGGAGCACAAGTATTTGATACACTGCCGATTTTGCAGGTTTTCCTACTTACAAAGCATGTAGAGGTCTGTAATTTTTATCATAGGTACACTTCAACTGTGAGAGACTAAATCTAAAACAAAAATCCAGAAAATCACATTGTATGATTTTTAAGTCATTAATTTGCATTTTATTGCATGACATAAGTATTTGATACATCAGAAAAGCAGAACTTAATATTTGGTACAGAAACCTTTGTTTGCAATTATAGAGATCATACATTTCCTGTAGGTCTTGACCAGGTTTGCACACACTGCAGCAGGGATTTTGGCCCACTCCTCCATACAGACCTTCTCCAGATCCTTCAGGTTTCGGGGCTGTCGCTGGGCAATACGGACTTTCAGCTCCATCCAAAGATTTTCTATTGGGTTCAGGTCGGGAGACTGGCTAGGCCACTCCAGGACCTTGAGATGCTTCTTACGGAGCCACTCCTTAGTTGCCCTGGCTGTGTGTTTCGGGTCGTTGTCATGCTGGAAGACCCAGCCACGACCCATCTTCAATGCTCTTACTGAGGGAAGGAGGTTGTTGGCCAAGATCTCGCGATACATGTCCACATCCATCCTCCCCTCAATACGGTGCAGTCGTCCTGTCCCCTTTGCAGAAAAGCATCCCCAAAGAATGATGTTTCCACCTCCATGCTTCACGGTTGGGATGGTGTTCTTGGGGTTGTACTCATCCTTCTTCTTCCTCCAAACAGGGCGAGTGGAGTTTAGACCAAAAAGCTCAATTTTTGTCTCATCAGAACACATGAACTTCTCCCATTTCTCCTCTGGATCATCCAGATGGTCATTGGCAAACTTCAGACAGGCAGGGGGACCTTGCGTCCGCTGCAGGATTTTAATCCATGACGCCGTAGTGTGTTACTAATGGTTTTCTTTGAGACTGTGGTCCCAGCTCTCTTCAGGTCATTGGCCAGGTCCTGCCGTGTAGTTCTGGGCTGATCCCTCACCTTCCTCATGACCATTGATGCCCCACAAGGTGAGATCTTGCATGGAGCCCCAGACCGAGGGTGATTGACCGTCATCTTGAACTTCTTCCATTTTCTAATAATTGCGCCATCAGTTGTTGCCTTCTCACCAAGCTGCTTGCCTATTGTCCTGTAGCCCATCCCAGCCTTGTGCAGGTCTACAATTTTAACCCTGATGTCCTTACACAGCTCTCTGGTCTTGGCCATTGTGGAGAGGTTGGAGTCTATTTGATTGAGTGTGTGGTCAGGTGTCTTTTATACAGGTAACGAGTTCAAACAGGTGCAGTTAATACAGGTAATGAGTGGAGAACAGGAGGGCTTCTTAAAGGAAAACTAACAGGTCTGTGAGAGCCGGAATTCTTACTGGTTGGTAGGTGATCAAATACTTATGTCATGCAATAAAATGCAAATTAATACTTAAAAATCCTACAATGTGATTTTCTGGATTTTTGTTTTAGATTCCGTCTCTCACAGTTGAAGTGTACCTATGATAAAAATTACAGACCTCTACATGCTTTGTAAGTAGGAAAACCTGCAAAATCGGCAGTGTATCAAATACTTGTTCTCCCCACTGTATATGGAGGCTTAAATATCCTGATCTAGTGAGATATATATGGAGGAGACTCAATCAAGCTAGTCGTCTTGACTTCTTTCTTATGTCATTCTCGTTGGCACCAAAAGTTTAAAAAGTGTTGATAGGGGACAGAATGCGGTCGGACCATCATATAATTGGCATATACATTACTCTTACTAAATATCCATGTGGGCGAGGATATTGGAAATTTAATCAAAGCCTATTGGATGATAACTTGTTTTTAACTAGGACAGAGAAATTTATAACTGATGTTTTCCGACATAACATACAGTACATTACTCTTACTGAATTTCCACGTTGGCGAGGATATTGGAAATTTAATCAAAGCCTATTGGATGATAACTTGTTTTTAACTAGGACAGAGGAATTTATAACTGATTTCTTCCGACATAACATAGTTAGAGCAAATCCCCTTATTGTATGGGACACCTTTAAATGTGACTTTACAGGCCATGCAATTCAGTACTCATCTCGAAACAAAAGGAATTTAGGTCAAAATAGTCCACACTAACAAAGGAAATAGAAGGTCTAACAGAACAGATAGATAGCATTAAAAACTGTAACATAGAGGCTCAGAATAAATTAGAGGAAAAACAAAAATAAATGGAAAAACGTATTCAAGAAAGATGTATTCAAGTGTAATATATTATAAAAATATAGCAAACTGGATGGAATATGGGAGAAAATGCACCAAATTATTTTTTAATCTTCAACATAGGAATGATACCAAAAATAATTTATTGAAACTGGTTACAAATGACACCAATGATTCACCAAATGATATTTTGAAGGAGGCAACAAAGTAATTAAAGCATATGTTTTCGTTTCAGTCGCCTCCATCTTCTCTAATGGAAGCAAATTTCTATTGATAATGTAAAATTAACACCCATATAGAGAGACTTACATGAAGGTGAAATTACAGAGGAGGAACTTCTGGATGCAATTAAAGACTTTAAGTCCGGGAACACTCCAAGGTTGGATGGCATACCAGTCGAGGTACAGTGGGGAAAAAAAGTATTTAGTCAGCCACCAATTGTGCAAGTTCTCCCACTTAAAAAGATGAGAGAGGCCTGTAATTTTCATCATAGGTACATGTCAACTATGACAGACAAATTGAGGGAAAAAAATCCAGAAAATCCCATTGTAGGATTTTTTATGAATTTATTTGCAAATTATGGTGGAAAATAAGTATTTGGTCACCTACAAACAAGCAAGATTTCTGGCTCTCACAGACCTGTAACTTCTTCTTTCAGAGGCTCCTCTGTCCTCCACTCGTTACCTGTATTAATGGCACCTGTTTGAACTTGTTATCAGTATAAAATACACCTGTCCACAACCTCAAACAGTCACACTCCAAACTTCACAATGGCCAAGACCAAAGAGCTTTCAAAGGACACCAAAAACAAAATTGTAGACCTGCACCAGGCTGGGAAGACTGAATCTGCAATAGGTAAGCAGCTTGGTTTGAAGAAATCAACTGTGGGAGCAATTATTAGGAAATGGAAGACATACAAGACCACTGATAATCTCCCTCGATCTGGGGCTCCACGCAAGATCTCACCCCGTGGGGTCAAAATGATCACAAGAACGGTGAGCAAAAATCCCAGAACCACACGGGGGGACCTAGTGAATGACCTGCAGAGAGCTGGGACCAAAGTAACAAAGCCAACCATCAGTAACACACTACGCCGCCAGGGACTCAAATCCTGCAGGGCGAGACGTGTCCCCCTGCTTAAGCCAGTACATGTCCAGGCCCGTCTGAAGTGCATTTGGATGATCCAGAAGAGGATTGGGAGAATGTCATATGGTCAGATGAAACCAAAATATAACTTTTTGGTAAAAACTCAACTCGTCATGTTTGGAGGACAAAGAATGCTGAGTTGCATCCAAAGAACACCATACCTACTGTGAAGCACGGGGGTGGAAACATCATGCTTTGGGGCTGTTTTTCTGCAAAGGGACCAGGACGACTGATCCGTGTAAAGGAAAGAATGAATGGGGCCATGTATCGTGAGATTTTGAGTGAAACCCTCCTTCCATCAGCAAGGGCATTGAAGATGAAACGTGGCTGGGTCTTTCAGCATGACAATGATCCCAAACACACCGCCCGGGCAACGAAGGAGTGGCTTCGTAAGAAGCATTTCAAGGTCCTGGAGTGGCCTAGCCAGTCTCCAGATCTCAACCCCATAGAAAATCTTTGGAGGGAGTTGAAAGTCTGTGTTGCCCAGCGACAGCCCCAAAACATCACTGCTCTAGAGGAGATCTGCATGGAGGAATGGGCCAAAATACCAGCAACAGTGTGTGAAAACCTTGTGAAGACTTACAGAAAATGTTTGACCTGTGTCATTGCCAACAAAGGGTATATAACAAAGTATTGAGAAACTTTTGTTATTGACCAAATACTTATTTTCCACCATCATATGCCAATAAATTCATTAAAAATCCTACAATGTGATTTTCTGGAATTTTCTTTCTCATTTTGTCTGTCATAGTTGACGTGTACCTATGATGAAAATTACAGGCCTCGCTCATCTTTTTAAGTGGGAGAACTTGCACAATTGGTGGCTGACTAAATACTTTTTTTCCGCACTGTATACCAAACCTTTTTTTATATACTCAGAGGACCGTTATTAGCATGTTTTAACCACTCCTATGTAAATAGTAGATTATCAGACACTCAAGAAGAAGGTCTGATGGCATTATTACTAAAATAGGATACAAGTGGAAAATATAAAGATCCAGTCCATTAAAAAAATTGGAGGCCCCTTACACTTTAGTGCAAAATCTAAAGCGCATAGAATAAAAAGGTATTGTCGGACATTATTCATTCTAATCAGAGAGGTTTTTTACATGGGCGATACATTGGAGATAATATAAGGCAAGTACTGGAAACAATAGAACACCATGAAAAATCTAGGAAACCAGGCTTACTATTCATAGCAGACTTCGAAAAGGCATTTGATAAAGTACGACTGGGGTTTATATATAAATGCCTGGAGCATTTAAATTTTGGACAATCTCTTATGAATTGGGTTAAAATCATGTATAGTAACCCTAGGTGTAAAATAGTAAATAATGGCTATTTCTCAGAAAGTTTTAAACTGTCAAGAGGAGTGAAACAAGGTTGTCCACTATCGGCATATCTATTTATTATTGCCATTGAGATGTTAGCTATTAAAATCAGATCCAACATTAATATCAAGGGATTAGAAATCCAGGGCTTAAAAACAAAGGTGTCATTGTACGCTGATGATTCATGTTTTCTTTTAAATCCACAACTTGAATCCCTCCACAGCCTCATAGAGGATCTAGATACATTTTCTAACCTCTCTGGATTACAACCAAATTATGTAAATGTATAATATATTACGTATTGGATCACAAAAAAATAAAAATTTTACATTACCATGTAGTTTACCAATAAAATGGTCTGATGGTGATGTGGATATACTCGGAATACATATCCCAAATGAAATAAATGATCTCAATCCAACAGATTTTAATAGAAAGTTAGCAAAAATAGATAACATCTTGCTACCATGGAAAAGTAAATACCTGTCAATTTGTGGAAAATCACCCTGATTAACTCTTTAGTATTATCCCAGTTTACCTATTTGCTTATGGTCTTGCCTACGCCTAGCGAACAGTTGTTTAAATTATATGAGAAATAAATATTCAATTTTATTTGGAACGGAAAGCCAGACAAAATTAAACTGGCCTTTTTATATACAGTGGGGGGAAAAAGGATTTAGTCAGCCACCAATTGTGCAAGTTCTCCCACTTAAAAAGTAATTTTCATCATAGGTACATGTCAACTATGACAGACAAAATGAGATTGTTTTTTCCAGAAAATCACATTGTAGGATTTTTTATGAATTTATTTGCAAATTATGGTGGAAAATAAGTATTTGGTCAATAACAAAAGTTTCTCAATACTTTGTGATATACCCTTTGTTGGCAATGACACAGGTCAAACGTTTTCTGTAAGTCTTCACAAGGTTTTCACACACTGTTGATGGTATTTTGGCCCATTCCTTCATGCAGATCTCCTCTAGGTCAGTGTTGTTTTGGGGCTGTCGCTGGGCAACACAGACTTTCAACTCCCTCCAAAGATTTTCTATGGGGTTGAGATCTGTAGACTGGCTAGGCCACTCCAGGACCTTGAAATGCTTCTTACGAAGCCACTCCTTCGTTGCAACTCAGCATTATTTGTCCTCCAAACACGACGAGTTGAGTTTTTACCAAAAAGTTATATTTTGGTTTCATCTGACCATATGACATTCTCCCAATCCTCTTCTGGATCATCCAAATGCATTCTAGCAAACTTCAGACGGGCCTGGACATGTACTGGCTTAAGCAGGGGGACACGTCTGGCACTGCAGGATTTGAGTCCCCGGCGGCGTAGTGTGTTACTGATGGTAGGCTTTGTTACTTTGGTCCCAGCTCTCTGCAGGTCATTCACTAGGTCCCCCCGTGTGGTTCTGGGATTTTTGCTCACCGTTCTTGTGATCAGTTTGACCCCACGTGGTGAGCCCCAGATCGAGGGAGATTATCAGTGGTCTTGTATGTATTCCATTTCCTAATAATTGCTCCCACAGTTGATTTCTTCAAACCAAGCTGCTTACCTATTGCAGATTCAGTCTTCCCAGCCTGGTGCAGGTCTACAATTTTGTTTCTGGTGTCCTTTGACAGCTCTTTGGTCTTGGCCATAGTGGAGTTTGGAGTGTGACTGTTTGAGGTTGTGGACAGGTGTCTTTTATACTAATAACAAGTTCAAACAGGTTCCATTAATACAGGTAAAAAGTGGAGGACAGAGGAGCCTCTTAAAGAAGAAGTTACAGGTCTGTGAGAGCCAGAATTCTTGCTTGTTTGTAGGTGACCAAATACTTATTTTCCACCATAATTTGAAAATAAATTCATTAAAAATCCTACAATGTGATTTTCTGGAGAAAAAAAATCTCAATTTGTCCGTCATAGTTGACGTGTACCTATGATGAAACTTACAGGCCTCTCTCATCTTTTTAAGTGGGAGAACTTGCACAATTGGTGGCTGACTAAATGAATTCGGAGGAAAGAAATGATTAAATATGAAAGCATTAGACCTATCACTAAAAGCTTCAGTCATACAAAAGTTATACTTAAATCCGAACTGGTTCTCTAGCAAATTAGTAAGATTTTCTCACCAAATGTTCAAGAATGGCCTTTTTCCCTTTATTCAGATTACAACCTCTCACTTTAAGTTATTTGAAAAGGAAACAATCTCCCAAATATCACTATTTCTAAAACAAGCTATAGAAATGTGGTTGCAATTTTAATTGAATCCTCCAGAAACGACAGAACAAATAATGCAACAAATATTGTGGTTAAACTCAAATATACTGATTGATAAAAAACGTTATTTTTTTAACAATAAAAAAAATAAAGGTATAATCTTTGTAAATTATATTATCGGTAGGACTGGTGGAGTTATGTTGCACATGCAGCTAACAAAAACATATGGAAATGTCTGCTCTACCCAAAATTACAACCAAATAATTGCAGCATTACCGCAAAAATGGAAAAGGAAAGTGGAAGGGGGAAAAAGTAAGGAACTTGTCTGTCGGCCTTGCATTAAGGAATATAATTTGTTAAAGAAAATTGTGATAAATAAAAAAAGTATACCAGTTTCATTTAAGGACCAAAGGATTGACAGCCGTCCCATATAGATTGCAAAATAGTTGGGAAGAGATTTTTTACGTACCGATTCCATGGCATAGTGTTTATGAATATATACGCAAAACGACGCCGGATTCAAAACTTAGAATTTTTCTATTTAAATTATTATATAAAATGTTTGCTACCAATAGAATGTTATTTATATGGGGGATACAATCTTCCCAGCTCTGCAGATTTTTCTGCGAAGAGACAGAATCATTAGATCATTTGTTTTGGTACTGTCCATTTGTAGCTTGTTTTTGGACACAGGTCCAGGAATGGCTAAATGATTGCAATATTTACCTGGAGCTAACCCTGTAGATAGCACTACTGGGTGATCTGAATAATCATAGTCAATCGATCAATAATATAATAATACTTTTAGCAAAAAAAAGTATTTTCAATTTATGATCTGTAGAAACAATGATAATAGAAAGGTTCAGAACTTTTGTAAAACATCACAGTACAGTTGAAAAATATATGGCAAATAGAAATCCAATATTGATTGTGTTAAGAGATAGATGGGAGGTGTTGAATGGAGCTGAAGGATTGGGACTAATAACAACAACTAATAACAACAAGATAACTAATGTAAAGCATACTGTGTCCATAATAAGTATATAGGTTATAGGTTGAGAGCTTTTGTGAAAGAGCACAGTTAGAAAAATATTGCATATAGAAGTAAACCAGATGGACATCATAAAAATGATCGGAGGAAGTTCAGGAGTAAAAACAAACAAAATATAATTATTGTAGAATTTGACTGTGTCCATTAAATGTATTTAGTATGTATGGGCTATATTTTTATTACCAACCTCTATTGGATATTGACTTTCTGCTTCACACCTATTAAAATGTCAATTATTTTAAGATGAACATGTAATGCAGTGAATTTATAAAATACATTGGTCAAATTCAGAAGGGAAAATATAAACTTTGTAGGGAGCCCACTCTCCAAGGCAGCTCTCAATACCGGGTTTCTTTCTGATGATATCTTTCACTATGAATAGTCTTGCACTGTCTATCCGTCCCCAGTAGATAGCGATCTCCGTCCATAATAAGTCTGGCGCCTGAGGGCGTTGACAGGAAAACAGACACTTTGCATTTTGCATACTCACGAATTTGTATAGATCGTCAGCTTTAGGAATATCAACAAAAACTCCATCGGTAGTATAATAAATGATAGCCTTAAGTTTAACAACAAATCTCTACATGTTCAACATTTCAATGGTTCTATTTAACAAGGCATAGGTTTTGTTTCAAAATGTATTATCAAGACGGAGGAAATCCTATAAGCACTTCTTTCTCTGAGACTCTATTTACCAGACACTCCCGACAGTAATATACAATGCAAAACTGTATTTTTATCGAATGATCCATAAAGGGACCAACTCTATACTATTTTCTCCCCTTACGTACGTCTACGTTTGGGTGTGCACATTTTATATTATTATTATTTCCATTATAACTTTATCAAATATTCAGTAATCGATTATTCACACATACAATTTCTCATTTCAAATTTACACACACAGAAACACAAACGCAAAAACAAGACAAATGGAGAAACACTGATAGCTGTTATTTGTTTCTTAATTTAAACTTCCCATGTGCACAGGGAAATGTATATCAAAAACGATGATCTCGTTAGAAATCTAAAATCACATTCCTATCTTAACAAAAATACTCTCATAATTTTCCATATTATATAAACAACGTATTGGATGAAAACTTGACAGATAAAGAGTGTATATTTTTCAATATTTTCTTGATATCAGTTTTAATGACATAACAAAATAACAAACAACATGACATGATTATTCTTTAGGTCCCCACTGACCATTCCCCACATTCTTATTCTTATCTTAGAAATATTGTTCCAGTATTCACTTTTTGGACGTTCAAGTTTTGGCGGCAAAAGTCTTCTTGAGACAAAGGGACATTCCAATCAATACTGGAGAGCAAGTGAGAGATTCCCCTGCTGCCTACTTTATGACCGAGTGTTAAGGTATCAAAACCGGCCCGGTACCCCCTCCCCTTTTCTGTGGGTGAGAGAGGACTGGTTACTATCAACCATTGCCAAGCTGATCTGACCCATTGGATCCTCACAGGACATTCATGACAATACCTCACTTAAGTCGCCAAGAATGTTGTGGAAATTCTAATTAATTAAAGAGGAGAGACAAGGTCAATCACCAATCAGGATATTACTTTATCCAAAACGTATTAATAAGGGAGCAGGTCACACAACACACAAATGAATAGAGTGAGTGCTCTGCAATAATGAGGCTGGTCGACCCCGCACTCTTGAGTGTTGGGCCGAGAGCTCTGACATACAGAGATAAACAGAGGTCTTATATAGTACACCTATAAATGCTTAGTCATGGCTGGTTCCACCACAACTATCTTAATGTGTCAAACAACAGATACAGTTGAAGTCGGATGTTTAGGCTTTAGAAGCTTCTGATAGGCTAATTGACATCATTTGAGTCAATTGGAGGTGTACCTGTGGATGTATTTCAAGGCCTACCTTCAAACTCAGTGCCTCTTTGCTTGACATCATGGGAAAATCAAAATAAATCCACCATGACCTCATAAAAAAAACTGAAGACCTCCACAAGTCTGGTTCATCCTTGGGAGGAATTTCCAAACGCCTGAAGGTACCACGTTCATCTATACAAACAATAGTACGCAAGTATAAACACCATGGGACCACACAGCCGTCATACCGCTCAGGAAGGAGACGCGTTCCGTCTCCTAGAGATGAACATACTTTGGTGCGAAAAGTGCAAATCAATCCCAGAACAACAGCAAAGGACCTTGTGAAAATGCTGGAGGAAACGGTACAAAAGTATCTATATCCACAGTAAAACGAGTCCTATATCAACATAACCCGAAAGGCCTCTCAGCAAGGAAGAAGCCACTGCTCCAAAACCGCCATAAAAAAGCCAGACTACAGTTTGCAACTGGACATGGGGACAAAGATTGTACTTTTTGGAGAAATGTCCTCTGGTCTGATGAAACAAAAATAGAACTGTTTGGCCATAATGACCATCGTTATGTTTGGAGGAAAAAGGGGGATCTTGCAAGCCGAAGAACACCATCCCAACTGTGAAGCACGGGGGTGGCAGCATCATTCTGTGGGGGTGCTTTGCTGCAGGAGGGACTGGTGCACTTCACAAAATAGAAGGCATCGCGAGGAAGGAAAATGATGTGCATATATTGAAGCAACATCTCAAGACATCAGTCAGGATGTTAAAGCTTGGTCGAAAATGGGTCTTCCAAATGGACAATGACCCGAAGCATACTTCCAAAGTTGTGGCCAAATGGCTTAAGGACAACAAAGGTATTGGTGTGGCCATCACAAAGCCCTGACCTCAATCCTATACAACATTTGTGGGCAGAACTGAAAAAGTGTGTGCGAGCAAGGAGGCCTACAAATCTGACTCAGTTACATCATCTCTGTCAGGAGGAATGGGCCGAAATTCACCCAACTTATTGTGGGAAGCTTGTGGAAGGCTACCCAAAACGTTTGACCCAAGTTAAACAATTTAAAGGCAATGCTACCAAATACTAATTGAGTGTATGTAAACTTCTGACCCACTGGGAATGTGATTAAATAAATAAAAGCTGAAATAAATAATTCCCTCTACTATTATTCCGACATTTCACATTCTTAAAATAAATTGGTGATCCTAACTGAATTTTTACTAGGTTTAAATGTCAGTTCATTGTGAAAAACTGAGTTTAAAAGTAGTTGGCTAAGGTGTATGTAAACTTCCGACTTCAACTGTATCTACTGGATGAGGTGGCCAAATATTCAATGACATTTACTCTCATGGCTGGCCAAAAAAACTATCTAAATACTACACCTCCAACTAAGTGACCCAACTGGCTGGTTCAAAATAACCCAACCTGTGTTCTGTCCACTATTTACCCAGCGCTGGATTGTTTTTAACCCAGCATGTTTTAGAGTGTACAGTCTCATGGTTTGGACTGTATGTTAAATAGCGAGTGTTCTGTTAAAAGTTTTTATTTACATTTGACATAATATTGTAGGATCTGGATACCCTACATACTGTATAAGCAGCACACTAGAAACATGTGTCCCTGTCTGTTTCATATAGACTTTAGAGTTATAGAAAACATCAGGAACACGTTCCTAATGTTGAGTTGCACCCCCTTTTTAAATATTTTGTCTTGCCCATTCACCCTCTGAATGGCACACATACACAATCCATGTCTCAATTGTCTCAAGGCTTAAAAATCCTTCTTGAACCTGTCTCCTCTTCTTCATCTACACTGATTGAAGAGGATTTAACAGGTGACATCAATAAGGGATCATGGCTTTCACCTGGATTCACCTGGTCAGTCAATATCATGGAAAGAGCATGTGTTCAGTACACTCAGTGTTTATGTATGTGTGTGTGTCTGCTTAAGGCAGGGGTTCCCAAACCTTTTTGTCCCGTGACCCCTTTTTGATATAAAAAAAAAAATGCGACCCCACCATGTAAAAAAAGTGATGTAATCAACAGCCACTATTAATTGGGGCTATGACAGTCTATTTCAAATCAGTCTGACAGTACTTTTGACACTATTTCAATCTGAAGGAAGTATGGTTTGAAGTGACTGAAATGCATCAGTAAGGTATTGGGAAGTTCAGAAGACCATCATGCAGTAATTTTGTATGATTTTCTGTGTAGAAAAGAACATCATCTTTGATGTGCTTTTTTTCCCACAGTCTGATTTAGTGACTGGTCTTGTCCACTCTGTTCTTATGAGTCATTGCACGGTATTCCTGAGAGTCTTATGTTTCAGAGATGGGGTCATAATATGTTCTAGCTTAAATGGTTCAAAAGATAGGGCCACATTTGTTGGAAGAAAACAGAAACCTCTCTGTTTATTACAACCGCTACCGGATGTTACTGACATAACCCCGGTTCTATGAACCAAGCGCAATTTTTTTTCTGAGTTTCTCTCGCAAACCCTAGTTTGAGAAATGCTGCCTTAAGGCCATTACAACTGGTGGGGTTACTTACATTGACAAATCCTGGCACTGTGAGTGCATCGGCTGTAAGAAGCAGCCATCAGGACAGGGTCTCACCTCCAGAGAGAACTATCCCTACTGTCTGGACTTCTTTAGCAACCTCTATACCAAGAAGTGTGTGGGTTGCACCAAACCCATCACCAGTGAGTTACTCTACGAATATCGTCATTCATTTTCTCACCCTTCAGGCTACGGTTTTCTATGAATATTCTCTATTTATGCCATGCAATCACATGTTGTCTCTTGGTGTTTGTGTTTGTAACATCATATGTGTGTACTTGTGTGAGTCTGTGTGTCTGTGTGCGTGTGTGTGTATGTGTGTTGTGTGTGTCTATGCATGCATTATTCTGCATGGTGTGCTGTGCTCATACAGTAGGTGTGTTAACATGTGTGCACATATGTGTCTGAATCTGTGTGTCCTTGTGTGGCAGGTCTGGCAGGAGCCAAGTACATCTCCTTTGAGGAGCCCCAGTAGCACAGCGAGTGTTTCACCTGCATGCATTGCTCCGTGTCTCTGGTGGGCCGTGGCTTCCTCACCCAGCACAACAACATCCTGTGCACTGACTGCGTTAGAGAGTAGTGACCTCACTGGGGAGGTCACGACCTTATGACCTTGTAACAATCCAGCAAATGGTCACTCCACACTCGAATCATACTACTACAGAATATACAGTGGTGTGAAAAAGTGTTTGCCCCCTTCCTGATATGTTATTTGTTTGCATGTTTGTCACACGTACATTTTTCAGATCATCAAACAAATTTAAATATTAGTCAAAGATAACACAAGTAAACACAAAATGCAGTTTTGAAATGAAGGTTGTTATTATTAAGGGAAAACAAAATCCAAACCTACATGGCCCTGTGTGAAAAAGTGATTGCCCCCCCTGTTATAACACAACTCAACTGTGGTTTATCACACCTGAGTTCAATTCCTCTAGCCACACCCAGGCCTGATTACTGCCACACCTGTTCTCAATCAAGGAATCACTTAAATAGGACCTGCTTGACAAAGTGAAGTAGACGAAAAGATCCTCAAAAGCTAGACATCATGCCGAGATCCAAAGAAATTCAGGAACGAATTAGAAAGAAAGTAATTGAGATCCATCAGTCTGGAAAAGGTTATAAAGCCATTTCTAAAGCTTTGGGACTCCAGCGAAACACAGTGAGAGCCATTATCCACAAATGGCAAAAACATGGAACAGTGGTGAACCTTCCCAGGAGTGGCCGGCCGACCAAAATTACCCCAAGAGCGCAGCGAAGACTTATCCAAGAGGTCACAAAAGACCCCACAACAACATCCAAAGAGCTGCAGGCCTCACTTGCCTCAGTTAAGGTCAGTGTTCAAGACTCCACCATAAGAAAGAGACTGGGCAAAAATGGCCTGCATGGCAGAGTTCCAAGACGAAAACCACTGCTGAGCAAAAAGAACATTAAGGCTTGTCTCATTTTTGCCAGAAAACATATTGATGATCCCCAAGACCTTTGGGAAAATACTCAGTGGACTGACGAAACAAAAGTTGAACGTTTTGGAAGGTGTGTCCCCCATTACATCTGGCGTAAAAGTAACACCACATTTCAGAAAAAGAACATCATACCAACAGTAAAATATGGTGGTGGTAGTGTGATGGTCTGGGCCTGTTTTGCTGCTTCAGGACCTGGAAGACTTGCTGTGATAAATGGAACCATGAATTCTGATGTCTACCAAAAAATCCTGAAGGAGAATGTCCGGCCATCTGTTCGTGACCTCAAGCTGATGCGAACTTGGGTTCTGCAGCAGGAAAATGATCCAAAACACACCAGCAAGTCCACCACTGAATGGCTGAAGAAAATCAAAATGAAGACTTTGGAGTGGCCTAGTCAAAGTCCTGACCTGAATCCTATTGAGATGCTGTGGCATGACCTTAAAAGGCAGTTCATGCTCGAAAACCCTCCAATGTGGCTGAATTACAACAATTCTGCAAAGATGAGTGGGCCAAAATTCCTCCACAGCGCTGTAAAAGTCTCATTGCAAGTTATCGCAAACGCTTGATTGCAGTTGTTGCTGCTAAGGGTGGCCCAACCAGTTATTAGGTTGTAGGGGGCAATCACTTTTTCACATAGGGCCATGTGGGTTTGGATTTTGTTTTCCCTTAATAATAACAACCTTCATTTCAAAACTGCATTTTGTGTTTACTTGTGTTATCTTTGACTAATATTAAAATTTGTTTGATGTGAAACATTTAAGTGTGACAAACATGCAAACAAATAAGAAATCAGGAAGGGTGCAAACACTTTTTCACACCACTGTATATTGAAACACCACAACATATCCCTACCCAGCAAGAAGTGACCTCAGCAGATGGTCACAATATTTACCTTTTGTTATTTCTTTGCTAGTGTGATGTTTGTGAGGAGAGAAGTTTTTGGTGTCCACCTGTAGCGTCCCTTTTCAAGAGAAGAAATAGAATCATATGCCAAGTGAAATGTATAATTTACAGAATAATTTAACTCGTGATAATCTAAATTGTACTCCCGAGTGGCGCAGTGGTCTAAGGCACTGCATCGCAGTGCTAGCTGCGCCACTAGAGATCCCTGCTCTTTCGTAGCCGGCCGCGACCGGGAGACCCCATGGTGCGGCGCACAATTGGCCCAGCGTTGTCTAGGGTAGGGGAGGGAATGGCCGGCAGGGATGTAGCTCAGTTGGTAGAGCATGGCGTTTGCAACACCAGGGTTGTGGGTTCGATTCCCACGGGGGGTATAAAAAAAAAAAAAAAAAATGTATGCACTCACTAACTGTAAGTCACTCTGGATAAGAGCGTCTGCTAAATGACATAAATGTAAATGACAAAGTGGTGTAGTTGACACCAATTATTTTGTTGGCACATTAGTCTGTGCTGTTTGCATGTTATATGTGTTCATCATTATTCACATCGATGTAATAGTTGTTTGAATAAGGTGACAATCTTTTATGAATGCCTAACATTGAATGTATCTGTTGTGTTAAATGAATGACACTGCTTTACCTTAAT
The DNA here is from genome assembly GCF_964263955.1 of Coregonus lavaretus. Classification (NCBI taxonomy): domain Eukaryota; kingdom Metazoa; phylum Chordata; class Actinopteri; order Salmoniformes; family Salmonidae; genus Coregonus; species Coregonus lavaretus. The sequence continues at coordinate 198,737 of NC_140014.1, read as the reverse complement.
TAATAGAAAGTAGTGTGGGGTCATGTCTTTTGTCTCTTGTACTGAAGATTTTGACGACTGTTTCTGGTAAGAAACCTGTAGCAATGGCGCCATCCAGAGGATGTAACCAATTATGTCAGGTCACACACATTGCACTATACTTGCAGGAAAATAGACACAGTACATACTGTACGTAGAGAAGTTGTAAGTCCTCTCAGGCTTATTTAAAAGGCTGAAAAACTTTTCAAATAAACATTACATATCGAAAGAACACTTGCTTTCCAATATTACAGAAAGGCCTTTTTACATGTCTATAACATTTTGATTGTTGCGCGTTACTAAACATACCCCAGTTGATACTGAATGTTCACCTACTGTTTCCTCACACATTGTCCACTGACCACAAACCTTCTCTCTGGTCTATTCAGAACCAAACACCACTACTCATTTTAAGGTTTGTGGCACCTCAAAATATAATTCCTCAACACATAGATTGTTTTCATCCTTGTAAAAACGGTTTTATGGTTTAACTTGTGGTGGCATTGTGACTCATGTATTCCTAGGTTGAGAATAAGTGGTGTAAAATGCTGACACAGACTTCCTCTCAGGATGGGAGTCACATGACGAGGTCAAACTACACTTCAGATGAGAAGGGATTTCTAACACTCAGCGAAGGAAACTAACCACACAACATCAGGTAGGGACAATTTATTAGAATAAATCAGAATAGATATTCATCTAAACCCTGTGAATATACTTTTTCATTTGATGATAGATTTGCATTATTGTCTGTGTTACAACGTTGTGACAACGTTGGTGAACTACATTTCCATTTTTAACTTTTTTGTGTTCAGTTGTAGATCATTGATTAAAACATTTTTGCTTTATTTTTTGTTTTGGGTATTCTAACCTTCTAAATATCGAGAACAGCATCAGCATACATCAACAAATGCAGTAGCAATGAGTTTGAAAGCCTTCACTCAAGTGCAAGTCTATGAAAAACCTCCCACCCCTAAAGAAAAATACAAATTCAGCATCCATAGCCTGGAGTGTTATGACAGAAATATATACATTGGAACCAAAGACTCATTGGTCCAACACCTTATCCTACCCAGCACCAGTGACCCAAAGGACTCCAGTCAATGTCCTCGGGAAGGGAGGGCGAAACTGCTAGGTTCAAGCAGCCCAGTCACCCAATTAAAGGTGATACCAGTTCTCAATCACCTTCTGGTTCTGTGGGACCATTCCGTTAGCGCCCTCAACATGTTCTCCCTAGAACCCCTTCCTTCGCTGAAGCGGATCCAACACGTGTCTTTCTTTAAGGTGTGTGAATCGGCACTGTCAACCTCATCGCAGTCTGTGTGTGTGGAGCTGGTGACAACCTCTAGCAGGAGCAGAGTGGTCCGGATCCATGTCGTGGGGGTGGAGAGATGGGATTGTGTTAAAGAGGTGTCTCTACCCCAGGACCCTGTGGCCTTAGCTGTGGATGATACCACTTTGTGTGTGGCTACCAGTGACAGGTATTTCCTCCATGATCACAAGAGTGGGAGCACCGTTGATCTCTTCCCTCACAACCTGAGCAGGCAGAATATAATTGTGAGCACCGCAGGAAAAGGGGAATTCCTTTTAAATGGGCCCGGCTCCTTGGGTAAGAGCTATTGTCGTGAAAACAATTACACTCGCATGCAGCACATGCTCTGTGCCCTTCAAAAGAATGCCTTTGGACAAACACATCTGACACAGACACCTTATAGACAGCTACATTGTCAGATTTTATAGTCAAGCTCTGTACCTGTACATAATATAAACAATTACATACTAGTAGCTTATAATAAATAATTTGGCATGTTCATATCACCGTTCATGACGGCAGTGAACACAGAAGGATAAAAATCCACTGGTGGGAAATTTATAGATTTCCTGTTTTTACACATTTACTGTAAGATATACTTATAAACTACAAAATGAGTGGCTAATATGTGTTATTTAAAATAAAGTGTTGGTTGGTACAGTTTACATATCTATAGGATATTTGTTGTATAGATGTACTATCGTTTCTTTGCCACAGGCGTGTTTGTCATGAAGAATGGCATATGCCAGCGGCCTCCAGTGCAGTGGTCTGAGGGGTTGTTGGCAGCGGTGGTGTGTTACCCCTACATTTTGGCCCTGCAGCCTCAGGCTCTCTATGTCTACAGTATGGTGGATCAGCAGCTCAAACAGACTGTGCCTCTGCTTAGAGCCAAGGGCCTACTCTCAACAACAGGTACACTGTAAAACCATCCTGTTATTATCCCGGTAAATTATTGTATAATCAACAGTATCAGAACCGTGCTTCTACACCTGCATTACTAGCTGTTTGGGGTTTTAGGCTGGGTTTCTGTACAGCACTTCGAGATATTAGCTGATGTACGAAGGGCTATATAAAATAAAATTGATTGATTGATTGATCATACCGTATAAAATGAATACAGTAGATTACCGTAAATTACATTGCATTGTGAGAAAATATTCAACGGCCGGGAAATATTTGATGTATTTTGGACATTACTGTAATATTTGATGTATTTTGGACTTTACTATAAAATATGCTACGTAAAATACAGTAGCAGTTCACTTACAGTATTTCTGAATTTTCAAAATATAACGTCACACAAAAGCACAAGGTCGACAAAATCAAAGTACATCCTTTAAAATAAGAAATATTTAATGGCTTGTAACTTCCACCCCACAGAAAAAAGACCGTACAGTATTTTTGGAGCGCCAAAAAACTTTTGACCACTATTGGGTGCATGTTATTGTTGTTTCTGGCTTATTAACATATTTTGAGGCATGCCTTGTAAGAGTCTATATTTGTGCCACCCATTAGTGAGAATGCTGCACCAATTTAACTGAAATGTGGTAGTAGTGTCCTATCAATTAAATGTATATAAGCGAGATATTGGAGTTCCCGCAAGTCTTAAACCTATAATGGTTGAGTATTTGACATGTCCTTTGGTCTGTTTAGCCCTGTAGTCACTATTTGGAAGCCTTTGTTAAGTCCTCTAGAAGTGCAAGTGATGTAAAATACCAACATGTGGTCTTATATCACTTGCATTTCTGGAGACAAAGGCTTCCAAACTGGCATTCATTGATATGCTGTAATATGTAAGCACATTACCTAGCAGCCAACCTGCTTGAGCAATCCGATGTAATTACTGTAAAATACAAACCCCATCTACCCTCAATGAATTCAATTAATTAATTAATCAACCCATTAATTAATTCATTAATTCATTACAATTACCATAATACGATCACTGTAATGCACTGTACTGTTGTTTTACTGTAACTTACAGGCAGCTAGTTGCCGGTAAGTTACCGTAAAAAAAAACAGTAAAAAAAAGATTACAGTAATGGTATTGAATACTGTAAAATACAGTACGGTAACACTGTACCTTTTTCTACGGTAACTTACAGGCAATTGCCTGTAAGTACCGTAAAAACAACAGGAAATGGTTTACAGTGTATGGTACCAACGAACCAATCAAGCTGCCAACCAATAACACATTTTAATGTTTATTCATTTCATTCATTCAGTCAGTCAGTCAGTGCTCATGACAATGTTTAATTGTGGTCATTCTGCATGCTATGTTGTCATACTGTTGGCATACTGTGACTTCCACTTTGGTTCGAATACTCTGTTTTGGGATTCTGTCAGATCATATCAATGTTATCCTCTCTTTAGAGGGTGTGTACATTTTTATGGAGAGAAAGATCCTCGGTTTGTCCCATGTACCATTTGAAGAGCAGATCCAAGCCCTTGTAAGGTGTGAGCGAGTGGAGGAGGCATTGGTACTGCTTGGTGGAGTTCAAGCTCGTCTTTCACATGTTTCTTACAAGGTAATCACCAACAGTAAACAAGATCTCCTTTTGACTCTGAATAAAATTGCCTAACTGAACACCAAGAATTAGAACTGCAACTCTAACGTAATTAATCAAACCTGGTTATGACTTTGAAAATGAAAGGACTCAGGCCAGGCAGGCAAGTCAAACACAGACAAAGCAAGCTCTCGTACCCAAGGGTTCTTACAAAGTAAAACACACATTATAAACAGTTGAACAGATGATTAATCTCTCATATTCCTTGACTCTTCCATCCTAGAAAAGAAAGACAAAAACGAATCCAACTATTCACATATACAATAGCCTAATCCCCAGGACTAAAAGTTCAAAATTGCATCAGAACCTTATTCTATATTAGAGCTTTATAACTGATGTGTAGACAGCATAAATATGAATACCACCATAACATGGTATATGAATTTCATATTTCATCAGGGTAATCATGTTCATCAGTTATTGAGCTGCACATGGAGGTGTATGATGAAATGCAGCATGCACCAAGGCAACAGATGTTTCAGAGATTTGTTGGAATCATGGTAGATTCTCAAGTTATAGGTCAAGGGTTGAATTGAGGATTCTTGACTGAATATGCCTTCTGTTCATGACTTATTCATTATACTTTGTCTGTCTCGAAAGCTTTGAAATCTGGGTTTGTGGGTACTACATTTAGACATAACGTATTGCTCTTAAGATTTAACTGCAAACACATTACCTTCAGCCCCAGTGACTTGAGAAAAATAAATTGATTTAAAATATGCTTATATGAAATATGTGCCAAATCTAAGAAGATAAGTGATATTATTTGATTTGACAAATGTTGTATTTGATTTGACAGGAGCAGCATAAGATCATCACTTGCATGGCTGGATTCATTAAGTTCTACCAGGAGTCTTTTTCAGAGGCCAAAGAACTTTTTATGTGAGGACAGTCCTTTTCCACATCTTATTTTCAGTATGGACCCCTAATTTAAGGAAACTACCTTAAACAATAGTAAAAGTAGATCATATGACTAGCATTATTTATTGCTAGGTTATAACAGTTTGAATTATTAGTTCTGCTGTCTGTTGAAATGTTTCATTATTCATTCCTGTTTTCAACAGCAAAGGTGAGTTGGACCCTAGAGAAATCATCAGCTTGTATCCAGAGATGGAACCACTCAGTGAGACCTTTCAGTCCCAGCTGGTCAAAGTGAACAATGCAAAGGAGCTATTGGCTCTACGACAAGAGGACAGGACCACATTTCAACAGTATCTAGACTTCCTGGGCGATTTCCTAAAGGTGGTTCGAGGGACGGAGCAAGGAGTTGGGTGCAGTGAGGATATCGATAATGCACAACTGAGAATATACACAGAGCAAGGTGACAGAGAAGACCTGGACGAGCTTGTGTCCTCTCCCAATTCCTGCTCAATCGACAAATGTGTGCCTCTCCTTGAGCTGCACAAGAGGTGAGAATGGGTAGCTGTTCAGTGTAAACTGAGAACAACATATTTGAATCTTGCAATGTTTTGTTACATATAATACTGCAATAATTTCATTATACTATCATCTCAGATTTTTCACACTTGGATTACTCTATCAGAGTCATGGTCACCATATCAAAGCAATCCAGGTAATCTTGGACGTTAGCATGCAATAAAAATATGATTTGCATTTATTTTAATCAGTCTAATCGATTGCATATTCTTTGTATCATACTTTGTACCATCTTTGTGTTATAAGACAGTGATCAATGATCTAATGTAGTTTCTGCTTAAATTTGGACTTCAGACCATACTGAAAATATGATGTGTAAAAGGACTGTCATCACAAACGTTATTTGGCCTGGTAGACTCCTGGTAGAACTTAATGTCCTTATGATGTTGCAGACTTGGGTGAAAATTACTGATGGGCAACATGAAGACAGCTCATGCTCAAATGTGTATGAGCACATTGTGAGAACTCTCAGTCGACTAAAACAGAGAGACGTCGTCTGGACGTTTGCAGACTGGGCTCTACAAAGAAACCAGGAGGTATCCGAGTAATCCATATAGCTCAACTGTAGAGGACAGAGTTATATGAAGAAAAAGTTTTAAATAATATGATTATAATAAATAACATCATTATTTGATTGGAACTAAACCTCATGTTGACCTATTTTAGTGACATTTCTGTACTGTAACTTTTAAGGTTGGAATACAGATTTTCACAAAAAGACATCCAGAGGACCAAGACACATTTGCACAGGAGGATGTCCTCACTTTCTTAAAGAAGTACTCTCTAGCTTTGGTGTTGTTCCTGGAATTTTTGGTCTATGATTTGAAAAGCGAGGTTGGTACCACCAGTATATCAATAGCACCACACCATTTTTACCCATAATAAACTGTTGTTTGAAATTAAATAAAGGCACATATTTGTATCCCCCCTCTTTTTATCATTTCTCAGGAGGAGAAGCATCATACCCTTCTGGCCACAGCATATGTCACCCAGATACTCAGAGCCTTACAGGAAGGAAATGGTACTGATTCAGATGGAAGAATGACCAGAGATAAACTGCAACAGTTGCTGTGGCAGTCTTCCCTCTATGACACCATGACAGTACATGGTATGTGAGTCATATGAAAATGTATCATGCTTAATGTATGTAGGAAATCCTTAGTCACATAACTATTTAATCAAAACTACTTAGCAAGATAAATATAATTATTACTCATGTTGCACTCTAAGAATTATATATCTTACTAAACTCCATATTCATTAGGATTTATGTAGCTTGCTAAACTTCATATTCATTCACACTTGCTAATTTGCTCCACAGTAACAATATTAGTTATTTCTTCTCTCTGGAAACCTGATTCCCAGGTTAGATTGAATAGTGTCTGTGATTAGTGTTTTATAATAATATAAGTATGACTGATATTACAGAGGCCATCCAGCCGACAGCCCTGCACATAGAGCAGGCCATCCTGCTTGGGAGAGATGGTAACCACTATCAGGCCCTACAGACCTTGGTCCACAAAGAGAGAGACCTGCAGGTTGCAGGGGCCTACTGCAGGAGGGCTGCTGTATGGCAGGGACGGGAACTGGAACACACCCTTTTCCTCACCCTGCTCCAGATCTACCTGGGCTCCAATGAGCTAGCGAGTGCAGCTGTGGACCTGTTGAATGCCAATGCTGCTGCCTTTGACCTGGAAAGAGTCCTCCAGGTTCTGCCGGATTCCTGGTCTGTTCAGCTGGTCTCCCAGTTCCTGTTGGGGTCCCTTAGAGAGACTTTCCATCAAAGACGAATGGGAGGGGTAGAAAGAGGCCTGGCCCAGGTCGAACTCCTTAGACACAAGTACACTTGGGTGAGCACGTGCCTCAACATTTTCACAGGGATGCACTTGCTTTATTTATAATGGGAATCTTCAGGTATTCATAATGCACAAGTTGATAATGCACAAAATTTTATCAATGCATGTTATGCATTGAGTTGACATCCATCTCTTGTCCCCTCAGGCCCAAGGCTCAAAAATAATGCTGAAAGTGGATAAGGGTCTGGTGTGCAAGACCTGCCAGAAGGACTTCATAGAGCCAGAGTTTGTGTGTAGTCTTAGTGGTGAGCTGATTCACACTAACTGTGGAAGCTACACAGAGTAACTTCCACAAATCCAATGCAAGTCAGAGGTACCTATATTAGCATTTTCCCACTTCATGTCAAAATCATCTATAAGTAACTTTATTGAGTTACACAATCCATTTTTAGATACTTTAGGATGATTTGGACATGATGCATGAAAATGCTAATAATTATAGGTACCATTAATTTGCATTAGATTTGTGTCAGAATTGCTAAAAGGTTAGCATTTTAAATAGTGGCCAGGTAAACAAAACCAAAGCATGGATTGCTGTCATACCTTGTCCATAGACTGCTTACAGGGAAAGAAAACCAATATGTCATTTTGCAATTTGGGTGAACTATCCCTTTAAGTTAGCAACATTTGACAGCTGTGCAAGGGGACTTCCACAAGGCACTGTAAGTGTCTGCTTCTTACCCAATCATTAGTTTCAAGTTTAATGGTGAATTAGCAATCTTACTGGTCCATACACACTGAGTTATACAAAACATTAGGAACACCTTCCTAATATTGAGTTGCATTCCCGTTTGCCCTCAGAAAAAGCCTTAATTCGTCAGGGCATGGACTCTACAAGGTGTTGAAAGCGTTCCACAGGGATGCTGGCCCATGTTTACTCCACTGCTTCCCACAGTTGTGTCAAGTTGGTTGGATGTCCTTTGGGTGGTGGACCATTCTTGATACACACAGGAAACTGTTGAACGTGAAAAACCCAGCAGCGTTGCAGTTCTTGACACACTCAAACCGGTGCGCCTGGCACCTACTACCATAGCCTGTTCAACGGCACTTAAATCTTTTGTCTTGCCCATTCATCCTCTGAATGGCACACATAAACAATCCATGTCTCAATTGTCTCAAGGCTTAGAAATCCTTCTTTAACCTATCTCCTCCCCTTCGTCTACACTGATTGAAGTGGATTTAACAAGTGACATCAACAAGGGATCATAGCTTTCACCTGCATTCATCTGGTCAGTCTATGTCATGGAAAGAGCAGGTGTTCTTAATGTTTTGTATACTCAGTGTATAATATGTATTGCATACTAACAGTGTCTGTGGACTCAGTGTAGCACTCCAACTTAAGGATCATTCACCAGACACGTTCCCCAATTAGAATAATGTATACAAATTGTCTAAATAACAGAATTGTACAATAACTTGTTTGAAGAAAAACACCATTGCCCATGAAACAGCAAGCAATGCACATGTTCACTGTGGTATGTCTAAACCATTTCCTTTAAAACCATAGACAGCAATAGTTATCATGTAAATACACATTGAGGACACTGTGGGACATACTGTATTCAATGATCAGACTGATATTTTGGATATGGAAACCACACAGAGTGGAATCTGGCCATCCTGAAGGGAATTTGATCATTTGGCCATCCTGTCCTGCTGTAGGTCTCCACCCTCAATTTCCACTGTGTACATTTACATATGAAGATGGAAATAGAATGGTTCATGTGTAAACAACCATTTGCATGTGAGAGAGTTTTCTACTGCAGTTACTGTGTATAATTTCAACAAACAAGTCAGCACAGCTATCAAATCTTGGACATGGCTGAAAATAAAAGTGCCAATTGCTCTATATTAAGGAAATACTCATTTATGTTGCAAATAAATTGTTAAAAAATAAAAACTAATTGTGTATAGAACATTAAATACAGTGTAATTCTACAACCACTGAGGTTGATTTGACATCAAGTATACCTCATTTTAAAACACAGCATCAGCAAATATAGAGATGCATGTCAGTCTTGTTGTGAATAAACTTTAACACATATAAATGAGCCAGAAGGAAGGAGAAATGTATTTCTGTCACAGTTTAGGCTAAATATAAGTGCAAGTATTTCTCTATGCTCATAGTGTTTGGGAAAAGTGCCAAGGAGCAGAAGTCTGACATATATCTGCCTAGAGTTTTTACCACGCTTCAGTTAACGCCAGTGTTAACTCTTGCACTTTTTAGTAGGCCTAAGTGTGTTTCGACATGGTCAAATTTCAAACCTGGCTTGAGTGTATTTGAACCTGGCCTGGGTGAGCTCTATTTGTGTTTTAGATCTTGTGCAAGATTCTCCCTCCTTTGTGGGTCCTGTTCAACACAGATTCTAGTTAAGCTCACTGACTGGCTGTGTTAGGCTGTGTCTGACGACCACTGGGTGTACCCTGCATGAGGTCTCTCTGGGACCGTGTCCACTCCCCTCCTTTAAGAGACACCTCCTGGAATAATGCTAATGTTGTTTTGAATGCTTGTGCAACCCAACAAATGTTTTCTCATCTTTGATGTTCCTCAACTGTTTTTGAAAACAACTTCTACATAAGCAACAATGTATCTTGTGGTATGGGTCTCACTATGATAAAAATATATATATATATGTAATGACAGTTACTGCTTCAATATTGCAGCTAACTGGAGTACAATAACTTTTCCTCCCACTGTTAATGGCCTGTGTATGCAATCTGGTGCTATGTTACGTGTGTGTCTGGGCAGGCGACAGCTCCCCTGGAGTGTGGCCCTGGATCTTTAAAGTGCCCAGACCAGATGGTCATTTCACACATGAGGGAACAGGATGGATGCAAAAATCTACAGTTATTGAGCAAAGTATTGGTTAAGATCCAGACATTGGTCTCCCATTATAATATCCACACCACAGACAGAGGAAGGAAAAAAAACAAGAACATTTACTTCTTGTGCTTTTCTAAATGTAAAGGCAATCGGGATCTGGAAATGCAACTGTTTATGTTTTGTTTTAGTGTGTGCATGCACCTTTATTATTGTAGGCTAATGTCTGCTAATATCTTTACAATCAATATATTAGATTAGTTGTATAGAATCATATTTCCTATGATCTGTCAGAGATCTGAGGTTCAAATGCAGTTCTCGGTCATTGTGCTATTGGAAGCAATTTTGAATGGCTCTACTTTATTTTATAATTCTTCCACAGAATTTGTTCCAATATATTTCCAAATCACAGGAGGTTGGTGGCACCTTAATTGGGGAGGACTGGCTCGTGGTAATGTCTGGAGCAGAATGAGTGGAATGGTATCAAACACATGGTTTCTATGTGTTGGATGCCATTCCATTCCCTCTGTCCTCTTCTCAACAGCCTCCACATTTCCAAAACAATTCCAATCACATATATGGACTATTACAGGGAAAGGGACAATTACTGTAGTTTCCAATTTGGTAACAGCAGGTAGCTCAATAAATAAAACCTATGGGAAGAATGAATATAAGATGGTGTGCATCCTACCCATTTTTAGACATTTAGCCACCAATTACTGCATCATGTCTCTTATGATGAATTCTTCTGTCTCTTAGTGGTCACTGAAAGACAAGGCGAATGTTAATTTGCAACTCTTGGTAGCAATAATGGTAAGGTACAAGAAAAACTAGGATTGAACCTTCTTTCATTTCTACTATCCCTGACAAAACTGATTCTATAGCTGAGCATAGTAAGTATGTTAATAAATAGCCTTAAGGATGATCAAAACTTATCTATTTTGCAACTCTGTAATTTCCATAATTTTCTTTAACTTGAGTTTTGGAGAAGTGGCACTCGGGGAAACGTGTAGTGTGACCCACTGGAGGAGGGGAGAGGGTGGGAGAGAAAATGGCCACAGGCACCCACCAAGTCCTCCCGTGTCGAGACATATATAGGCTTTATCATGTATCCCACATCTGGTGGGTTGATCTCAAAAGCTCAGTATCAAATACCTGATTTTCTCCATGTTGAGGTGATATACTGTCAATCAGTTTGAAACACTTAGGGATATCATTATTTGAATATTGGCTAAAGATGGTGATAATCAGTGAGGGAGTTGTAAAATGGAACTCAAAAGGTTCAGCAATGACCATAACTATTGACGATAGAGAGAATTAACATCCTTCCATATGGAGTGAACAATCATTCCCTGGCAATGTGAGTTGCATTTGAGGTGTACTCCCACAAATTGACCATGCTTATCTCTTCGGAGTTCATGCCAGGATAAATTGTACAAAAATGGAAATAGCTGTTATTAACAATAGTTTTAGTTCATTCCTTGTCCTGAAGTCAGCCATAATCTGTTTCTCAGCTACTTAAGTGATATTAGCTTAATGGTCTGTACTCTACATGTAATGACTCTATTTTACACAATAATAAAGCTTGGTTTATGGCAAATGACACCTCCTGGCATCCTACCTGTTTTGCACAGGGCCCTCCATTGTTTGTTTTATCAGATCCTGTACCTTAACCCATCATTTCCTTTCCATTCAGAAGTCGTTGAGAGTCAGAGGACTCTTTGAAATAAACAGGACCATTCAACAGGGCCATTCCTAAGGCAATGGGATCTACCTGGGTCCTGAATTGTCAGATGTGTTTCTTGTCCACTTCTCATCTCTGGCTCATTGGGGTTTCTGCACAGCAAATTCTCCAGTGTTGAATCAACACTGACAGTTTTACATGTAATACTACGCCAATATGTATATGGGTCCAAACGTTGCAGTGTTAAATTAACACTGCGGTTAGTGCTGACGCTGTTACACTTTGTCAGTGTTAGGGAATTAACACTTTTAGTGTTAGGCAATAACACCTCATAAAGTATTTTTAGTTATGTTAGGTTAAGGGCATTACAATATTATTTACAACTCTTTATTGTCACATGTTCTTATATAAGCATTTACAAAGACTTGTCAGCAGACTTTAATCAGACTTTAATCTTCTCCTTTGTGTGGTTTTCCTGAAGACTAGACACTTTGTTGCATATTGCTGCCTTTCACAGTTTGGAAAATGTACATTTGTTCACAAAAAAAGGGAAAAGGATATTGCAATGCCGTCTAACCCTAAATATATATATATACAGTGCCTTCGGATATTATTCAGACCCCTTGACTTTTTCCACATTGTGTTAGGTTACAGCCTTATTCTAAAAAAAATATATATATATATGTATATATATATATGTATATGTATATATATGTATATATATTTTTTTATCAATCAACTGTGTGTACTACACGTTTCCCCATAATGAAAAAGCAAAAACTGTTTTTTTGCTAATTTATTAAAAATAAAACATGGAAATATCACATTTACAGAAGTATTCAGACCCTTTACTCAGTACTTTCTTGAAGCACCTTTGGCAGCGATTACAGCCTCAAGTATTCTTGGGTATGATGCTACAAGCTTGGCACACCTGTGTTTGGGGAGTTTCTCCAATTATTCTCTGCAGATCCTCTCAAGCTCTGTCAGGTTGGATGGGGAGCGTTGCTGCACAGCTATTTTCAGGTCTCTTCAGAGATGTTCGATCGGGTTCAAGTCCGGGCTCTGGCTGGGCCACTCAAGGACAATCAGAGACTTCTCCCGAAGCCACTCCTGCATTGTCTTGGCTGTGTGCTTAGGGTCGTTGTCCTGTTGGAAGGTGAACCTTCGCCCCAGTCTGAGGTGCTGAGCGCTCTGGAGCAGGTTTTCACCAAAGATCTCTCTGTACTTTGCTCCATTAATCTTTGACTTGATCCTGAATAGTCTCCCAGTCCCTGCCGCTGAAAACCATCCCCACAGCATGACGCTGCCACCTCCATGCTTCACTGTAGGGATGGTGCCAGGTTTCCTCCAGACGTGACTCTTGGCATTCAGGCAAAATAGTTCAATCTTGGTTTCATCAGACCAGGGAATCTTGTTTCTCAAGGTCTGAGAGTCTTTAGATGCCTTTTGGCAAACTCCAAGCGGGCTGTCATGTGCCTTTTACTGAAGAGTGGCTTCCGTCTGGCCACTCTACAATAAAGGCCTGATTGGTGGAGTGCTGCAGAGATGGTTGTCCTTCTGGAAGGTTCTCCCATCTCCACAGAGGAACTCTAGAGCTCCCTGACCTAGGCCCTTCTCCCCTGACTGCTCAGTTTGGCTGGACGGCCAGCTCTAGAAAGAGTCTTGGTGGTCCAAAAATTATTCCATTTAAGAATGATGGAGGCCACTGTGTTCTTGGGGACCTTCAATGCTGCATACATTTTTGGTACCCTTCCCCAAGATCTGTGCCTCGTCACAATCCTGTCTTGGAGCTCTACGGACAATTCCTTCGACCTCATGAGTAGTTTTTTGCTCTGACATGCACTGTCAGCTCTGGGACCTTATATAGACAGGTTTGTGCCTTTCCAAATCATGTCCAATCAATTGAATTTACCACGGGTGGACTCCAATCAAGATGTAGAAACATCTCAAGGATGATCAATGGAAACAGGATGCACCTGAGCTAAATTTTTTGCAAAGGGTCTGAATACTTATGTAATTAAGGTATTTCGTTCTTTTGTTTTTAATTTATTTACAAAAATGTCTAAAAACCTGTTTTTGCTTTGTCATTATGTGGTATTGTGTGTAGATTACTGAGGACTTTTTTATTTAATCAATTTTAGAATAAGGCTCTAACGTAACAAAATGTGGAAAAAGTCAATTGGTCTGAATACTTTCCGAAGTCACTGTGTCTGTGATTTATTTAGAATTCAAGGCACACTTAACCAGCATGGCTACCACAGCATTCTGCAGCAATACGCCATCCCATCTGGTTTGGGCTTAGTGGGACTATCATTTTTTTGTTTTAACAGGACAATGACCCAACACACCTATAGGCTGTGTAAGGGCTATTTGACCAAGAAGGAGAGTGATGGAGTGCTGCATCAGATTACCTGTCCTCCACAATCCCCCGCCCTCAACCCAATTGAGATGGTTTTGGATGAGTCAGACCGCAGAGAGAAGGAAAAGCAGCCAACAAGTGCTCAGCATATGTGGGAACTCCTTCAAGACTGTTGGAAAAGCATTCCAGGTGAAGCTGGTTGAGAGAATGCCAAGAGTGTTCAAAGCTGTCATCAAGGCAAAGGGTGGCTCTTTGAATAATCTCAAATATAAAATATATTTTGATTTGTTTAACACTTTTTTGGTTACTACATGATTCCATATGTGTTATTTCATAGTTTTAATGTCTTCACTATTATTTTACAATGTAGAAAATAGTAAAAATAAAGATAAACCCTTGAATGAGTCAGTGTGCCCAAACTTTTGCCTGGTGCTGTATATATATATACACTGTATACCACTATCCCCAACACACCCCACCACCCCTTCCCACTACTTTGACCCCAACAGATCCTACACCAGGCTGTCGGCCTGGGAGGCTGAAACCCCTTCTCTCAAAACCCCCTGTTGTTCTTCTGCACTAAAATCTCTGATACCCAAAAACGTGTCTGCCGCTGCTAATACCAATTAAATCTTCTGGGATTTCCTTTCCATCTGTGCGGTACAATTAATAACAAATTAATGACAATAGCAATAAACGCCAAGCACAAGCTGTTCGGCTCCCTCACGCTTTGCCCATTGTCCTCTACTTTCCTCACTGTCTCAGCATATTAAACTTTCTGCACTGCTCTTACCCTGGAAACTTCAATCTGTCTCACTCGCATAGGACATGTCTGATCCTCAGCAACATGGCCACCCCCACAATTGAAATGCTCCACTTCTTTCGCCAGAAACTACACACTCTTTTGTCCCATGCCCTCCTGCATACTTCTCACACCTCAGAATCTCCATCCTACATACAGTACTGCTGCAACATGACCATAAACTTGGCACATGAAATGCCTTAGTGGGTTCCAATCAAAACCTCTCACTAGATAACTTATATACCCTAGCATGCTTTAGCTTTCTGCCCCACTTGTTGCAGAATCTTTAACCTATATTTTTAACTTGAGAATTGTTTCTGGGCTTATGCTGTAATCCCGCCAGTACAGCATAACATTTAGTATGGTTTTGACTCAATTCAAAAATCGCTAACTGATCTTAAACTAGTGCAAAAAGCTAATAAAAGCAAGTTGATGTTGTTCTCTGGGTCTCGTAATATTGACCCTGAGGACCTGCATATTTGCATATTGAAGGGAGCCTAAATTGAGCAAGTTCCCTATTGTAAGTACTTGTGTATTTGGATTGACAATAAGCTCTCTTTTAAAACACACATTGAAAAATCTGACAAAAAAGTTTAGAATTAAGATTGGTTTATTTTATAGAAATAAATCCTGCCTCACTTTGAAAAGTAAAAGGAAGATTATTCAAGCAACGCTTTTCCCAGTACTTCATTATGGTTATTTAATCTACACGCATGCGGCAGCCTTTAGATTCAATCATTCAGCACTGCATTTCATCACTGGGGACAATTTTCATACATATGACTGAATTTTGTATAGTTTTGTTGGCTGGGAGTCTCTGACTAACAGAAGGGCCAGCATTGGCAAATTTTTGTATATAGAGTGCATTCCGAAAGTATTCAGACCCCTT
Source organism: Coregonus lavaretus (assembly GCF_964263955.1). Taxonomy (NCBI): domain Eukaryota; kingdom Metazoa; phylum Chordata; class Actinopteri; order Salmoniformes; family Salmonidae; genus Coregonus; species Coregonus lavaretus. The sequence goes on along the minus strand of NC_140014.1, from coordinate 182,992 downwards.
GATTTTTTCCACATTTTGTTACGTTTCAGCCTTATTCAAAAATGGATTAAATCGTTTTTTCCCCTCATCAATCTACACACAATACCCCATAATGACAAAACAAAAACCGTTTTTGGACATTTTTGCAAATTTATAAAATACAAAAAAACTGAAATATCACATTTACGTAAGTATTCAGACCCTTTACTGAGTACTTTGGCAGTGATTACAGCCTCGAGTCTTCTTCCCTTTCTTCTCTGCAGATATACTCAATCTCTGTCCGATTGGATGGGGAGCGTCGCTGCACAGCTATTTTCAGGTCTCACCAGAGATGTTTGATCGAGTTCAAGTCCGGGCTCTGGCTGAGCCACTCAAGGACATTCAGAGACTTGTCCTGAAGCCAATCCTGTGTTGTCTTGGCTGTGTGCTTAGGGTCGTTGTCCTGTTGGAAGGTGAACCTTCACCTCAGTCTGAGGTCCTGAGTGCTTGGAGCAGGTTTTCATCAAGGATCTCTCTGTACATTGCTCCGTTCATCTTTCCCTCGATCCTGGCTAGTATCCCAGTCCCTGTCACTGAAAAACATCCCCACAGCATTATGCTGCCACCACCATGCTTCACCGTAGAGATGGTGCCAGGTTTACATTTACATTTACATTGTTGTCATTTAGCAGACGCTCTTATCCAGAGCGACTTACAAATTGGTGCATTCACCTTATGATAGCCAGTGGAACAACAACTTTACAATTGTTATTATTATTTTTATTTATTTTTTGGGGGGTGGGGGTAAGGGGGGGTAGAAGGATTACTTTATCCTATCCCAGGTATTCCTTAAAGAGGTGGGGTTTCAAGTGTCTCCGGAAGGTGGTGAGTGACTGGCGTCGTGAGGGAGCTTGTTCCAACATTGGGGTGCCAGAGCAGCAAACAGTTTTGACTGGGCTGAGCGGGAACCGTGCTTCCGCAGAGGAAGGGGAGCCAGCAGGCCAGAGGTGGATGAACGCAATGCCCTCGTTTGGGTGTAGGGACTGATCAGAGCCTGAAGTTACGGAGGTGCCGTTCCATCACAGCTCTGTAGGCAAGCACCATGGTCTTGTAGCAGATGCGAGCTTCAACTGGAAGCCAGTGGAGTGTGCGGAGGAGCGGGGTGACATGAGAGAACTTGGGATGGTTGAACACCAGACGGGTTGTGGCGTTCTGGATGAGTTGTAGGGGTTTAATGGCTCAGGCAGGGAGCCCAGCCAACAGCGAGTTGCAGTAATCCAGACGGAAGATGACAAGTGCCTGGATTAGGACCTGTGCCGCTTCCGGTGTAAGGTGAATGTGGTAGAGCATGAACCTACAGGATCGGGTCACCGCCTTGATGTTAGCGGAAAACGATAGGGTGTTGTCCAGGGTCACGCCATGGCTCTTTGCACTCTGGGAAGAGGACACAACGGAGTTGTCAACCGTGATGGCGAGATCATGGAACGGGCAGTCCTTACCCGGGAGGAAGAGCAGCTCTGTCTTGCCGAAGTTCAGCTTGAGGTGGTGATCCGTCATCCACACTGATATGTCTGCCAGACATGCAGAGATGCGATTCGCCACCTGGTTATCAGAAGGGGGAAAGGAGAAGATTAATTGTGTGTCGTCTGCATAGCAATGATAGCAGAGGCCATGTGAGGATATGACAGAGCCAAGTGACTTGGTGTATAGCGAGAATAGGAGAGGGCCTAGAACTGAGCCCTGGGGGACACCAGTCGTGAGAGCTCATGGTGCGGAGACAGATTCCCGCCACGCCACCTGGTAGGAGCGACCTGTCAGGTAGGACGCAATCCAAGAGTGAGCCGCGCCGGAGATGCCCAACTCGTAGAGGGTGGAGAGGAGGATCTGATGGTTCACAGTATCAAATACAGCAGATAGGTCTAGAAGGACGAGAGGAGAGAGAGTTAGCTTTAGCAGCGCGGAAAACCTCAGTTGAATGACCAGTCTTGAAACCTGACTGGTTTGGATCAAGACGGTCATTCTGAGAGAGATAGCAAGAGAGTTGGCTAAAGACGGCACGCTGAAGAGTTTTGGAGAGAAAAGAAAGAAGGGATACTGATCTGTAGTTGTTGACATTGGAGGGATCGAGTGTAGGTTTTTTGAGAAGGGGTGCAACTCTCGCTCTCTTGAAGATGGAAGTGACATAGCCAGCGGTCAAGGATGAATTGATGAGCGAGGTGAGGTAAGGGAGAAGGTCTCCGGAAATGGTCTGGAGAAGAGAGGAGGGGATAGGGTCAAGCGGGCAGGTTGTTGGGCGGCCGGCCGTCACAAGTCGCAAGATTTCATCTGGAGAGAGAAGGGAGAAAGAAGTCAAAGCATAGGGTAGGGCAGTGTGAGCAGGACCAGCGGTGTCATTTGACTTAACAAACGAGGATCGGATGTCATCAACCTTCTTTTCAAAATGGTTGACGAAGTCATCCACAGAGGGGGGGGGGGGGGGGGGAATTCAGCAGGGAGGATAAGGTGGCAAAGAGCTTCCTAGGGTTAGAGGCAGATGCTTGGAATTTAGAGTGGTAGAAAGTGGCTTTAGCAGCAGAAAAAGAGGAAGAAAATGTTGAGAGGAGGGAGTGAAAAGTTGCCAGGACTGCAGGGAGTCTGGATTTCCTCAATTTCTGCTTGGCTGCCCGGAGCCCTGTTCTGTGAGCTCGCAATGAGTCGTCAAGCCACGGAGCAGGAGGGGAGGACCGAGCCAGCCGGGAGGATAGGGGACATAGAGAGTCAAAGGATGCAGAAAGGAAGGAGAGGAGGGTTGAGGAGGTTTCCTCCAGATGTGACTCTTGGCATTCAGGCCAAAGTTCAATCTTGGTTTCATCAGACCAGAGAATCTTGTTTCAAATGGTCAGAGTCCTTTAGGTGCCTTTTGGCAAACTCCAAGCGGGCTGTCAAGTGCGTTTTACTGAGGAGTGGCTTCCGTCTGGCCAGTCTACCATAAAGGCCTGATTGTTGGAGTGCTGCAGAGATGGTTGTCCTTCTGGAAGGTTCTCCAATCTCCACAGACAAACTCTAGAGCTCTGTCAGAGTGACCATCGGTTTCTTGTTCCCCTCCCTGACCAAGGCCCTTCTCCCCCGATTGCTCAGGTCGGCCGGGCGGCCAGCTCTAGGAAGTATCTTGTTGGTTCCAAACTTTTAAGAATGATGAAGGCCACTGTGTTCTTGGGGACCTTCAATGCTGCGGGAATGTTTTGGTATCCTTCCCCAGATCTGTGTCTCAACACAATCCTGTCTGGCAATTCCTTTGACCTCATGGCTTGGTTGTTGCGCTGTCATGCACTGTCAACTGTGGGACCTTATAGAGACAGGTGTGTGCCTTTCCAAATCATGTCCAATTAATTGAATTTACCACAGGTGTACTCCAATCAAGCTGTAGAAATATCTGAAGGATGATAAATGGAAACACGATGCACCTGAGCTCAATTTCGAGTCTCATAGCAAAGGATCTGAGTACTTATGTAAATAAGGTATTTCTGTTTTCTATATTTAATAAATGTGCACACATTTCTAAAAACCTGTTTTCTCTTTGTCGTTATGGGGTATTGTGTGTAGATTGATGAGGAAAAAATCAATTTTAGAATAAGGCTGTAACGTAACAAAATTTTGAAAAAGTCAAGGGGTCTGAATACTTTCCGAATGCACCATAAAGTGGTTCTTCAGAGACTCCCCCACTACTTCAGCTCACGTATTAACTGGAGATCCAGCCATTTTCAGACCCACTCTCTGGACTGGTTGGGTCTGGAGGTCCTTCGGGTCTCCACTGATCTGGGGGAAATGTATTTTAGTTTTTATGCCTCCAGCTGATGGAAGAGCCTTCAGGGCACCTTGAAATTAGACTCACCTGTCTCAAATGGAGAGTTTAGATCGAGCTTAAGGGAGGTGATATGTATAAATAGAAGTTAAAAAATCCATCAAACACTGCATCAAATTCAAAAAGACAGAGAGGGTCTCCTCAATGTCACACTCTCCACCAGGTCTACGTCGCACCAAATGGCATGCATCACAGACACCAGGTATCCCCAACTTCAGTTGATCCACTTAATCACTCAACTTCACTTTCACTCCTTTCAGTGGCACTGTGCTTCCATAGACTAAAAACAACTTAAACTTATACAACAGTTCCACTCACGGGTGGCCAAAAATAACTAATATAAAGCCACGCCCCCACTAAACCACGCCTTTTTGCCTTTTCGAGTGAATTGTACCACCCATGACTGTATTTGTTTGTGACAGAGACATGGTAGTTGAATTTGTTCGGTTTCAGTCGTGTGGCCTTCATGAAGTGAGTTCAAAGGCAAATGCTATCCTTAAAATGTAACTCTTTATAAAAATACATTACATACCTCATAAGGCCTTATTTGTAAGTTTTACCCTAATGCAGTGGCCGGAAACTCATTGTTTACAGTCAACATCAGACCTGCAAGTCACATTATCCTGGCTTGCAAAGTGATGTGTAAATCTTATTGGAATCCAGCCAGAGCTAGGATACCTAGCAGTTAGAATTTTCATTCACCCACAACCTGCATTCAGAATGACTGTCAGGATTATAAACATTGACAAGGCTACCTAAACCATTTAAAATGGAACAACTATTTCAGTAACGGGTGCAATAAATCTGACTAACTGATTGGATTTGTTTAGATTATTATTATGTTTTTGCATGAGATTAATCAATCAATCAATGTACATGCAAAAACACAGAGAATAAAATCAATCCTAAAAAATCGACCTGCAGTAGAGCATGTTGGGAAATAGGATATATATATATATATATATATATATATATATATATATATATATATATATATATAGTACCAGTCAAAAGTTTGGACACACCTACTCATTCAACGGTTTTTCTTTATTTTTACTATTTTCTACATTGTAGAATAATAGTGAAGACATTAAAACTATTAAATAACACAAATGGAATCATGTAGTAATCATTTTTTTTTTAAACAAATCAAAATGTATTTTACATTTTAGATGCTTCAAAGTAGCCACCCTTTGTCTTGATGACAGCTTTGCACACTATTGGCATTCTCTCCACCAGCTTCATGAGGAATGCTTTTCCAATAGTCTTGAAGGAGTTCCCTCATATGCTGAGCACTTGTTGGCTGCTTTTCCTTCAATCTGCAGTCCAACTCATCCCAAACCACCTCAATTGGGTTGAGGTCAGGAGATTGTGGAGGCCAGGTCATCTGATGCAGCACTCCATCACTCTCCTTCTTGGTCTAATAGCCCTTACACAGCCTGGAGGTGTGTTGGGTCAATGTCCTGTTGAACAACAAATGATAGTCCCACTAAGCGCAAATCAGATGGGATGGCGTATCGCTGCAGAATGCTGTGGTAGTCATGCTGGTTAAGTGTGCCTTGAATTCTAAATAAATCACAGACAGTGTCACCAGCAAAGCACCCACACACCATCACACCTCCTCCTCCTCCTCCTCCTCCTCCGTGCTTCATGGTGGGAACCACACATGCAGAGATCATCCATTCACCTACTCTGTGTCTCACAAAGACACAGCGGTTGGAACCAAAAATCTCAAATTTGTACTCATCAGACCAAAGTACAGATTTCCACCAGTCTAATGTCCATTGTTCGTGTTTCTTGGCTCAAGCAAGTCTCTTCTTCTTATTAGTGTCCTTCAGTAGTGATTCCTTTGCTGCAATTCGACCATGAAGGCCTGATTCACGCAGTCTCCTCTGAACAGTTGATGTTGAGATGTGTCTGGTACTTGAACTCTGTGAAGCATTTATTTGGGCTGCAATCTGAGGTGCAGTTAACTCTAATGAACTTATCCTCTGCAGCAGAGGTAACTCTGGTCTTCCTTTCCTGTGGCGGTCCTCATGAGAGCCAGTTTCATCTTAGCGCTTGATGGTTTTTGTGACTGCACTTGAAGAAACTTTCAAAGTTCTTGACATTTTCCGGGTTGACTGACTTTCATGTCTTAAAGTAATAATGGACTGTCATTTCTCTTTGCTTATTTGAGCTGTTCTTGCCATAATATGGACTTGGTCTTTTACCAAATAGGGCTATCTTGTGTATACCACCCCTTCCTTGTCACAACACAACTGATTGGCTCACACGCATTAAGAAGGAAAGAAATTCCACAAGTTAACTTTTAAGAAGGCACACCTGTTAATTGAAATGCATTCCAGGTGACTACCTCATGAAGCTGGTTGAGAGAATGCCAATAGTGTGCAAAGCTTTCATCAAGGCAAAGGGTGGCTACTTTGAAGAATGTCAAATATAAAATATAGTCTGATTTGTTTAGCACTTATTTGCTTACTACATGATTCCATATGTGTTATTTCATAGTTTTGATATCTTCACTATTATTCTACAATGTGGAAAATTGTCAAAATAAAGAAAAACCCTGGAATGAGTAGGTGTGTCCAAACTTTTGATAGGTACTGTATATATACTGTATATGGTTTTGATGGGAATGTTTTACTCTCACACTCAACTCTGGTTATTAAAGCTAACAATGGCGTTATTTTACACCAATGAGTGTTAATTTAACACTTACAGAGTTTAACACCTGAATCAACACTAGAAATGTTACACTGACAAATCCACACTATGTAACACTGGCCAATTTGATGTGTGGGAAGAGCTCCAAATACATCTGCTGACTCATGGAAACCTTTACTGAGAAGGAAACTTTTACTGAGAGAGGAAACTCTGCAAGGCTCAAGTCTTTTTCAGTCCCTGGTAGAGTTACAGAATACACTTGAAGTTATATCAAATGGAGAATATTATTCACTAGGAATAGACAAACATCATCAGTAATAGATTTTCTAATGAGATATCTTAACAAGTGACTATGGTTTGATTAAGGTCTTTGGATTTGTGAACAGTAGGACTTTCATTCCCACAGATAACTGCCTGTCTGTGTCATGTGTTCATTTTTATTATTATGCAGGGTTCATTTGCAAAAGGGACTTTAGTCTCAACAAGACTTCCCTGTTGAAATAAGGGTAAATAAAATCATTTTGAGGTAGACACTAATCAGATTTACATTTACATTTTAGATTTTAGTCATTTAGTAAACACTCTTCTCCAGAGCGACTTACAGTTAGTGAGTGCATACATTTTTTTTCATACAGATGTGAGGGAGAGTGCTGTAAAACATCTGATATATTGTCCCGTGTGAAACTAATGCTATCAGGGTAAACATGTCTGTTGACCACTAAATCACAGCTAGATTTGAACCTTAATCTCAGACTGAGCCTCATCTGGAGTTTGACATCACTGATTACAAGGCAAACACTGTCTGAGTTACTGTACCCTGAGGAACTTTAAATGTAGCACCACACATAATTAGACATTTTGTGTCAATACTTTCTATAGATGAAAACACCCATTACCACATCAGAAAGACTGTAGAGCTATAAAAGGTTTTTAAACCCCAAATGTGTACCATTAAAGTGACATGAATTTCGCACGATTTACTGCTTTCTAGTATTCATAAATACTATGATCAGTGCCCCTGACCTAGTTCTGGTCTTTAAATGTCTTTGGAATATTTCAAAATGCTAAAGGATTAGCCAATCCTTATTTTAAAGTGCAGGATAATCTAATGGCCAATACTGCATTCTATTGATATACCAGGGCTGACCGGTTAACCTTTTTTGGATCTAAAAAGATGTGAACAACTCCCCAAAAGAACAAGCTGTTTCTACAATATTATGAGTTAAAACAATTATGAAACAAATATTTTAAAGTTTAGTTTTATACATGTACTATTTTACAACTCAAGTCAATTTGAATCAACCTGTTTAATATTTCTCTCTTGTCAGTTGGTATATGGTTCATTCTAGAGGTAAAAGTAGATTGTTTTCCATTGTCTTTTCACCCCAACCACAAAACTCTCTTAAAATACATCAAATCAAATCAAATTGTATTCAAATTGTATTGGTCACATCCGAATACAACAGGAACAGACATTACAGTGAAATGTTTACTTACAGCCCTTAACCAACAGTGCATTTAATTTTAATAAAAAAGTAAAATAAAACAACAACAAAAAAGTGTTGAGAAAAAAAGAGCAGAAGTAAAATAAAATAACAGTAGGGAGGCTATATATACAGGGGGGTACCGGTGCAGAGTCAATGTGCGGGGGCACCGGCTAATTGAGGTAGTTGAAGTAATATGTACATGTGGGTAGAGTTAAAATGACTATGCATAAATAATTAACAGAGTAGCAGCAGCGTAAAAAGATGGGGTGGGGGTGGGGGTGAAGGGGCAGTGCAAATAGTCCGGGTAGCCATGATTAGCTGTCCAGGAGTCTTATGGCTTGGGGATAGAAGCTGTTGAGAAGTCTTTTGGACCTAGACTTGGCACTCCGGTACCGCTTGCCGTGCGGTAGCAGAGCGAACAGTCTATGACTAGGGTGGCTGGAGTCTTTGACAATTTTGAGGGCCTTCCTCTGACACCGCCTGGTATAGAGGTCCTGAATGGCAGGAAGCTTGGCCCCAGTGATGTACTGGGCCGTACGCACTACCCTCTGTAGTGCCTTGCGGTTGGAGGCGGTGATGCAACCAGTCAGGAGGCTCTCGATGGTGCAGCTGTAGAATTTTTTGAGGATCTGAGGACCCATGCCAAATCTTTTCAGTCTCCTGAGGGGGAATAGGCTTTGTCGTGCCCTCTTCACGAATGTCTTGGTGTGTTTGGACCATGATAGTTTGTTGGTGATGTGGACACCAAGGAACTTGAAGCTCTCAACCTGCTCCACTACAGCCCTGTCGATGAGAATGGGGGCGTGCTCGGTCCTCTTCTTTTTCCTGTAGTCCACAATCATCTCATTTGTCTTGGTCACGTTGAGGGAGAGGTTGTTATCCTGGCACCACACGGCCAGGTCTCTGACCTCCTCCCTATAGGCTGTCTCATCGTTGTCGGTGATCAGGCCTACCACTGTTGTGTTGTCGGCAAACTTAATGATGGTGTTGGAGTCATGCCTGGCCATGCAGTCATGGGTGAACAGGGAGTACAGAAGGGGACTGAGCACGCACCCCTAAGGGGCCCCTGTGTTGAGGATCAGTGTGGCAGATGTGTTGTTACCTACCCTTATTACCTGGGGGCGGCCCATCTGGAAGTCCAGGATCCAGTTGCAGAGGGAGGTGTATAGTCCCAGGATCCTTAGCTTAGTGATGAGCTTTGAGGGCACTATGGTATTGAATGCTGAGCTGTAGTTAATGAATAGCATTCTCACGTAGGTGTTCCTCTTGTCCAGGTGGGAAAGGGCAGTGTGGAGTGCAATAGAGATTGCATCATCTGTGGATCTGTTGGGGCGGAGTGGGTCTTGAGTTTCTGGGATAATGGTGGTGATGTGAGCCATGACCAGCCTTTCAAAGCACTTCATGGCTACAGACGTCAGTGCTATGGGTCGGTAGTCATTTAGGCAGGTTATCTTAGTGTCCTTGGGGACGGGGACTATGGTGGTCTGCTTGAAACATGTTGGTATTACAGACTCAGTCAGGGACATGTTGAAAATGTCAGTGAAGACACTTGCCAGTTGGTCAGCACATGCTCAGAGTACACATCCTGGTAATCTGTCTGGCCCTGAGGCCTTGTGAATGTTGACCTGCTTAAAAGTCTTACTCACATCGGCTATGGAGAGCGTGATCACATAGTCATCCGGAACAGCTGGTGCTCTCATGCATGCTTCAGTGTTGCTTGCCTCGAAGCGAGCATAGAAGTGGTTTAGCTCATCTGGAAGTCTTGTGTCACTGGGCAGCTCGCGGCTGTGTTTCCCTTTGTAATCTTTAATAGTTTTCAAGCCCTGCCACATACGACGAGCATCAGAGCCGGTGTAGTACGATTCAATCTTAGTCCTGTATTGACTCTTTGCCTGTTTGATGGTTTGTCGGAGGACATAGTGGGATTTCTTATAAGCGTCCGGGTTAGAGTGCCGTTCCTTGAAAGTGGCAGCTCTACCCTTTATCTCAGTGCGGATGTTTCCTGTAATCCATTGCTTCTGGTTGGGGTATGTACGTACGGTCACTGTGGGGACGACATCATAGATGCACTTATTGATGAAGCCAGCGACTGATGTGGTGTACTCCTCAATGCTATCTGAAGAATCCCGGAACATGTTCCAGTCTGTGCTAGCAAAACAGTCCTGTAGCTTAGCATCTGCGTCATCTGACCACTTTTTTATTAACCGAGTCACTGGTGCTTCCTGCTTTAGTTTTTGCTTATAAGCAGGAATCAGGAGGATAGAGTTATGGTCAGATTTGCCAAATGGAGAGCGAGGGAGAGCTTTGTATGTGGAGTAAAGGTGGTCTAGAGTTTTTTTTCTTCCTCTGGTTGCTCATTTAACATGCTGGTAGAAACTGTAACATATCACTAATGAAGCAACAAAACCATGGGAACAATCACCATGTCAGGGCCGTGTAGAAATGGTGTGGTGTGGAATCAAGTGCAGAAGCAGAAGGAGAGTCCAAAATACTTTACTGGAAAATGCAATGCAATAATCCAAAATAGCCAGAGGCAAAACGCACACAGGCGTAAAACACAAGCGCCCAAAACAGGCGCGCAAAACTCCTCTAAATCGAGAAGTAGGCAATACAGAGGTGGCGTACCAAACACAGGTACGAAACGACACCAACACGAAACAATTACACACAACACAACACTCATAACAGGGAAACTAAATAGGGTGCTTAATTAGACATAACACAAGACAGGTGTGACTAACAGACAAAACTAGTCAAACAGCAAACATAGAGCGGTGGCAGCTAGTACTCCGGAGACGACGAACGGCGAAACCTGCCCGAACAAGGAGGAGGAGCTGCCTCGGCCGAAACCGTGACAGTACCCCCCCCTTGACGCGCGGCTCCAGCCGTGCGCCGACTCCGGCCTCGGGGACGCCCCGGAGGGCGCGGCGCCGGGCGCGTAGGATGACCACGATGGAATTCGGTCATCAGAGACGGATCCAGAATATCCCTCCTCGGCACCCAGCACCGCTCCTCCGGACCGTACCCCTCCCACTCCACGAGATATTGGAGACCCCCCATCCGGCGTCTGGAATCCAGGATGGTCCGAACAGTGTACGCCGGAGCCCCCTCGATCTCCAACGGGGGCGGAGGAGTCTCCTCAATCTCGAAGTCCTGGAGTGGACCAGCTACCACCGGCCTGAGGAGAGACACATGGAATGAGGGGTTAATATTCTTGTAATCAATAGGTAGTTCTAACCTGTAACACACCTCATTCAATCTCCTCAGGACTTTAAAAGGCCCCACAAACCGCCGACCCAGCTTCCGGCAGGGCAGGCGGAGGGGTAGGTTCCTGGTTGAGAGCCAGACTCGATCTCCAGGTGCGTACACTGGCCCCTCGCTGCGGCGTAGGTCGGCGCTCGTCTTTTGTCGACGTATGGCACGCTGCAGATGGACATGAGCAGCGTTCCACGTCTCCTCCGAGCGCCTTACCCACTCATCCACAGCGGGGGCCTCGATCTGGCTCTCATGCCACGGTGCCAGAACCGGCTGATACCCTAAGACACACTGAAAAGGGGTTAGTCTAGTGGAGGAGTGGCGGAGAGAGTTCTGTGCCATCTCGGCCCAGGGCACATATCTCGCCCACTCCTCCGGCCGGTCCTGACAGTATGACCTCAGAAACCTACCCACATCCTGATTGACTCTTTCGACCTGCCCATTGCTCTCCGGGTGGTAACCCGAGGTAAGGCTCACCGAGACCCCCAACCGTTCCATAAATGCTCTCCAGACTCTGGAGGTAAACTGGGGGCCTCGATCAGACACTATATCGTCGGGTACCCAGTAATGCCGGAAGACGTGAGTAAATAGAGCCTCAGCGGTCTGTAGGGCAGTAGGAAGACCCGGCATGGGAAGGAGACGACAGGCCTTAGAGAACCGATCCACAACGACCAGGATGGTGGTATTCCCCTGGGAGGAGGGAAGATCGGTAACAAAATCCACCGATAGATGTGACCAGGGTCGCTGTGGAACGGGCAGGGGCTGTAATTTACCCCTGGGCAAATGTCTGGGTGCCTTACACTGGGCACATATTGAGCAGGAGGAGACATAAACCCTCACATCCCTGGCTAATGTTGGCCACCAGTACTTCATGCTAAGGCAGTGCACCGTCCGGCCAATACCCGGATATCCAGAGGAGGGAGACGTGTGAGCCCAATAAAACAACCGATCCCGGACCTCGAGCGGGACGTACGTCCGACCCACCGGACACTGTGGAGGACTAGGGTCGGTACGCAACGCCCGCTCGATCTCCGCATCGACCTCCCACACCACCGGTGCCACCAGACACGACTCCGGTAGTATGGGAATGGGCTCCACGCACCTCTCCTCCGTGTCATACCGGCGGGACAGAGCATCTGCCTTCCCGTTCTGGGACCCAGGGATGTAAGTGATCTTAAACACAAACCGGGCGAGAAACATAGTCCATCGAGCCTGGCGAGGATTTAGTCTCCTAGCTGCCCGAATATATTCCAGGTTACGGTGATCGGTCAGAATAAGGAAAGGGTGCTGAGCCCCCTCAAGCCAATGCCTCCACACCTTTAGGGCCTGGACTACGGCTAACAGCTCCCTGTCCCCTACGTCATAATTCCGCTCCGCCGGACTGAGCTTTTTAGAATAAAAAGCACAGGGGCGGAGCTTAGGTGGTGTACCCGAGCGTTGAGATAGAACGGCCCCTATACCAGCCTCGGACGCGTCTACCTCAACTTGAAACGGTAAAGTGGGATCCGGGTGCGCCAACACCGGAGCCGAGGTAAACAGGTCCTTCAGCTTACCAAAAGCCCTGTCCGCCTCAGCCGACCACTGCAAGCGCACCGGACCCCCCTTCAGAAGAGACGTGATGGGAGCTGCCACCTGACCAAAACCCCGGATAAACCTCCGGTAGTAATTCGCAAACCCCAAAAACCGCTGCACCTCTTTAACTGTCGTTGGGGTTTGCCAATTACACACGGCGGACACTCGGTCCACCTCTATTCTCACCCCTGACGCAGACAACTGGTAACCCAAAAAGGAAACTGACTCCTGAAAGAACAGACATTTCTCAGCCTTGACATACAGGTCATGCTCCAACAGTCTCCTCAATACTCTGCGCACCAGGGCTACATGCTCGGCCCGGGTAGGGCTGTACACCAGAATATCATCAATGTACACCACCACCCCCTGCGCCTGCATGTCCCGGAAAATTTCATCTACAAATGATTGGAAGACTGATGGAGCATTCATTAACCCATATGGCATGACCAGATACTCGTAATGGCCGGATGTAGTACTAAATGCTGTCTTCCACTCATCGCCCTCCCTAATGCGCACCAAATTATATGCGCTCCTGAGGTCCAATTTTGTGAAGAACCGTGCCCCGTGTAATGACTCCGTCATAGTCCCAATCAGCGGGAGTGGATAACTGTATTTAACAGTCACCTGATTGAGACCGCGGTAATCAATACACGGACGCAGACCTCCATCCTTCTTCTTCACAAAAAAGAAGCTCGAGGACGCGGGAGAAGTAGAGGTCCGTATGTATCCCTGTCTCAGAGACTCGGCAATGTACGTCTCCATTGCTTTTTTCTCCTCCTGTGACAAAGGATACACATGGCTCCGCGGGAGCGCTGCTCCTATCTGGAGGTCTATCGCACAATCCCCCTGTCTATGAGGTGGCAACCTTGCCGCTCGGGTCTTACTAAACACAAGTGCCAAATCCTCATACTCAGGAGGAATGTGCAGTGCTGACATCTGGTTCGGACTCTCCACCGAGGTCGCCCCTACGGAAACACCCAGACAAAACCCCTCACACTGAGCAGACCACCCTTGAAGAGCCTTCTCTCGCCATGAAATAGTAGGATCATGGGTGGTTAACCAGGGAAGCCCCAGTACCACCGGATACGCAGGAGAGTCAATCAGATAGAGTTGAATCGTCTCCTCATGACCCCCCTGCGTCATCATCCTAAGTGGCGCTGTGAGCTCCCCAATCCACCCAGATCCTAACGGACGACTATCTAAAGCATGTACGGGGAAAGGCTTATCGACTGGAAGGAGGGGAATCCCTAACTTAACACAAAATTTGCGATTTATAAAATTCCCAGCTGCGCCTGAATCGACTAGCGCCTTATGCTGGGAACGAGGTGCAACCTGTGGAAAACAAACAGGCAATGTAAAGTGGACGACAGAAAGCTCTGGGTAAGTAGGGCGCCTACTCACCTGGGTGGACTCCTCACTGTATGGCCTGCCATCTCCCTCCTCAGGGAACCCTCCCCAGCACCTAGCCACGGTGTGCCCTCCGCGGCCACACTTGGTGCAGGAGACTGCTCCCCTCGGTTTCCTTCCTTTTTTCGTTCTAGCGCCAGCCCCTCCCAGCTCCATCGGACTAGGCTCGGAGGTGCTGGAGGGTGGAATGGGAGGCCCCCATCTGGGACGTCCGCGGGTCGTGAGGAGGTTGTCCAGACGAATAGCCATGTCCACAAGCTGGTCAAAAGTTAACGTAGCGTCCCTACACGCTAACTCCCTGCGGACGTCCTCCCTAAGGCTACACCTAAAATGGTCTATGAGGGCCCTCTCATTCCACCCCGCGTCAGCCGCTAGAGTCCGGAACTCCAGTGCGAATTCTTGAGCGCTCCTCATCCCCTGTCGGAGGTGGAATAGACGTTCCCCCGCCGCTCTTCCCTCTGGTGGATGGTCAAAGACCGCACGAAAGCGGCGGGAGAACTCCGCATAGGTGACTGTGGCGGAGTCTATTCCCCTCCATTCGGCGTTGGCCCACTCCAACGCCTTGCCGGTGAGACAGGAGATGAGGGCGGAAACGCTCTCGTATCCCGAGGGCGCCGGGTGTATAGTGGCTAGGTAGAGCTCCACTTGCAGAAGGAAGCCCTGACACCCGGCAGCGGAGCCGTCGTACGCCCTCGGGAGCGAGAGCCGAATCCCACTGGGTTCCGGTGGATGAGTAGGCAGGTTCTCTGGTGGTGATGGAGCGATCGGTGGGGCTGTGGGAACACCGCTGATCTCCCAGCGCCGAAGAGTGTCCATGACGCCCTCCAACGCGTGCCCGATCCGATAGATGCGATGTTCCTGTCCCTGGAGACGTTCCTCCACGCTGTCGACTTGTGCTCCTGCTGATTCCATCGAAGAGGTGTGTAATTCTGTCAGGGCCGTGTAGAAATGGTGTGGTGTGGAATCAAGTGCAGAAGCAGAAGGAGAGTCCAAAATACTTTACTGGAAAATGCAATGCAATAATCCAAAATAGCCAGAGGCAAAACGCACACAGGCGTAAAACACAAGCGCCCAAAACAGGCGCGCAAAACTCCTCTAAATCGAGAAGTAGGCAATACAGAGGTGGCGTACCAAACACAGGTACGAAACGACACCAACACGAAACAATTACACACAACACAACACTCATAACAGGGAAACTAAATAGGGTGCTTAATTAGACATAACACAAGACAGGTGTGACTAACAGACAAAACTAGTCAAACAGCAAACATAGAGCGGTGGCAGCTAGTACTCCGGAGACGACGAACGGCGAAACCTGCCCGAACAAGGAGGAGGAGCTGCCTCGGCCGAAACCGTGACACACCATGTTATGTTCTCATAAACCCTGATGAAAAGGGATGTAGAATTTTGTGAATATATTATTTTGTGATAAATATATTATAAAAGCGATAAAACACCTTTTTGCAAAATTAGTGTTATTAGTGTTTACTCAATGCCTGTCATCTAGACCGCTATACAGCATTTATCCATGTACCTTCTTGTTTACCTCTACATACCTGTTGTTGAAGTACAGTCAAAGAGGAATATTAATTTTCCTCATTCATTCTTGGGCACAATGAACAGTGTAGATATAGAACATATCATGTACCAGGGGGTGAACTAGGCTCCATGCCTGCTGGGGTACATATTAACATTAATTAACATTAATTCTGAGTCCATAAACTGGCTAAAGCTAAGCACTTAAAACATAAAATGTTTTTGGGGGATAAAGTTCATTTTCATGGCAAAGACGGACTTTGCAATTAATTGCAATTCATCTGATCACTCTTCATAACATTCTGGAGTATATGCAAATTGCCATCATAAGCAGACTTTGTGAAAATTAATATTTGTCATTCTCAAAACTTTTGACCACGACTGTATAGTGTGTATGTTATGGTGTGTGTGTATGCATGTGTCTGTGCCTATGTTTGTGTTGCTTCACAGTCCCTGTTGTTCCATAAGGTGTATTCTTATCTGTAAAAAAAAAAAAATCTAATTTACTGCCTGCATCAGTTACTTGATGTGGAATAGAGTTCCATGTAGTCATGGCTCTATGTATTACTGTGCTCCTCCCATAGTCTGTTCTGGACTTGGGGACTGTGAAGAGACCTCCTGTGCCATGTCTTGTGGGGTATTCATGGGTGTCCGAGCTGTGCGCCAGTAGATCAAACAGACAGCTCGGTGCATTCAACAAATACAAGTAGTGATGAAGTCAATCTCTCCTCCACTTTGAGCCAGGAGAGATTGACATGTATATTTTTAATGTTAGCTCTCTGTGTACATCCAAGGCCCAGCCGTGCTGCCATGTTCTGAGTCAATTGCAATTTTCCTAAGAGTAGGTCTACCGACACAGAAAAACATAAGCTTTAACTGCTGGCTACACTTCTTATGTGGCTTAACCAAACGAGAGAAGGTCACAAGTGTTTCCCTAAAAGCTGTCTGGGTTTAAACATATTCTATTTCACAGAAAGTGAATAGCTCAATAATTTGATAACTACAGAATTAGTTTACTTCCAAAGCAAAGTACATATTTTGTCTCCTCGGCTATAGAATGTTGTAGCTCAGCCAATGAATGTCATAGAAACTAACCAAATATATCCCCATATGCAATAGGAGTCACGTCTTTAACGGGTATTTTACAGCTTGTTTCTAGCATAAAGCATCACGAACCAAAGCGCTGTCATTATATAACAGGATACATTTAATTTTGGCAATGAGGCCCTTTATCTACTATCCCAGAGTTAGATGAACTTGTAGATACAATTTGTATCTCTTCGTGCAGTTTGAAGGAAGTTACTAACTAGTGCTAGCGCAATTGCTAACTAGTGTTAGCGCAATTACTCAGCATATTTACATTTACATTTACATTTACGTCATTTAGCAGACGCTCTTATCCAGAGCGACTTACAAATTGGTGCATTCACCTTATAGCCAGTGAGATAACCACTTAACAATTATTATTTTTGTTTAATTTGTTTTGTTTTGGGGGGTGGGGTGGGGTAAGGGGGGATGGAAGGATTACTTTATCCTATCCCAGGTATTCCTTAAAGAGGTGGGGTTTCAAGTGTCTCCGGAAGGTGGTGAGTGACTCCGCTGTCCTGGCGTCGTGAGGGAGCTTGTTCCACCATTGGGGTGCCAGAGCAGCGAACAGTTTTGACTGGGCTGAGCGGGAACTGTGCTTCCGCAGAGGTAGGGGGCCAGCAGGCCAGAGGTGGATGAACGCAATGCCCCCATTTAGGTGTAGGGACTGATCAGAGCCTGAAGGTACGGAGGTGCCATTCCCCTCACAGCTCCGTAGGCAAGCACCATGGTCTTGTAGCAGATGCGAGCTTCAACTGGAAGCCAGTGGAGTGTGCGTAGGAGCGGGTTGACGTGAGAGAACTTGGGAAGGTTGAACACCAGACAAGCTGCGGCATTCTGGATGAGTTGTAGGGGTTTAATGGCACAGGCAGGGAGCCCAGCCAACAGCGAGTTGCAGTAATCCAGACGGGAGATGACAAGTGCCTGGATTAGGACCTGTGCCGCTTCCTGTGTAAGGCAGGGTCGTACTCTCCGAATGTTGTAGAGCATGAACCTACAGGATCGGGTCACCGCCTTGATGTTAGCGGAGAATGACAGGGTGTTGTCCAGGGTCACGCCAAGGCTCTTCGCACTCTGGGAGGAGGACACAACGGAGTTGTCAACCGTGAAGGCGAGATCATGGAACGGGCAGTCCTTCCCCGGGAGGAAGAGCAGCTCCATCTTGCCGAGGTTCAGCTTGAGGTGGTGATCCATTATCCACACTGATATGTCTGCCAGACATGCAGAGATGCGATTCGCCACCTAGTTATCAGAAGGGGGAAAGGAGAAGATTAGTTGTGTGTCATCTGCGTAGCAATGATAGGAGAGGCCATGTGAGGATATGACAGAGCCAAGTGACTTGGTGTATAGCGAGAATAGGAGAGGGCCTAGAACTGAGCCCTGGCGGACACCAGTGGTGAGAGCACGTGGTGCGGAGACAGATTCTCGCCACGCCACTTGGTAGGAGCGACCGGTCAGGTAGGACGCAATCCAAGAGTGAGCCGCGCCAGAGATGCCTAGCTTGGAGAGGGTGGAGAGGAGGATCTGATGGTTCACAGTATCAAAGGCAGCAGACAGGTCTAGAAGAACAAGAGCAGAGGAGAGAGAGTTAGCTTTAGCAGTGTGGAGAGCCTCCGTGACACAGAGAAGAGCAGTCTCAGTTGAATGACCAGTCATTCTGAGAGAGATAGCAAGAGAGTTGGCTAAAGACGGCACGCTCAACAGTTTTGGAGAGAAAAGAAAGAAGGGATACTGGTCTGTAGTTGTTGACATCAGAGGGATCGAGTGTTGGTTTTTTGAGAAGGGGTGCAACTCTCGCTCTCTTGAAGATGGAAGGGACATAGCCAGCGGTCAAGGATGAGTTGATGAGCGAGGTGAGTTAAGGGAAAAGGTCACCGGAGATGGTCTGGAGAAGAGAGGAGGGGATAGGGTCAAGCGGGAAGGTTGTTGGGCAGCCGGCCGTCACAAGTCGCAAGATTCTATCTGGAGAGAGAGGGGAAAAAGAAGTCAAAGCATAGGGTAGGGCAGTGTGAGCAGGACCAGCAGTGTCATTTGACTTAACAAACGAGGATCGGATGTCGTCAACCTTCTTTTCAAAATGGTTGACGAAGTCATCCACAGAGAGGGAGGAGGGGGGGGGGGGATTCAGCAGGGAGGAGAAGGTGGCAAAGAGCTTCCTAGGGTTAGAGGCAGATGCTTGGAATTTAGAATGGTAGAAAGTGGCTTCAGCAGCAGAAACAGATGAAGAAAATGTAGAGAGGAGGGAGTGAAAAGATGCCAGGTCCGCAGGGAGTCTAGTTTTCCTCCATTTCCGCTCGGCTGCCCGGAGCCTTGTTCTGTGAGCTCGCAATGAGTCATCAAGCCACGGAGCAGGAGAGGAGGACCGAGCCGGCCGGGAGGATAGGGGACATAGAGAGTCAAAGGATGCAGAAAGGGAGGAGAGGAGGGTTGATGAGGCAGAATCAGGAGATTGGAGGGAGAAGGATTGGGCAGAGGGAAGAGATGATAGGATGGAAGAGGAGAGAGTAGCGGGAGAGAGAGAGCGAAGGTTGCGACGGCGCATTACCATCTGTGTAGGGGCAGAGTAAGTAGTGTTGGAGGAGAGCGAGAGAGAAAAGAATGCAAAGTCATGGTCGGAGACATGGAGGGGAGTTGCAGTGAGATTAGTAGAAGAACAGCATCTAGTAAAGATGAGGTCAAGCGTATTGCCTGCCTTGTGAGTAGGGGGGGTGGTGAGAGGGTGAGGTCAAAAGAGGAGAGGAGTGGAAAGAAGGAGGCAGAGAGAAATGAGTCAAAATTAGACGTAGGGAGGTTGAAGTCACCCAGAACTGTGAGGGGTGAGCCATCCTCAGGAAAGGAACTTATCAAGGCGTCAAGCTCATTGATGAACTCTCCAAGGGAACCTGGAGGTCGATAAATGACAAGGATGTTAAGCTTGAATGGGCTAGTGACTGTGACAGCATGGAATTCAAATGAGGAGATAGACAGATGGGTCAGGGGAAAAAGAGAGAATGTCCACTTGGGAGAGATGAGGATTCCTGTGCCACCACCCCGCTGACCAGATGCTCTCGGGGTATGCGAGAACACATGGTCAGACGAGGAGAGAGCAGTAGGAGTAGCAGTGTTTTCAGTGGTAATCCATGTTTCCCTCAGCACCAAGAAGTCGAGGGACTGGAGGGTAGCATAGGCTGAGATGAACTCTGCCTTGTTGGCAGCAGAACGGCAGTTGCAGAGGCTGCCTGAGACCTGGAGCTCCACGTGGGTGGTGCGTGCAGGGACCACCAGGTTAGAGAGGCAGCAGCCACGCGGTGTGAGGCGCTTGTATAGCCTGTGCGGAGAGGTGAGAACACGGATAGACAGAGGCATAGTTGACAGGTTACAGAAAATGGCTACAATAATGCAAAGGAGATCGGAATGAAATGAACTAAACATCTGGGAAAGGAGAGAGCGGGGCCTCCCTCACTTACGTTTCACTGAAACATCCAAATATAACTCTTCCAACTTCCACCTCAGAAACTATAATTGTTGTAAACTACAGCGGTTTAATGTTTTCTAGGAATAGACTAACTTAGTTTATTCAGCTAGCTAACTTGGTACAGTATTCTTCCGTGAAAATTGTCCAGGGCACCTAGTCATTTGATGCCACAGCCAACCAGCATGCCGGACTCCAACAACACGGTTTAGCACCAATACTCGGCCACAACAAACCACCAGTGTGTCAACACGCCAAGCAGATCATTCGTGTCCGTGTCTAACGTTGTGGGTTAGTCCCGACAGCTTGAGCGAGTCCGTCGTCAACTTATTCAGCCAGTTAGATAGCTAGAATAGTTAGCATACTAGCTAGCCATTGCTTTCAGACAAAGAAGAAACCCCTCCTCCCACGGCACGAACACACAGAGAGAGCCAAGCTAACGTTAACTAGTCACCCATGTCCTGAATTCCCTTGAACGTTGACAGTTATAACTTACCCCTAGCAGCTACTGTTAGCTAGCCAAGTGCAAAGCTAGCCACTGAATTGACTCAGCCAGTTCGCGTCTGTTCGCTAGGTCGTTCCAGCTATTGTTTACTAGTAGCTATCCAGGTAGCAACAAACTAGCTACATTTCAAGCACAGTAGCCACTTACTACCTAACGTTAACGCTTCAGACAATGAGGTTAGAAAAACAGCTGAATGGTAGGCATTATTGTATGTAATTATTGTAGGCAGCTAGCTGGCGTAATTACAGGTGCTCTCAGGCGTGAAACAACTATCCACAGTTACTAATAGTTACCAGTAGCTACCCGCCAGCATGTCCAGGTAGTGGGTTAGCTAGCTTCGTGCTTCACCGGGCTCAGCCGAATACAATACTAACCTACAATAATTACATAAAACAACCCAAGATAACTACCTACAATACCTAACTACAATCTAAATACATAGTTTAAGCTTTACTCGACAAACCCAAACTATGTATATAAGCCATATAAGCCAAGCTTACCTCCCGCCAGATAGAGACACAACCTCACCCGACGACGACGACCCAACTAAAACATATACCAGAAGTTTACATACACTCAATTAGTATTTGGTAGCATTGCCTTTAAATTGTTTAATTTGGGTCAAACGTTTCGGGCAGCCTTCCACAAGCTTCCCACAATAAGTTGGGTGAATGTTGGCCAATTCCTCCTGACAGAGCTGGTGTAACTGAGTCAGGTTTGAAGGCCTCCTTGCTCACACATGCTTTTTCAGTTCTGATTGAGGTCAGGGCTTTGTGATGGCCACTCCAATACCTTTGACTTTGTTGTCCTTAAGCCATTTTGCCACAACTTTGGAAGTATGCTTGGTGTCATTGTCCATTTGGAAGACCCATTTGCGACCAAGCTTTAACTTCCGGACTGATGTCTTGAGATGTTGCTTCAATATATCCACATCATTTTCTTTTCTCATGATGCCATCTATTTTGGGAAGTGCACCAGTTCCTCCTGCAGCAAAGCACCCCCAGAGCATGATGCTGCCACCCCCGTGCTTCACGGTTGGGATGGTGTTCTTCGGCTTGCAATATACCACCCCCGACCCCCATTTCCTCCAAATATAACGACGGTCAAACTGAACAGAATAGACTAGTCCGCACGCACAATATTTAATTCAGGAATGCAGATAGGCTCTATAGACTTCTATGTATGAGTGACTGTGTCCAACAAACCACCACCTGGTGTTATGTTGGGCACCTCCTGACCCCAAAAATGTTTTGTTTAAGGAAATACATTACTACAGGACAAAACAGGGTTAAAGATAGATCGAATGCCTGGTTTACTCTGGAATTATCAGAAGTCATTTATAAAATAGATGATGCTTGGGTCAAGGCAAGGAACACAGGCTTAGGCCCGGACTGGCAAGCTTGAGGAATGATCAGAGAAATGATAGTCAAAGCTTTTCTTTTAGGCTATTTTCAGAAAAATAATTCCTGGATACTTTGCTATTGGTCAACAAGAAATCCACAGGGGCCAAATAATTGGATCCCGGTCTGCCTAAGTGTGCCGCACACATCATTGTTGGCTCAATAACCCACACTTTTTATTTAACATTGTTATCAGGAAATTTTCCAAAAGTATGGAAATCAGCTCTTGTGCTGCCATTCAATAAGAGAGAGGATAGTAATGATCTTAATAATTATAGCCCCATTTCAAGGCTTCCTTGTCTAGCTAAGATTCTTAAACCCTTGGTAAATGTACAACTTTGCTATTTTTTGTCTGATACATTTATTTTGAATGTAAACCAATCAGGGTTTAGGCCTGGGCATAGCACTATTACAGCAACCACTTTAGATGTTAATGATTTTGTCAATGCTTCAGACACTCAAATTAATGTGCTGCTTTGTTTGTGGACCTGTCAAATGCTTTTGATACTGTTGATCACGCTATTTTATTGAATACGATGTCCTCGATAGGCCTGAGCTCTGACACCTGTTCATGGTTTCATGATTATCTTATTGACAGAACTCATGCCATCGTGATTGAGGGGGTTAAATCTGAATTTCATGAAGTACATAAAGGTGTACCACAGGGGTCGATTTTGGGACCTGTTCTCTTCACTATTTATATAAACATCATTGGTCAATTTGTAAAACAAAATTAAATTAAATGTATGTGCGGATGATACTGTTATGTATGCTATTGCCCCAACTGCTGATCTGGCTATGTCAAAACTACAGTCAGATTTTATAGCTATGCAGGAATCCTTCCTGATTTAAAATACGGGCAAAATGAAAAACATTTTGTTTTTAAACTCTTGTAAGAGTGTTTCAGATGAACTACATGTTCACTCATTATATGGTTCTCCAATCGAACGTGTTCCCACATATAAATACTTAGGCATTTGGATTGATATGGATTTGACGTTTCAAAAACAGATAGATAAGCTGGTTAAGAAGCTAAGATTTAAAGTTGGCTTTTCTCTAAGCAGTAGGAAGCAGATTATTCAGTCAACCTTGTTATCTGTTCTTGATTATGGTGATATTATTTATCAAAGTGCAGCTGCTACTACTCTTAAACCTTTGGATGCCATCTACCATAGTGCCCTTCATGTTGTTACATGTGACAGTTTTGATACTCATCACAGCATCCTGTATCAAAAGGTTGGCTGGACTTCGCTAAAGACCCGTAGATCTCTGCGTTACTCCCTTTTTGTTTAAAAGGCCCTACTTCCTTGCATCTTATCTAACCATGCTGTTGAAGTATAGACACCTGAGTTGCCTAACCCGTTCACAGGATTGGTTAACTCTTGAGCTTCCAAGGGTCTCCACCGAGCTAGGTAAATCTGCACCTAATTGCTGTAACAAAATTCAAGTTACATTTAATCTTGATGTTCTGGTGCCATTTGGGCAATTTAAAGTAATGCTTTGGGACTTATTTGTGGAGGAATGTAACCGTTTTTCTGGGTGATTTGTGATGTGTTGTTTGTGCTTCCCATGACTGTGTTTTTGTATTTTAATATGTATATACAGTGCATTCGGAAAGTATTCAGACCCTTTTACTGTTTCAGCCTTATTCTAAAATGGATTTAAAAAAAAGTATTTCTCATCAATATACACACAATACCCCATAATTGTCACGCCCTGGCTCTGGGGACTCTGAAATGTTGAGCCAGGGTGTGGATTTTCTATGTTTAGGTTTCACTGTGTAGCTTCTATGTTGTGTTTTCTATGTTTTGGTTTCTGTTCTAGATCATATAGATCTATGTTGGGCAGGGTGGTTCCCAATCAGAGGCAGCTGTTGCTCGTTGTCTCTGATTGGGAGCCATACTTAGGTAGGCTGTTTTCATATGTTCTTTGTGGGATCTTGTTCCGTGTTGGTTTGTGTTAGACCGAGGACGTCACGTTATCGTTTATTGTTTTGTTCATGTAATCAGTTAATTAATAAAATATGTTTGCATTCCACGCTGCGCCTTTGTCCTCCTCCTTCGACGATCGTGACAATAATGACAAAGCAAAAACTATTTTTTAAATTTTTTTTGCAAATGTATACTAATAAAAAAAGGGAAATGTAACATTTACGTAAGTATTCAGACCCTTTAATCTGTACTTTGTTGAAGCACCTTTGGCCGTGATTACAACCCCGAGTCTTCTTGTGTATGACACTACAAGCTTGTGTCGTGACTTTAATATTGTATGACTGTTATTTATCGAATCACCTAACTATGTTTAATTGTCACTTGATTAAATTAATCATGTAACAATTAACTCATTTGGAATTTGGAGCACCACGGTAGAAGTTGTTTAACGACTTACCATCTCCCGAATTAAACTCTTAGAAGATATATGTTATATATCAATAACAGTCACTTATTAAATAATTATCAGTCTCATTCTGAAAGTCGCATAATCCTTGAACCTGCTAGAACCCTCATCTTATTGATGAATCAGCAATACACAAATGTGCTTAATTATTTATTTACGAACGAACTAAATAAAAACTCAATACAAACACAAACACACACAGGTTATTGATTACTATAAGGTCTAGTGCATTGTCCTCTTCTTCACCTCGTGTAGAGGTTGAGAGTTTCAGAGTTTCTCCATTTCAAACGTGTGGACGAACGTCTCACGTTTTCTGGTTTT
This sequence comes from Coregonus lavaretus, assembly GCF_964263955.1. Taxonomy (NCBI): domain Eukaryota; kingdom Metazoa; phylum Chordata; class Actinopteri; order Salmoniformes; family Salmonidae; genus Coregonus; species Coregonus lavaretus. The sequence continues at coordinate 158,109 of NC_140014.1, read as the reverse complement.
TCTGGTCTAACCATTTTGTAACGTGTAGCTTCAGCTTCACACTTCTTGGTCTTGTAAAAATTCAACCATTTGCAACCTCTAGCTCACACTTCACGTCTGCTGGACTTGTAGAGTGTCAACCATTTTAAGCCGTGGACTTCCTGGTCTGAGGTGAATTTTGTCACAAGGCTTTTTATGCACTCGGGGTAAAAGGGGCGTTCCATCATGTTTGTGCTCATCTGGGCGTGGCCACTGACTGAGAACAAATCAATATGAAAAACAATAATCTCATCTAGAATGCTAAAATCACATTGTTATCTTCACAAAAGTATTATTATACTTCATCATTTGTTTTATACAACAATTAGATGCAAACCTCATAACTGGGACGTGTACACTCCCAGAGATACAGGTATGTTGTTCCACAGTCTTTAATGACATCACAACATAGTAACACATTTGACATGATTGTTCCTTAAGTCCCCACCTACCGTTTCCCACATTCTTTTAAGTAGGAATATTGTTTCATTATCCACTTTTGGATGTTGGAGTGTTGGAACGAAGACTTCCTTTGTTAGCAAAGGGGTCATATCTCCCAATACTTCATGGCAAGGAAGAGAAAGTCTCCACAGTATTTACGAGCAGTCAAAAAACTGGCCCCCAGGAAAGGGGTTGTTTAAACCTTTGCCTGGCCAGCATGTTTGATCCTCAATCCAGTCCCCCTCTGGTGGTTCAATATTGGTATTATTATGCAAGTTGCAACCCACCATAAAATTGACTACGGTATGTCCTGCTTGTGGATCATCGTTGCGGTCCCCCTCTGGTGGTTTACCTTGGGAGGATCTCTGCAAGCTGCAGGCCACCACAAGAATGGCCAGGGGATGTCCTGGTTGGGGATCGCTGTTGCGGTCCCCCTCTGGTGGTTTACCCTGGTAGGCTTTCTTCCAACGGAGCAGTCCACCACAAGAATGGGCAGCGGTCGTCCTGGTTGGGCATCGCTGTTCCTGTCAAGTCGTCCAGGCTGGTAGATCTGGGCAGTAACTTGGGCAGATGTTAACAACACACACACAAACTCACAAAATACATACATGTATTTTCCAAATGAGCAGCGTTGTGGCACTAACTGATGGTTGTATGGGGAAGTTGTTTATGAATGAATAAAAGTATAAACAAAATAGATACAAAATATAGGTTCCACACCTTAATCATCTAATTGGACTGTATTCTATATACGTCCACAGTCTTGGCTAAATTACTCTATCATGGCATTGTCTCTAATGTCATGTCTAGGGTTTTCCCACATAGTAGTGTGTTGCTTAGGCACTATCCTAAGTTGATAACTACATGATAAGTCTACAGTTTGTAAGGCACTAGCTTCGGACAGTCTACAGGGATGAGCTATGGACGTCTGGGGAGAAACTGGTGAGTACGGTAGCTGTAGAATCAAAGGCCTCAGGGTACATTTTCAACTTTACCCAGGCTGGTGTTTTGCTCAGACCCTTAAGTGATCCTAGCATTAATCCTCAATAAATGTTCTGTTGTACATGTGCGTTTATGCTTACACAAGCACGCATGCCAAGGGAAAGAAAACCAAGTATCCTGGTAGGCTGCAACCTGTTCAGAATGATTCTGATGTAATCAGATCATTTTCATGTCAATTCCTGGATGTCAGTAAGAATTGGTGTCGAGGAAACCTGTAGTGGTTTTATTACAGGTCACGGTGTCTTACACCATTGTAGTGGCGATAGGTATGAAGGAGTCTAGTTCATAGCTATGTTATCCCCGGAGGAGCTAACCTCACATCGGAAGTACTCTATAAGCACTGAACCAGTCGTACGCGGTGTGATCATGGTTCTATTTATTAGTGGCATGTGTGTTAACCATCGGAAAAGTGTTTTGGGAGATTCCCTTCCATGTGTTGCAATCTGAGCGACTACTACCTCCTCTGTTGCTGTTGTCAAGGGCCATTTGACTTGTTAGGTCTCTAACCTTCTTACTGATTGTGGCTGGACTGACTGTTGCTGTCATTGGTACTGGTACTCAAGGGGACCAGCTATCCTACTGATTTAATATGTAATGTTATCCTACCGGAATACATGATTAGAGCATTTTCCTAGTTGCATTGTAGTTGAAACTACACATGGCAAGGAATTATTATTGTTGCCATTTGTTTTGGAGGTGGAAAGTCCACTGGAGTTCTTTTACGACCAGTGTGGTACACCTCAGTGATATCTCAGATGTGTTCTAAGGTTATCCCCGTCGAGGGGCCTGTCCGCTCCTCTACGTTGTCATGGGGAAGTTTACAACTAGATTTGTTTCCTGCTCTGGCGGTCTCGTACAGTGATGCACGTAGTCTCGACCCCCCCACTGACCTCGACGAGGCTCATCATGGGCATGGGCTAGTATTCACCCCCTTTGTGTCTTCGGACCCCCCCCCACCAGCAGTGGGTGTTGATGTCCGAGGTACAAACTAAAAGGTCGGACTCTTTGTATGAGTTGTCAGCAGTCGCGTGGTTAGTAGATTGGCTGTAACCATTCAACCAAATCTCCTGGTGCTTGTGCTTGAAAACGCTCAGTGGCTGTTGTGGCCTGTCAGTCACCACAGCGTCCGTGTGTGGCGACCGTTCCAGTACCTGCGAACTAAGACGAGGATATCTTTCTGCGATATGGCACAGTATTTCACCAGTGGGAATCAACGGGTCAGTTGCGGGACAGACGCCGTTCGATTCATTGTAAGGGGTTTCAGTCCCCCTCAAAGCGGAAAATGTAACAGCGGAAGCAGAGTACACTCTGCACATCGATGCTTTTATTCCTGAGACGGCTGCAGTGCTTGCGGAAGTGTCTGTAGGACAAGAGAAGTTAATCTCAGCTACAATATCGCATGACTCCAAGGAGGAGTGAAGTGGCTCATTCACAGAGATTAATGGCTTGAAATCATGAAAGGACTGGTCAATCAGGTTTGCTGATTGAATGTGATGAGATATCGTAATATCTCCTTGGGTCAGATGCTGCACAGAGAAGTTTCGAGAAATATTTTCCGAAAGAGGTTATTTTGATGGATGCTCTTTGTGGATGACTGTGTCGCAGTCAGCGGTAGGAGACGACAGTATGGTCAGTGAAGACAGCACTGTTGCCTGTGACCATACTTGGTTGGTCTTCCAATCCATCAGTGGGATCAACCGATCCATCAAGTCTACTCCGAGTAGCAGGAGTTCACTTTCGAGGATGGTAACATACATCGGGTGAACAAGCGATACGTATTGGAAGTGCAGTTTCAGCATGAGTTGCATTGTGAGAGGCGAGGTAGTCTGGGTGAAACTTTGAAGTGAAGTTTCGCATCGTTCCATTATTCAACAAACGTTAAGCTGGGTTCAAAGCCCTTTTGAGATCACTGAACAACATTTGAGAAAGGAGCGGTATTGTCGAGCCCGAATCAATTAGCGCATGACAGGTTAAGCAGTCCTCCAGGACTGTTTCCAGGTATGGGCTGATTGAGTCGCGTTTTGTGGTCATATTCCCCACAAAGTGGAGTGGTCATTCGTAACGACGTGATGTGTCATTTCTGTTCATGGTGGAAACAGATTGACTTATCGGGTTTCAAGTGGAATTGGCTCTTGCGATGTGTTTGACCTTTTTCTTTGCAAACATTTGTATCAGAGACTATAGACAAAGCTTGTGGGCTTGTGTCTTGATCGAGCGGGCCCTGGATAGGGTCTCGAGTGAGAGCGGGAGTAATTTGACTGTTAACGTCTTTGCTAAGGGTGTTTAATTCTGGCGGACCTGTTGTCCAGCAATTCCACTTCTTGTCATAGACACTTGTCTTTTTCCTGTTTATCAAATTCTTTACGCTTCTTTATTTCTCTTCGCAGAGCTTTTAGCGAGTATTGGCGTATCCTTCGGTCATCATTGAAACCTTTTTCACCGTTGTTACCCTTGTGCTCTGACACTTTTGGTGGACTGGGTGCAGGAACGTAGTGATCCGGTCGATTGTAGCGTTAGTCGTTTCACTGGCATCGTACTTTACAGTTATTTCGACCGTGGTGGGTATTGGTATCGTGGTTTTGTGGTAGAAACCGTTGTTGTGCGTCATCTCTTGAAGCTTCAATACCTGATAATGCATTGTCTAACTGGAGTGAGTGCTCCTGTTCAAACTCCAAAATCGAGATGTCAGGGCTCTTAGCGCTGCACACTTTTGATGCCTCAAAAGCTGTGCTCGCAAGCTCTCTGAGTTCTGAGATTGGCAAACCAACGTGGGCTGTTGGACACAATTAGGTAATGAAGGTGAGAAACATGTTCGACAGAAACATTTGTTTGAATGGTAATAGCTCTTCCATTCCGGATTCAGTGAGTAGGCCAAAGTAAGCTGAACGAAGCCTATGATAGTAAGCTTGTGGGTGTTCATTCCAAGCTTGTTTGAGAGTGTTAGCCAACGAGCTGTCGTGTTTATGAGTCGCAGAACCACAGAATTCTATTTTCAAAGCTGTGGCAAGATTAGCGTATTCGTTTTGCACGTGTTGCTGTTGTATACGAATGAACCTTGTCACGTGTCTATTCAACGTTCGTTTCAACAACAAGCAAAGGTGCGGATGTTTTTGACAAGTTTGTCAAGGTGTTCTGTGCCAAGTGCATGGGGAGGGTTGGCTTCATCCTGTGGGGAATTGTGGTCCGAAAGGCCAAGAGGAGAAGCGAAGCTTTGGTTTTGTCATCCAACTTGGTCATTGTGTTCATTAACTGATCGTCTTTGGTGTGCAGCATTTGGACTAGAAAATTATTGCTTTGGGTAACGTTCATCAAAACTGCATGTATGTTATCAAATTGCACACTCCTGTTTGTAGATAACTTGTCAGATGTATCTAGTTTGGCATGGACTTCGTCGTATTTAGTTTTGGCTAAATTGAGTTGTTCCTGTAGAAGACGATTTTGTTCCTCAGAAGACGATTTTGTTGAAGAGTTTGTGCTTGTTCGTCGTCATAACTTTTTGCAATTAATTGTAATTGTTCCGTTTTCAAACGCAGTTCCTCGGTTAACAGAATGTTTTCCTTGTCTGCTTTTGTCATTAGTTTCCCAGTTCCCTCAACCTGTCCCTTCATATCAACCATTTCTTGCTCATGGTTCAGCTGTGCACTGCGGTATTGGACCGATGGCAGTCTCAGATGGTGATACATCAGGGCTAAACTGGAGAGAACCTTTACAAGGCCTGCACCCGATGGTAGATTTTGGAGAGCGTTTGTCGCAATTTCTGCCGTCTTTCCGCTATTAGCATAGTTAGGGTTGGTATCGCTGAGGTGGTCAGTGATCAATCCTTTTATGGGTGAGGGTTCACTAATTAGTGTGGGAGTGGGGACCACCACTGTCACGGATTCAGCCGGGGCTGCTCCTCCTCCTTGCTCGGGCAGGTTTCGGGGTTCGTCGTCCCCGGAGTACTAGCTGCTGCCGATCGATGTTTCGGTGTTGTTTGGTCTTTATTGTTTACACCTGTTTCCCATTATGTTGGATTGTATTCCCTATATTTACCCCTGTCTCTCATTTGGTTATTTTGTGTGTGATTGTTCGTGTGTCATTCCGGCAGTTTCTTGTATGTACGGGTCTTTGAGTTTTCCTCCCTGTTTTGGAGGTTTGTTGTTTTGTACGTTTATTTTACTGTGTTCAGTAAAGAACGTTGCCAGCCACTCTGTGTCCTGCATTTGACTTCTCTAACCGCATACACGTCGCGTGACAACCCCCTCTGATAGCCTGCACATTATTTTTTTAAAGTTTTGGTTTTGAGTTGTTCAAAGCTGCAAAAACTATTTTAATCTATTTACAGATGTTAATGAACCATCACTACTGCATCAGTAATGTGGGAGTTGGACGTGAATTAATTTGCAAAAGCAAATTGAGTTGATTAATCAATGATAATGATTAATCATACATGTATATGCTATCTGGAAATTAAACTTTAATTAACCTGAAAGCGTTGCTTTATCTAGGTTAATATGGAAAACTTTAAAATGATCTCCTTTGTTGAACCAAATCAATTTGGATCTTATCCAAATGATCAACCTGAAAAGGTATGTTCGGCAATTTAACTTATTAAATTGAATGAGACAATGATATCCAGTCAGTTGAAATTGGCTGGATTATCATAAGTGTAACCAGTATTTCAAATGTGAGGGTACATTCACCGCCAGGGTCAGTTATCCCTAAGGCTGAAGCCACGTGGGATTCCCGTGAAGGTGGGAATTCCGTCAATACTGGTTCAGTACTGTGGGGGTTGGCTCCAATGACCTTGCAAAAGCAAATTGAATTTATTAATCAATGATAATGATTAATCATACATGTATCGGCTATCTGGGAATTAAACTTTAATTAACCTGAAAGTGTTGCTTTATCAAAGTTAATATGGAAATGTATAAATGTTGTCGCCTTTGTTGAACCAAATCAATTTGGATCTTATCCAAATGATCAACCTTAAAAGGTATGTTCGGCAATTTAACTTATTAAATTGAATGAGACAATGATATCCAATCAGTAGAGATTTGCTGGATGTCATAAATGTAGCCCGTAGTTACACACTATAAGAAGACGTTTTGCACTCACATAGAATATTCGTTTTTCAACAAAGAACATTTTTGCGATTCTTCACCACTAGGGGTCACTGATTGCAGAAAGCTGATCTCAAACGGGAATACAGAGGGGCGGGACTTCCGTCGCCCAAGACGGGATTTCAACGTGACGCAGGAAAAACAAAATGGCTGCTCTCCCTTTGTTAGTTTAGCATCTAGTGCACAGCTAACCTTTCTTATACTTGTTTTAAGCACACAACAGCATCCCATACACTACGGGAAGGGGTTTACTAGTGACGTCTCACATTCAAACCCATTCGCATTCTCATTGCTAGCACTATATTACCGGAGCGCGCAGTAACATAAGAGATAAACATAAGAGATAAACCCACGCTACCGAAGCACGATAGGCAGATAGATATATGTGGCCTCCTGTAGCTCAGTTGGTAGAGAATGGCGCTTGCAATGCCATGGTTGTGGGTTCAATTCCCATGGGGGGCCAGTATGGAAAATGTATGCACTCACTAACTGTAAGTCGCTCTGGATAAGCGTATCTGCTAAATGACTAAAATGTAAATATATCTATCCAAATTTCTATCATTGCTGGCCCTATGTCCTTGCTCTAGAAATTAATACTGACCAAGTCGAGACGCGAGACAGAAATAGTACCTGTTTGGCCCAAAGTGACTATATCTGAGAATACCTAAATCTGCCAGCCCAATATGGCCTGGCTCGTAGCATTCAGTAATTCACTTTACACACTGACTTTTTGTCAGATATACAACACCAGAGGCAACCTCTAATATCTTGTTCAAATGGAAACACACACACCTCAACAAATCCTGCCTACGGCTCTACTGGTGTATAACGTAATGTGCTGCACAATTCATGTAGACTAAATTCAACAGTCTTAGATTCCTCACACGGGGGCTCCAATATGTTTAGATTCCTCGCACGGGGGCACCAATATGTTGTGACGTAACTTACTTTAATGTATGACTGTTATTTATCGAATCACCTACAGTTGAAGTCGGAAGTTTATATACACCTTAGCCAAATACATTTAAACTCAGTTTTTCACAATTCCTGACATTTAATCCTAGTAACAATGCCCTGTCTTAGGTCAGTTAGGATCACCACTTTATTTTAAGAATGTGAAATGTCAGAATAACAGTAGAGAGAATGATTTATTTCAGCTTTTATTTTTTTCATCACATTTCCAGTGGGTCAGAAGTTTACATACACGCAATTAGTATTTAGTAGCATTGCCTTTAAATTGTTTAACTTGGGTCAAACGTTTCGGGTAGTCTTCCACAAGCTTCCCACAATAAATTGGGTGAATTTTGGCCCATTCCTCCTGACAGAGCTGGTGTAACTGAGTCAGGTTTGTAGGCCTTCTTGCTCGCACATGCTTTTTCAGTTCTGCCCACAGATTTTCTATAGGATTGAGGTCAGGGCTTTGTGATGGCCACTCCAATACCTTGACTTTGTTGTCCTTAAGCCATTTTGCCACAACTTTGGAAGTATGCTTGGGGTTATTGTCCATTTGGAAGACCCATTTGCGACCAAGCTTTAACTTCCTGACTGATGACTTGAGATGTTGCTTCAATATATCCACAGAATTTTCCTTTCTCTTGATGCCATCTATTTTGTGAAGTGCACGTCCCTCCTGCAGCAAAGCACCCCCAACGCATGATGCTGCCACCCGTGCTTTACGGTTGGGATGGTGTTCTTCAGCTTGCAAGCAACCCTCTTTTTCCTCCAAACATAGCGATGGTCATTATGGCCGAACAGTTCTATTTTTGTTAATATCAGACCAGAGGACATTTCTCCAAAAAGTACGATCTTTGTCCCCATGTGCAGTTGCAAACCTTAGTCTGGCTTTTTTATGGCGGTTTTGGTGCAGTGGCTTCTTCCTTGCTGAGCGGCCTTTAAGGTTATGTCGATATAGGACTTGTTTTACTGTGGATATAGATACTTTTTACCTGTTTCCTCCAGCATCTTCACAAGGTCCTTTGCTGTTTTTCTGGGATTTATTTGCACTTTTCACACCAAAGTACGTTAATCTCTAGGAGACAGAACGCGTTTCCTTCCTGAGCGGTATGACGGCTGAATGGTCCCATGGTGTTTATACTTGCGTACTATTATTTGTACAGATGAACGTGGTACCTTCAGGCGTTTGGAAATTGCTCCCAAGGATGTACCAGACTTGTAGAGGTCTACAATTTTCTTTCTGAGGTCTTGGCTGATATGTTTTGATTTTCCCATGATGTCAAGCAAAGAGGCACTGAGTTTGAAGGTAGGCCTTGAAATTCATTCACAGGTACACCTCAAATTGACTCAAATTATGTCAATTAGCCTATCAGAAGCTTCTAAAGCCATGACATCATTTTCTGGAATTTTCCAAGCTGTTTAAAGGCACAGTCAACTTAATGTATGTAAACTTCTGACCCACTGGAATTGTGATACAGTGAATTATAAGTGAAAAAATATGTCTGGAAACAATTGTTCGAAAAATTACTTGTGTCATGCACAAAGTAGATGTCCTAACCGACTTGCCAAAACTATAGTTTGTTAACAAGAAATTTGGGGAGTGGTTGAAAAACAAGATTTAATGATTCCAACCTAACTTCCGACTTCAACTGTAACTATGTTTAATTGTCACTCATTTAAATTAACAATGTAACAATTAACTCATTAGGAATTTGGGGCAACACGGAATAAGTTGTTTAATGAGTTAACTCTTAGAAGATATATGTTATATATCGATAACAATCACTTATTAAATAATTACCTCTTATCAGTCTCATTCTGAACATTGCATAATCCTTGAACCTGCAAGAACCCTAACCTTATTGATGAATCAGCAATACACAAATTGGCTTAATTATTTATTTACTAACTAACTAAATAATAACACAATACAAACACACTCAGGTTATTGATTTCTAACGTAATACAATGAAACCAGGTCCCTAGTGGACTGGACTAACAATAGCATGAATGTTTGGGTAGAAGGAGGATCAGAGTGGAAGGGAGAGAGAGAGTCAAACTATCGTGGTTACTTTGGAGACGGCACTCACAGTAATCATAATACTTATGCACCCTAATAACGCTAATTCGGATTAGAAATGCAACATGTATTTACGTGTAGCTGTCCTTGATAGTTGAGTTAATGATGTAGGACTCTTGCTTGCCCACCAGAGATCCCAATGTCCTTGGGAGAGTTTCTGGTCATAGTTATGGTTAGGATGGATACTTCAGATGTACCAGCGGTTGACTGTGTGGAATTGTCCTCTCCTCTTGTGTCTTTAGTGAAAGTTCTCTAGACAACTACATGCCAGCTGCAGACTGAAATGATAAGGTCCAGTGCATTGTCTTCTTCGTCACCTCATGTAGAGGTTGAGAGTTTCAGAGTTTCTCCATTTCAAACGTGTGGACTAACGTCTCACGTTTTCTGATCTTTCTGGTCTAACCATTTTGTAATGTGTAGCTTCACCTTCACGCTTCTTGGTCTTGTAGAAATTAAACAATTTGCAACATCTAGCTCACACTTCACGCCTGCTGGTCTTGTAGAGTGTGAACCATTTTAAGCCGTGGGCTTCCTGGTCTGAGGTGAATTTTGTCACAAGGCTTTTTATGCACTCGGGGTAAAAGGGGCGTTCCATCATGTTTGTGCTCATCTGGGCGTGGCCACTGACTGAGAACAAATCAATATGGAAAACAATCATCTCATCTAGAATGCTAAAATAACATTGTCATCTTCACAAAAGTATTATTATACTTAATCATTTGTTTTATACAACAATTAGATGCAAACCTCATAACTGGGAAGTGTACACCCCCAGAGAACAGTTATGTTGTTCCACCGTCTTTAATGACATCACAACATAGTTACAATTTTGACATGATTGTTCTTTAAGTTCCCACCAACCATTTCTCACATTATTTTAAGTAGGAATATTATTTCATTATCCACTTTTGGATGTTGGAGTCTTGGCGGGAAGACTTCCTTTATTAACAAAGTGGTCCTTTCTGCCAATATTTCATGGCAAGGAAGAGAAAGTCTGCACGGTATTTACGACCAGTCATAAAACTGGCCCCGTGGAAAGGGGGTGTTCAAACCTTTGTCTAGCTGGCATGTTTGATCCTCAACCCATGAGTGCAAGTCATGATACTTGGCACACCTGTACTTGAGGAGTTTCTCCCATTCTTCTCTGCAGATCCTCTAAAGCTCTGTCAGGTTGGATGGGGAGCGTCGCTGCACAGCTATTTTCAGGTCTCACCAGAGATGTTCGATCGGGTTCAAGTCCGGGCTCTGGCTGGGCCACTCAAGGACATTCAGAGACTTGTCCCGAAGACACTTCTGCATTGTCTTGGCTGTGTGCTTAGCGTCATTGTCCTGTTGGAAGGTGAACCTTCGGCCCAGTCTGAATGCCAAGCGTGACATCTGGAGGAAACCTGGCACCATCCCTATGGTGAAGCATGGTGGTGGCAGCATCATGCTGTGGGGATGTTTTTCAGCGGCATGGACTGAGAGACTAGTCAGGATCAAGGGAAAGATGAACGGACCAAAGTACAGAGCGATCCTTGATGAAAACCTGCAGACGTGACTCTTGGCATTCAGGCCAAAGAGTTCAATCTTGGTTTCATCAGACCAGATAATCTTGTTTCTCATGGTCTGAGATTCTTTAGATGCCTTTTGGCAAACTCAAAGCGGGCTGGAGAAAAATGCCTGTGTTAAATAATCCACTCCAAATCATCCATTCTGTTTGCAAAAATGTCGTTAAATATTTATGGCAAAACAATACATGGGAAAGAAGTTAACTTTTAAAAACATCAGGTTGTGGGTCAAGTCTAATACAACCACTTTCTCCTCCATAGCTGTTTCTAAGTGATAATTTATTTCTGATAGTTTTCAAAACCTATGAAGATTTCCAGTGAAAGCAGATATGCAATATGGTGATACTACAACTGCTAATCAATCAAAACATCTGTTAAATTTGCTGCTCTGTTTTGCTTGTTTACAGCGGGTCATTTCATAAGGAACTGTGAGAGGCGATCTCGTATTGTTACATCACCAACATTTCAAGAATAAAGTTCTATATGGGCGCTAACCTGGCCTAAAACCTGGCCTAAATCTATATATATATGGCTCTGGTTCTACCTAGAACCCTCTATGAAGGGTTTTTCCTAGAACCCTCTATAAATGGTTCTACCAAAGAACCCTTCTATCATCTAAAGGTTTGTCCTAGAACACTAAGAACAGTTCTATCAAGAACCCTTACATTTTTAAAGGTTTCTACCTAGAACAGTTTGGTTTGTCCCAATGGGGACACATTTCATGACAATTCATTATATATATATCATAAGGCCTTTCTTTGAAGGCCTGGTTATACCCTAACAAGGTGGTGTTATGCAAATCTGGGTTTTTAGGCAATATCAGGCCTGCAAGTCACTTTATGCTGGTTGGCATAATGATGTGTAATTTTAATCACCCGCAACCTGCATTCAGAATGACTGCCAGGGTAGGGAGGATTTATTAACAAGTCTCCATTCTATTCTCCTACTCTCTGCTCAATAACTCCCGAGTGGCACAGTGGTCTAAGGCACTGCATCGCAGTGCTAGCTGTGCCACTAGAGATCCTGGTTCGAGTTCATGCTCTGTCGCAGCCGGCCGCAACCGGGAGACCCATGGGCGGCGCGTAATTGGTCCAGAGTCGTCCAAGGTAGGGGAGGGTTTGGCCGGCAGGGATGTGGGTTCGTTTCCCACAGGGGGCCAGTAGAAAAAAAACAAAAAAACGTATGCATTCACTCTGGTTAAGAGCGTCTGCTAAATGACTAAAATGTAAATGTAATAAAACCACAGAAAATACTCATTTGAAAGACAGAAATCATGGCAAAGATCAAATCAAATTATATTTGTCACATGCGCCGAATACAACAAGTGTAGACTTTACTGTGAAATGCTTACAATGCAGAGTTAAAAAGCGTAAGGTGCTTGGTCGACTGTTGGAGCATTACCTGTATGTCAAGGCGGAGAAATGTCTGTTCTTTCAAGAGTCCATCTCCTTCCTAGGGCACCGCCTGTCCGCGTCAGGGGTGGAGATGGAGATTGACCGCATTTCGGCTGTACGTAATTGGCCGACTCCAACCACAGTGAAGGAGGTGCAGCGATTCTTGGGTTTGCCAACTACTACCGGAGGTTTATCCGGTAGTCAGGTAGCGGCTCCCATTACCTCCTTGCTGAAGGGGGGACCGGTGTGACTACAGTGGTCAGCTGAGGCGGACAGGGCTTTTGGTCACCTGAAGGACCTGGGTACCTCGGCTCCAGTGCTGGCTCATCCGGATCCCTCCTTAGCATTCACAGTTGAGGTGGACGCGTCCGAGGCTGGGATAGGAGCTGTACTGTCTCAGTGCTCGGGTACGCCACCAAAACTCTGCCCCTGTGCTTTCTTTTCGAAGAAGCTCAGCCCGGCGGAGCGCAACTATGATGTGGGGGACCAGGAGCTGTTAGCTGTGGTTAAAGCTCTGAAAGTGTGGAGGCATTGGCTTGAGGGGGCTAAAAATCATTTTCTCATTTTGACTGACCACCGCAATCTGGAGTACATCCAGGCGGTGAGGAAATTGATCCCTCGCCAGGCAAGGTGGGCCATGTTTTTCACCCGTTTTGTTTTCACCTTTCTTATAGGCCAGGTTCCCAGAACGCTAAGGCAGATGCTCTGTCCCGACTGTATGACGTGGAGGAGAGGTCCATGGAGCCCACTCCCATACTTCCAGCGTCATGTCTGGTGGCACCGGTGGTATGGGAGGTTGACGCGGACATCGAGCGGGCGTTACGTACCGAGCCCACTCCCCCCCAGTGTCCAAATCGTTTGATCTATTGGGCTCACACGTCACCCTCCTCTGGTCATCCTGGCATCGGTCGGACAGTGCACTGTCTTAGTGGGAAGTACTGGTGGCCCACTTTAGCCAAGGACGTGAGGGTTTATGTTTCCTCCTGCTCGGTGTGCGCCCAGTGTAAGGCACCTAGACACCTGCCCAGAGGGAAATTACAACCCCTACCCATTCCACAACGACCGTGGTCCCACCTATCGGTGGATTTCGTTACGGATCTTCCCCCTAGAGTAATGGGCAGGTGGAGAGAGTAATGGGCAGGTGGAGAGAGTAAATCAGGATTTGGGTAGGTTTCTGTGGTCTTATTGCCAGGACCGGCCGGGGGAGTGGTCGGTGTACATCCCCTGGGCAGAAATAGCCAAAAACTCCCTCTGCCACTCCTCCACTAACCTTTCTCCATTCCAGTGTGTATTAGGTTATCAGCCGGTCCTGGCACCATGGCATCAGAGCCAGATCGAGGCACCTGCGGTTGACGAATGGTTTCCGCGCTCGGAGGAGAACTGGAACGCTGCCCATGTACGCCTGCAGTGGGCCATCAGGCGACAAAAGGCGAGCGCCGACCGCCACCGCAGTGAGGCCCCAGTGTATGCAACGGGGGACCGGGTCTCGCTCTCGACCCGAAACCTGCCCCTTCGCCTGCCCTGCCGGAAGCTGGGTCGGCGGTTTGTGGTGCCATTTAAAGTCCTGAGGAGATCGAACGAGGTATGTTATAGGTTACAGCTTCCTCCTGAGTATTGTATTAACCCCTCGTTCCATGTGTCTCTCCTCAGGCTGGTGGTAGCTGGTCCACTCCAGGAGTCTGAGATACAGGAGGTTGGGAGGGGTACGGTCCAGAGGAACGGTGCTGGGTCCCTAGGAGGGACATCCTCGATCCCTCCATGTTGAGGGTTTTCCACCTTAGTCATCCAACTCGTCCCGCGCCACATCCTCCTGGCCGTCCCCAAGGCCGGTGTCAGCGCACGGCTGGAGCCGCGCGTCAAGGGGGGGGTACTGTCACCGATTCAGCCGAAGCTGCTGCTCCTCCTTGCTCGGGTAGTCTTCGGCGTTCGTCGTCACCGGAGTACTAGCTGCTGCCGATTGATGTTTCTATGTTCTACTTGTTTTGTCTTTAGTGTTCACACCGGTTTCCCATTATGTATTGATTTCTTCCCAATTTAACCGTCTGGCTATCACTGTGTTTTGTGCGTGTTTGTTCATGTTTGGATGGCGTCTGGTGAGCCCTGCGTGGAGGTTATGTTCATTGCCTTACCTACGAGTAAAGTACGTTTTCGATTAGCTCTGTGTCCTGCGCCTGACTTCGTTCTACCGCATCACACTGACATCCTGACAGACGGACAAATCTGAGTTTGGCAGATGACAGGAGAATGCTACCTGACTGAATGGGAAATCTTAAGCTACAGCATACAATGACATTCTAGATAATTCTGTGCTTCCAACTTTGTGGCAACTGTTTCAGCATGACAATGCCCCCGTGCACAAATTGAGGTTCATACAGAAATGGTTTGTCAAGATTGGTGTGGAAGAACTTGACTGGCCTGCACAGAGCCCTGACCTCAACCCCATCGAACCCCTTTGGGATGAATTGGAACGCTGACTGCGAGCCAGTCCTAATCGCCCAACATCAGTGCCCGACATCACTAATGCTCTTGTGGCTGAATGGAAGCAAGTCCCCGCAGCAATGTTCCAACATCTAGTGGAAAGCCTTCCCAGAAGAGTGGAGGCTGTTATAGCAGCAAAGGGGGACCAACTCCATATTAATGCCCATGATTTTGCGACGAGCAGGTCTCCACATACTTTTGGTCATTTTAGTGTATCAATAAATGTCACTTCAAACTCAATCACCTCTTAAGTTTTTCATCCGGTAGCAGCAACAAAGGATTTGGTAATCATAGAAATAATAGCATAGCCATATAAGTAAAATCACTATTTCAGTAAGAATAACACTTTCAACATAACAATCAAGTGGTTCAAGAGCTCACATATTCAAGTTATTAAGTAACACATTACATTTAAATTAATTACCAATTTTAAAAAACACAATGTTTTGTGATAACTAGGAATTTTCCCCTTTTTCTGCAAATGCCACTCCTCAGGACCATTCCACTTCTGTATCCATTTGGTGATGTTTGTCTTTGGGACCCTATAATTTCGCTTCCAATCAGTCACATGGGGTCCTCATCAACCCTTCCATTCATAACGCTCAAAGTAGCTCTTAGTGGTAAATCCGTATCCTAACCATGATGGGATATCTTTAGCCTTAGCTTAGCTCACGTGCTGGGTTTGGTCTCCCTTGCATCAACTGCCAATTATATCATCCTCCTGGGTGTGGATACGTCCGGTCAGCAGGGGGAAAACCCAGAAACATCAGTTCTTGGGCTCTGAGGCACACAAAAACATACAAAATGGGCAACCTTTTGTCCAGACACTGTTATCATCCCACAAGTTGAAACACTGCTAGGAAATCCATGTTAACAGTGGTCTTAAACCCTCTTACTGTGTGTTACAACAAAAAAAGAGACCAAGGATCTCCTTAGGACAGTGTTTGGAGATCACTCCAGTAAGGTCATGAGAGAAGTTGCCAAGTCACTACTTCCCACTCTTATTCCTCCTCATCTTTACCCTTTATCAGATCTAATTTTACTTTACAGTTGGCATTGGGGCAGGTAGCGTGCTCCTGGCATCTGCCGAACCCAGATTCATCCGTCGGACTGCCAGATGGTGAAGCGTGATTCATCACTCCAGAGAACGCGTTTCCACTGCTCCAGAGTCCAATGGAGGCGAGCTTTACACCACTCCAGCCGACACTTGACATTGTGCATGGTGATCTTAAGCTTGTGTATGGCTGCAGTTTGGAACTCCGGTAGTGAGTGTTGCAACCGAGGACAGATGATTTTTACGCACTTCAGCACTCGGCGGTCCCATTCTGTGAGCTTGTGTGGCCAACCACTTTGTGGCTGAGCCGTTGTTGCTCCTAGATGTTTCCACTTCACAATAACAGTACTTACAGTTGACCGGGGCAGCTCTAGCAGGGCAGAAATTTGACGAACTGACTTGTTGAAAAGGTAGTATCCTATGACGGTGCCACGTTGAAAGTCGCTGAGCTCTTCAGTAAGGCCATTCTACTGCCAATGTTTGTCTATGGCGATTGCATGGATGTGTGCTCGATTTTATACACCTGTCAGCAACGGGTGTGGCTGAAATAGCCGAATCCACTACTTTTAAGGGGTGTCCACATACCTTTGTATACATAGTGTTTGTGCAGGAGTAAGAGTAATGCATTTTGGGGCATTAACATTCTCTTCATGTCCTCTGGTGTGGCACATTTGTTATGATGTTTATTTTGGAAGTGACAGAGTTTAATACTTTATGTTTCATGTATTTTACAGTGCACAGCAATAGACAATATAAACACTATATAATTGATGTTAATTTCTACAGCAGCTACTCTAATCCCTAATGGTTATCACAATGGAGAATTATCATCATGCCACTGTGTAACAGTAATGAGTTGAGCAGAGGACGAAGGAAGTAGAAGTCATACACTTTCATAGTCTTATAATACTGGATTCCACCACCAAGTACAAGGACATGAAGTCCTTTGTCATGCTGTAGAGTGTGGAAAATGACAAAATGCTATGCTGTGTAAACATAGAAAGTAACCAAATTACACTGTTAGCTATAAGGCACATCATGCATTTAGTTTCCTTTACACATACAGTTGGAGCATCATAAAAATAAAAAATACAATTGTGTTTGGCTGCTTAGCACTGTTAAAAATAACAAAAATAAACTAGAATTATCTGAACCTAGAAAAGTATAAAATCTTGACTCCACCCTCTCTTGCTCTATCATTTAGCTAAATATGACTAAAGTTGGGATGATCGGTCCTCTTATGTGGGCCATAAAATCAAACAGAGTTTGAAATAAAAGTATGGCCAATGCATATCAGTATAGGTAGAAAATGAATGTAATGTATGCTGCCACAGTATAAGGTACAGCAACAGTTTCACAGCACTATACAACACATAGTAATGAACACAGCCTTGTTCAAAGGGGGAACATGTATAAACAGAATGAAGAACACGTTTGGCATTTATGATGGGTGCCTGAAAGTGAGTCTTCGGCTAACTGCATGGAATGATCTAATGTCACATTCCTTTTGCTCTAATTCCAATGTCTTAGAAATGAGACATCTTTATACCACTTAATCTTGGATATTTCAGTGTTTTGAGCTAATATAAAACATGACCTTTCATTTGATAGTGACAACATGCTCAAACAATGCTTGTCAACCTTGATTAAGTGTTATAACTATCAACTATGTGGTCCTCTGTAGCTCAGCTGGTAGAGCACGGCGCTTGTAACGCCAAGGTAGTGGGTTTGATCCCCAGGACCACCCATACACAAAAAAAAATGTATGCACGCATGACTGTAAGTCGCTTTGGATAAAAGCGTCTGCTAAATGGCATATTATTATATTATATTAACTATGCAAGGCAGCACTTTAGAAAATTAGAGTTAATTTGGTCTAATTCTAAAATTGGAAAAGTTCAAACAAGTTTCACATTCTAAGAATGTTTAATTATATCCGTTGTGGAAGGGGTTTCTTGGTGTCACGGCTAATATAGAAATCCTCCACAGAATCCTGGTACAGCATACCCCTTGCTCTCACCCCTGTCTTTATGCAAATAGACATATAAACCAGTCAGTGCATTTAAAATGCAGTTCAAAACGTTTTACGACACAATCTGTATATTAAGTACCCTACACATCGTTTATGGCCACTTGTGTGTTATAAAACTATGATTATTTGGGTGTATGTATTTCTGGACAAAATTCAGAAATTACAGTGAGAGCATCCCAAAGTAAGCGATCAGGGACCACAATACTGGGGGAGATACTCTAGCTGATTGAGGAAATATTACATTGTGGCAGTAGCTATACATTTAGGAATATGCCTGATGCCATACCTCTGCTGCCTTCCAGTGTTTTTGTTTACTTTATCATAAGACGGGTGGGAGATGTTCAGGCAGTAAGGAACGGTAACAGGCTTGTCAATTACAGACAGGCTGGGGCAGATGTAAATTGGGGATGTATATCCTATCCTCAATGCCATCTTTCAGAGGCAATGATTCCACTGTAGGGGCACCAAAAACCTGGGGTTGTTTTTAGATTGGTTTTAGTATCTGGATATGTGTGTAGAGGGTCATTGAATAATGAAACATAAACAGAAAACATACTCTCAATTTAACATGTGTTTAGTCTTTGATAAATAAGAATACTTATCATTGATAATCTATATCTGAAATGTATATTTTGACATCTACATCAATAGTACGTGACAAAGTGATATTTCAATTTTTTGACTGTCCTTAGTACTACAGATCACAGGATAAAATGAAAAGTGTTGCCCTATTCTACACATACTGAAGTTTCACATGAAAACATACATAGATACACTATATATACAAAAGTATGTGGACACCCCTTAAAAGTAGTGGATTCGGCTATTTCAGCTACACCCATTGCTGACAGGTGTATAAAATCGAGCACACAGCCATGCAGTCTCCAGAGACAAACATTGGCAGTAGAATGGCCTTAATGAAGAGCTCAGTGACTTTCAACATGGCACCGTCATAGGATGCAATCTTTCCAACAAGTCAGATGCCAGTAAAACGCTACCTGCCCCAATGCAGGTCCTCTGTAGCTCAATTGTAGAGCATGGCGCTTGTAACGCCAGGGTAGTGAGTTCGATCCCCAGATCCCCGGGACCACCCATACGTGAAAATGTATGCACACGTGACTGTAAGTCGCTTTGGATAAAAGCGTCTGCTAAATGGCATATTATTTTTATTATTAATGCATAGTGCCAACTGTAAAGTTTGGTGGAGGAGGAATAATGGTCTGGGGCTAGACCCCTTAGTTCCAGTAAAGAGAATTCTTAACACTACAGTATACAATGACATTCTAGACGATTCTGTGCTTCCAACTTTGTGGCCACAGTTTGGGGAACGCCCTTTCCTGTTTCAGCATGACAATACCTCTGTGCACAAAGTGAGGTCCATACAGAAATGGTTTGTCGAGATCGGTGTGGAAGAACTTGACTAGCCTGCACAGAGCCCTGACCTCAACCCCGTCGAACGTCTTTGGGATGAATTGGAACACCGACTGCGAGCCACGCCTAATCGCCCAACATCAGTGGCCGTCCTCACTAATGCTCTTGTGGCTGAATGGAAGCAAGTCCACGCAGCAATGTTCCCAGAAGAGTGGAGGCTATTATAGCAGCAAAGGGGGGACCAGCTCCATATTAATGCCCATGATTTTGGAATGAGATGTTCGACCAGCAAGTGTCCATATACTTTTGGTCATGTAGCATATATCACAAAATCCATACACAAGATGGCATGGTGTAATATTCTGTGGTGTAAAAGAACCCCCAGTGTTGATGTTAATAACCAGTTATTGTTTTACGCTGTGGAGAGTAAAATGATCCCACCAAAATCACGCCCAACATTATCATATTACCCAGCATGCTACACTGCAGGTAGATTTTTTTGGATTGTTTTTAATATCTGTGTTTCTGCATATACGATTGACTGATTAATATATTTTTCTAAACTAATCCAATGAGGTATTTAGATTTATTGCACCTGTTACTGAAATGGTTATTCCAGTTTAAATGCTTTAGGTAGTGTCCTTTATCAATTTCCATTACCCTGACAGTCATTCTGAATGCGGGTTGTGGGTGAATAAAAATTCAAACTGTTGGATATCTTAACTCTGACTGGATTCCAGTAGGAATTACACATCACTTTAACAAGCAATCATAATGTTTTGCAGACCTGATGTGGCCTGTAAAACAGGAGTTTCCGAACACCACTGAGTCAGGATAAATCTAGGCCATCAAAGCAAGGCCTTAAGATATATGTAATGTATATTGTCATAGTCTTTCATTTTAATGATAACATTTGCTTATGAACTCACTTGGTGAAAGCCACAGACCTTTTAAAAATAGATTATTCAACAACAACCGAGTGGCGCAGTGGTCTAAGGCCACTAGAGATCCTGGTTCGAATCCAGGCTCTGTCGTAGCCGGCCGCGACCGGGAGACCCAAGGGGCGGCACACAATTGGCCCAGCGTTGTCCAGGGTAGGGGAGGGAATGGCCGGCAGGGATGTAGTTCAGTTGGTAGAGCATGGCGTTTGCAACGCCAGGGTTGTGGATTTGATTCCCACGGGGGACCAGTATGAAGAAATCAAACAAACAAAAAATGTATGCACTCACTAACTGTAAGTCACTCTGGATAAGAGTGTCTGCTAAATGACTAAAATGTAAATGTGTCACTAACAAATACAGTCATGGGTGGTAACTCTGCAATTCACTCAAAAAGAAAAGGCACCCTGGGAAATAAGCAAATTTGGCAATACACCATACACCATTTCACTCCAATGTAGAGTGAAATTGTGTATTTTTCATCCCACAGTGGAGTAAGTGCATTTTCTATTTCACTCCAGAGTAAAGTTAAATACTAATTAGTTCACTCCAGTGTATTGTGAATTTCACACAGCCAGTGTAAATGTTCTACTCTGTATAGGGTCACAGAAATACTGTCTAAATGTAAACATTTGAACACTTTTGAAAGTGCAAAATTAACACTGCAGCGAGTTAGTTTAACACTTTTAACACCGATTTTGCTGTTTACTCTTATGGTAATATTGACAGAAAACTCAAAAATTGACCAAATCTGGAAGAAAATTGACCAGATCTGTTCAGCACACATAAGGTAGAGGAAAAAAGCCATATGAACAAGAGCAATAATTAAAATAATCTTCAAACCAAAGAGTAAATTATTTTACATTTTGGTGTGTAAACTTGATTATTTTGCAGTTGAGAAGACTAAAAGAAGTTCTAATCATGTGTTTAACTATTCAAAGCAAATAGGCATCCTTATGTGACATGCCTGCATTGGGAAGATCTATTAGCTAATTACAGCTTAGCTCTGAGAAGGGAGGTACTTGTGTGGTGGGGGCTATTTTTTATGATGCAAGGGTGCAGATATGATAGAAATACCCACATCATTGTACTGGGAGGCAGCAGATTCTCCAACGTGCTCTTAACCTAAGGATATACAGCAACAGTAGGAGGAGAGTGATCCTGAAGATTTCTTACCCCTTTTTGGAACTCATACTCACTCAACTACATGCAGGTATGTGTGCTCTTCCTCTCTATCCTCGTCATCTCTTGGGGTAGTGAACACTAAGGCCCTTCCGAGGCCTGACTCCTACTCCCACTGGGATGAGCTAGGACTGGGCCGGTGGAAGAGATGTTGGCGCCTTATAAAACCAAGCAGGATAGCCAGTTCTAGGAGAACAGGCTGAGATCCAGGAGGCTGAAACTCAGTGTTGAAATGAATTTCCATGCTATCTATATAATTTGTTGTGCTGTCTTTGAAATTGCTGTGACACAGTTTCAACGGACAATGTAAGAATTAAACTATAATCAATGATAAATCTAACATCTTCACACGTTACCACAAACATGCATATTCATTTGCAAATTTTCCACTTAAAATATGATTTCCATCTGAGGATTTCAACTTTCAGTTCTTGCACAGGGACACTCAGACATACAGTTGAATGAATGAATGAATGAATGACATTTTATTTTTGTGTCAATTCGCCAGTTGGCAACCCATCCCTTACGGGATTAATTGACACATAAACAAACATTGCAATAATTCACAGTGATAATTCAGTGATCATTTTTCCAGTGTTCTGTGCAGCGCGCACCGCATAATGAATGAAAAATAAATAAATAAATAATAATAACTCTAGAGCAGTAAAAATAACACAAATAAATAAAGATAAATAAATACAAAAATGGATGGCGTTTGAAACCGGTCTGGCACAAAAATAAGATTCTAGTGTGGGACAGGTCTACACACAATCTACAGAACAAAAATATAAACGCATGTAAAGTATTGGTTCCATGTTTCATGAGCTGTTTCAATATGCAGGGGCGCAGTTAGTGCCGATTCACCCGAGAGCACTTCTCTAATTTGAAACATGAGCTTTTACCAGCTCAAAGGGTATGCAGTGTAATCATTGGCTACTGGGATCTGGATCTTTATCCAATTGCTGAGTGTTTCAGGCCTCATGATTTTCATAGTAGCACTTGAATAACATTATGTTGCATACTGTCTGAAGTGAATACACTGTGTATGCACTTGTTATTGGCGCAGTGGTCTAAGGCACTGCGTCGCAGTGCTGGCTGTGCCACTAGAGATCCTGGTTCGAATCCAGGCTCTGTTGTAGACGGCTGCGACCATGGGGCGGCGCACAAGTTGTCCAGGGTAGGGGAGGGAATGGCCGGCAGGGGTGTAGCTCAGTTGGTAGAGCATGGCGTTTGCAATGCCAGGGTTGTGGGTTCGATTCCCACGGGTGGCCAGTATGAAAAAACAAATAATGTATGCACTAACTGTAAGTTGCTCTGGATAAGAGTGTCTGCTAAAATGTAAGTAACACTATTTCTTCAACAGTCATTTTGTAATCATTCTAGAACTGAGTGTTCTTTTACCTTCATGATATCTTTATTTCAATTGAGTTTCAATTTCATTTTTACTGGATTCTCAGTCAGTCTCTTGGTGCCTTCAGTAGGTCTTAAGAAGTGATTTTAGGATCTCCAGTTAGATCAGTGATTCAGTTGTATAGAACTTAGTGGGGCATATACTGTAGATCTGCTGACATTTCAGTATTTTTTTAAACATTTAACGTTAAAAAAGGACACATCAGTAATGGAAGTTTACATGCCTCATAGTACAGATGATAGCTCATTTATAAACTGCCAATAAGTTGAGCTGTCTATAAATTATTTATTTGTTATATTATAGATCTTCTATTGTAATGAATAGCTGACTTTGCCCTACCTAACTGATGGTAACAATACCGAAGTCATATATACAGTTAGTTAATGCATTACTACGGAAAAAGAGACACATTTTATGATTGTTCTTATGTTTATGTTTCAATTAAATATATATATATATGACTTGAAAAAATTCAGTATCGGTACTGTTACCATCAGTTGGGTTGGGCAAAGTCAGCTATTCATTACAATAGAAGATCTATAAGATAACAATTCAATAATTTATAGACAGCTCAACAGCATCGGTTTCTTGCTGTAGCAAACGAACATTCAATTGTCATCAACTGTATTTTCATATCATATAAAGTAGTGTGTAAAATAGTATGTGCCTCTTGTTAGTATTATATGTACTTTAACACCGTCAACTACAGTTCAATCACCCATAAATGTGGTTGTATGGGTGCGCCTTTCAAAAAGTAGAAACATCTGTTTTGATGAATCTAAACTAGGCCTCTACATTTGACCAAGGACATGCCATTTACACCCTGGGTCATGTGACCACATATAAAATGTATTAAAAAAAGACCCTTACATTTCATCATCCTGCTTTACAAATGCGTGTTTCTTAAGACAGAAAAATCAGCTTTTTTGTATGGTGAAATAAGAACAGGTTGAACAATTGAGAAGATGACTTCTAGTTAATAATTCAACAGGTTTAAATGTCTATGAAGGTTTGACTTGCACAGTTTATGCTATCATACCCAATGCTCTAAGGGGTCATTCCTACAAAATGTTGATTTAATATCCTAGTTTGTATTATTAAGTGATTTCCTCCCCCAAGCAGGTTTAACATACATGGACAAAAGGGCAATTTCATTGATAAACATTTAGAATAAATGTGCCAAACTCGATGGAATGACATTGAGGGAGAGAGTACCCCAACATTTTGCAGTTGATCTGAGGCCATATATAACAAGCATTTCCAAGTAGGAGTGCTGATTCAGGATCAGTTTTGCATTTTAGATCACTATGAATAAGATTATATGGACAGGGGGGACCTGATCATACATCAAAACTCCAAATCTGAGACACTTGATACATACAGCCCCAGGACTCAGGTTCCCATGTTTCCAGCAAAAGGGGGTGTTAACCAAATGTCAAACCAGAGCGAGGTTAAATTGGGAAACTCCACTTACTTCTGTCTAGCTAGCTAGCTAACTTCACTACCAAAACAAAGATGTAATACACAATTTTTGTAAATGGTCAGGCGGTGAATTGCATTCTGGGAATCCTAGTATGCAAACACCCCCTTTTTCCTCCAAACATAATGATGGTCATTATGGCCAAACAGTTATATTTTTGTTTCATCAGACCAGAGGACATTTCTCCAAAAAGTACGATCTTTGTCCCCATGTGCAGTTGCAAATCGTAGTCTGGCTTCTTTATGGCGATTTTGGAGCAGTGGCTTGTTCCTTACTGAACGGCCTTTCAGGTTATGTCGATATAGGACCCGTTTTACTGTGGATATAGATACTTTTGTACCGTTTCCTCCAGCATCTTCACAAGGTCCTTTGCTGTTGTTCTGGGATTGATTTGCACTTTTCGCACCAAAGTACGTTCATCTCTAGGAGACAGAACGCGTCTCCTTCCTGAGCGGTATGACGGCTGCGTGGTCCCATGGTGTTTATACTTGCGTACTATTGTTTGTACAGATGAACGTGGTACCTAGAGACGTTTTGAAATTGCTTCCAAGGATGAACCAGACTTGTGGAGGTCTACAAATATTTTTCTGAAGTCTTGGCGGATTTCTTTTGATTTTCCCATGATGTCAAGCAAAGAGGCACTGAGTTTGAAGGTAGGCCTTGAAATACATCCACAGGTACACCTACAATTGACTCAAATAATGTCAATTAGCCTATCAGATATTTCGAAAGCCATGACATCATTTTCTGAAATGTTCCTAGTTGTTTAAAGGCACAGTCAACTTAGTGTATATAAACTTCTGAACCACTGGAAATGTGACACAGTGAATTATGAGTAAAATAATCTGTCTGTAAACAATTGTTGTGTCATGCACAACGTAGATGTCCTAACCGACTTGCTAAAACTATAGTTTGTTAACAAGACATTTGTGGAGTGGATGAAAAACGAGTTTTAATGACTCCAACCTACGTGTATGTAAACTTCCGACTTCAACTATATATATATATACAGTGGGGAGAACAAGTATTTGATACACTGCTGATTTTGCAGGTTTTCCTACTTACAAAGCATGTAGAGGTCTGTAATTTTTATCATAGGTACACTTCAACTGTGAGAGATGGAATCTAAAACAAAAATTCAGAAAATCACATTGTATGATTTTTAAGTAATTAATTTCCATTTTATTGCATGACATAAGTATTTGATCACCTACCAACCAGTAAGAATTCCGGCTCTCACAGACTTGTTCGTTTTTCTTTAAGAAGCCCTCCTGTTCTCCACTCATTACCTGTATTAACTGCACCTGTTTGAACTCGTTACCTGTATAAAAGATACCTGTCCACACACTCAATCAAACAGACTCCAACCTCTCCACAATGGCCAAGACCAGAGAGCTGTGTAAGGACATCAGGGATACAATTGTAGACCTGCACAAGGCTGGGATGGGCTACAGGACAATAGGCAAGCAGCTTGGTGAGAAGGCAACAACTGTTGGCACAATTATTAGAAAATGGAAGAAGTTCAAGATGACGGTCAATCACCCTCGGTCTGGGGCTCCATGCAAGATCTCACCTCGTGGGGCATCAATGATCATGAGGAAGGTGAGGGATCAGCCCAGAACTACACGGCAGGACCTGGTCAATGACCTGAAGAGAGCTGGGACCACAGTCTCAAAGAAAACCATTAGTAACACACTACGCCGTCATGGATTAAAATCCTGCAGCGCACGCAAGGTCCACCTGCTCAAGCCAGCGCATGTCCAGGCCCTTCTGAAGTTTGCCAATGACCATCTGGATGATCCAGAGGAGGAATGGGAGAAGATCATGTGGTCTGATGAGACAAAAATAGAGCTTTTTGGTCTAAACTCC
Source organism: Coregonus lavaretus (assembly GCF_964263955.1). Taxonomy (NCBI): domain Eukaryota; kingdom Metazoa; phylum Chordata; class Actinopteri; order Salmoniformes; family Salmonidae; genus Coregonus; species Coregonus lavaretus. Next base: position 131,753 of record NC_140014.1, on the reverse strand, counting down.
ACTCGCCGTGTTTGGAGGAAGAAGAAGGATGAGTACAACCCCAAGAACACCATCCCAACCGTGAAGCATGGAGGTGGAAACATCATTCTTTGGGGATGCTTTTCTGCAAAGGGGACAGGACGACTGCACCGTATTGAGGGGAGGATGGATGGGGCCATATATTGCGAGATCTTGGCCAACAACCTCCTTCCCTCAGTAAGAGCATTGAAGATGGGTCGTGGCTGGGTCTTCCAGCATGACAATGACCTGAAACACACAGCCAGGGCAACTAAGGAGTGGCTCCGTAAGAAGCATATCAAGGTCCTGGAGTGGCCTAGCCAGTCTCCAGATCTCAACCCCATAGAAAATCTTTGGAGGGAGTTGAAAGTCCGTGTTGCCCAGCGACAGCCCCAAAACATCACTGCTCTAGAGGAGATCTGCATGGAGGAATGGGCCAAAATAACAGCAACAGTGTGTGAAAACATTGTGAAGACTTACAGAAAACGTTTGACCTGTGTCATTGCCAACAAAGGGTATATAACAAAGTATTGAGTAACTTTTGTTATTGACCAAATACTTATTTTCCACCATAATCATTTTCTCTGTCATAGTTGACCTATGATGAAAATTACAGGCCTCTCATCTTTTTAAGTGGGAGAACTTGCACAGTTGGTGGCTGACTAAATACTTTTTTCCCGCACTGTATATATATATATATATATATATATATATGTACACACACACAGTATCTCACAAAAGTGAGTACACCCCTCACATTTTTGTAAATATTGGAGTATATCTTTTCATGCGACACTTTTGTTGCCAGCGGTTTAGACATTAATTGCTGTGTGTTGAGTTATTTTGAGGGGACAGCAAATGTACACTGTTATACAAGCTGTACATTCACTACTCTACAATGTAGCAAAGTGTCATTTCTTCAGTGTTGTCACATGAAAAGATATACTCAAATATTTACAAAAATGTGAGGGGTGTACTCACTTTTGTGAGATACTGTATATATGTGTATATGTTTGGGAGGGAACAGCTATGTGTTTGATATTTTCTAAGAAGTGATATGTGTCCCTAAAATAACTGGGGTGCTTAGTGGAGAGGGGGTTGATATAATTAAGATGTTGTAGGACTCACTGTTGCAGTCAGAAACAATTTCTCTTCCGGGGGGAACCTCAACGGGAACTATCCAGGTGTCTGGTTCTTTGTGTATACACCCACTCAATTGGTTGGCACTTAAAATAGCCTTTGGGGGTTGAGTAGTCAAGTTGAAGCCGCAGTAGCGAATTTACTTGGCTTTGACGGCATTCTCGGTCTTCTTGGGGAGTAGCACCGCCCGGAATGTTGGGTCCTCGTCGTTACGGAAGGCCAGCTGCAGTTGACAGGGGATGATGTGAGTTTTCTTGTTTGCACAGGCAGTGTCTCCGGCCAACTCCAGGATCTCAGCAGTCAGGTATTCAAGCACGGCGGCCAGGTAGACTGGTGCGACAGCGCCCACACGCTCAGCGTAGTTGCCTTTGCCCATCAGCCTGTTCACTACATTCTGATTTTAAAAAATAAGGGCATCTTGTAATCCAGCTTGATTTAAATGTTCACTAACCTGGGATATGTATGTTAAGGATTATGTTTACCAATAGATGTCAGTATTGACTCAATACGGGGTTTACTTTCCGCTATCCCTAGCCGTTTAAATGTCTGACGTATAACCGTGCATGAGAAAGCCACAGGTAGCATAATGTAGTCCCCATACCCATTCCATACAAGTGAGTGTCAGTAGTCTACTACACTGTAAACCCGAATGTTCAAAATAATTAATTGTAATACGTAGTGTAAACTTAAAATGTTCTTAAAAGTTGTACTTACTTAAAAATGTTGAGTGCCAGTAGCAATTTTCTTCTTTTTGAGTTTATTGAACTTATAATAATAATAATATGAACATTTTTCATTTTTATGTAACTGCTACTTAACATATTTTTTTTTTACTCAAAACTATATGGATTAAACATGAATTTATGTCTTATTTTGAAAGAACAAATGAATCAAATCAAGAACTTATTGAGAATAAATCAATTGCATCAGATAGATTTGTATATATATATATAAAATATTACACACACACACAAGTGTATATACGTTTATAAATAATTAATTGTTAATAGTTTGCTTGTTACAAGGTTGGCTAGTTAATACTGTAACGACCCTGTATTGTGTTCTGTGTTCATGGATGTGTTATCGTTCTCATGGGTACTAGCAGGGGTTAAATATGCCAGGACAGATGGAAAGGTTGGGGGGGTATGATGGGTAATCCCGTGGGGTTTTGGAATGATTAAATAGGGGTTACGGTCTCATCTCTCTCTCTTCTGTTCGGGACCCTTGATTTGACATGTTCTATTTGTGTATGTTCAAGGTTTAGCGGCGTGGGTTGTGGCCTGAACAATAACCCATTCAGGAATAAACCTGTGTTCTGCCTGTACACCTGGTGCCCGTCTCTCTTTTACTTTATGACCCAGCCGGGGGTCATTACATTGGTGTCAGAAGTGCTTTCGAACGACGGGATAGATCGAGATTAGGCGAGTTAGCTGTTTCAGTATAGGCCGTGGTTAGCTTTAGCGTGACTCGCATCTACGGTCATGATGATCGGGGCGAGGCGGAAATTTAAGGAAGAGTCGGACAAAGTGTCCGTTGTGGGCTCGGGTGTACCCGGTCGGGAGGGTCAGGCGATGACGGCTGTAGAAGAGCTGGAGAGCCACATGGCGGGAGTTAAATTGTCAGTCAGCAAGATGGCAGAACGGGCGGGTTTTCCTTCAAACCGCTCGACCAGAAAAGACGTCACGGCGACGGAGATATCGACGTCACCGCGTCCGGAAATGGCTGGACCTCCTTATGTAAACAGAGATGGCAGCGCCCTATTGCCATTAGCCACGGTAGCGGCTAAACTTCCAAAGTTCAATGGACAAGGTAAATGGGAAGTTTTTTTCACTCAATTCGAGTTGTTGGCTAGAGCCGGGAGGTGGTCTGACGAGACGAAAGGCTTGCCCTGAGCCTGTCAGAGGAGGCGTCGGAATGCCTGCTAACGCTAGCCCCGGACGAGAGGGGCGACTACGGTGCGCTAGTGGAGGCATTGGGGGGCCGTTTCGGCAGCGATACACAGCCCAACATGCTGCGGATTGAACTGAATAACAAAAAGAGACTTCAGGGGGAATCATTAAAGGCGTTGGCAAGTGATATTCTGAGCCTGACCAGGTGGGCTTATGCAAATATGCCGATTGGGGTGCAAGACGAGCTGGCACGGGACAGTTTTATTAGAGCGCTCTCCCCCACCGAACTGGGTAAGCATGTGCAGATGTTGGACCCAGCATCTCTGCGGGCTGCAGTGGAGATAGCCAGGAAGAGGGAGCTGATCTGGGGTGAGGGAGTGAGAGTGGAGGTTGCCAGTCAACCAGAGGTGAGAGCAGCGGCGGCCGGGGTGCCTTTAAAGATAGCTTCGCTTGGGGGGAAGATGAGGTAGGGCAAACGCACCTGGTTCAGCACGACATCGACACTGGGGACAACCAACCCATTAAAATTCGGCCCCGTCGCATTCAAAATAAAAATAAATAAATAAATAATTCCCCTTGCCAAGAGGGAAGCAGCAGCCACAGCTATTGCTGACATGTTGCGGGCTGATTTCATTGAGCCATCAGATAGCCCATGGTCCGCGCCGGTCGTCATGGTGCCTAAGAAAGGGGGTAAACTTAGGTTTTGTGCGGACTACAGGGGCCTAAATTCTGTCACCATTAAAGACTCTTACCCCATACCGAGGATCGATGAGTCGCTAGACCACGTCAGAGGGTCCTCGTGGTTCTCTTCCCTTGATCTGCGCAGTGGCTACTGGCAGGTGCCCCTCTCGCCTGGGGCACGTGAAAAAACGGCCTTCTCCACGGATAGGGGCCATTGGCAGTTCAAGGTGCTGTGCTTCGGGCTTTGTAATGCTCCTGCCACCTTTGAGAGGCTCATGGACAGAGTGCTGGCGGGGGTTCCGAGAGACGAGTGTGTCGTGTACCTAGACGACATATTGGTACACGGCACGTCGTTTGAGGGGGCACTGGGGGCACTTAGGCGAGTGCTGGAGAGGATCTCGGGGGCGGGGCTAAAATTACACCCGGAAAAGTGCCATTTCATGCAAAGGGAGGTGGCGTTCCTGGGTCATCAGCTGGGTGGTGAGGGTATCAGCACGTTGCCAGACAAAGTGGAGGCTGTGAGGGGGTGGCCAATTCCAAGGGGAAAAAAAGAGGTTAAGAGCTTCCTGGGTCTGGCATCCTACTATCGTAGGTTTGTGAAAGGGTTCGCGGGGATAGCAGCTCCTTTGAACCACCTTCTCAAGAAGGACACTGTCTTTCTTTAATTAATTGCTGTGTGTTGAGTTATTTTGAGGGGACAGCAAATGTACACTGTTATACAAGCTGTACATTCACTACTCTACAATGTAGCAAAGTGTCATTTCTTCAGTGTTGTCACATGAAAAGATATACTCAAATATTTACAAAAATGTGAGGGGTGTACTCACTTTTGTGAGATACTGTATATATGTGTATATGTTTGGGAGGGAACAGCTATGTGTTTGATATTTTCTAAGAAGTGATATGTGTCCCTAAAATAACTGGGGTGCTTAGTGGAGAGGGGGTTGATATAATTAAGATGTTGTAGGACTCACTGTTGCAGTCAGAAACAATTTCTCTTCCGGGGGGAACCTCAACGGGAACTATCCAGGTGTCTGGTTCTTTGTGTATACACCCACTCAATTGGTTGGCACTTAAAATAGCCTTTGGGGGTTGAGTAGTCAAGTTGAAGCCGCAGTAGCGAATTTACTTGGCTTTGACGGCATTCTCGGTCTTCTTGGGGAGTAGCACCGCCCGGAATGTTGGGTCCTCGTCGTTACGGAAGGCCAGCTGCAGTTGACAGGGGATGATGTGAGTTTTCTTGTTTGCACAGGCAGTGTCTCCGGCCAACTCCAGGATCTCAGCAGTCAGGTATTCAAGCACGGCGGCCAGGTAGACTGGTGCGACAGCGCCCACACGCTCAGCGTAGTTGCCTTTGCCCATCAGCCTGTTCACTACATTCTGATTTTAAAAAATAAGGGCATCTTGTAATCCAGCTTGATTTAAATGTTCACTAACCTGGGATATGTATGTTAAGGATTATGTTTACCAATAGATGTCAGTATTGACTCAATACGGGGTTTACTTTCCGCTATCCCTAGCCGTTTAAATGTCTGACGTATAACCGTGCATGAGAAAGCCACAGGTAGCATAATGTAGTCCCCATACCCATTCCATACAAGTGAGTGTCAGTAGTCTACTACACTGTAAACCCGAATGTTCAAAATAATTAATTGTAATACGTAGTGTAAACTTAAAATGTTCTTAAAAGTTGTACTTACTTAAAAATGTTGAGTGCCAGTAGCAATTTTCTTCTTTTTGAGTTTATTGAACTTATAATAATAATAATATGAACATTTTTCATTTTTATGTAACTGCTACTTAACATATTTTTTTTTTACTCAAAACTATATGGATTAAACATGAATTTATGTCTTATTTTGAAAGAACAAATGAATCAAATCAAGAACTTATTGAGAATAAATCAATTGCATCAGATAGATTTGTATATATATATATAAAATATTACACACACACACACACAAGTGTATATACGTTTATAAAGAATTAATTGTTAATAGTTTGCTTGTTACAAGGTTGGCTAGTTAATACTGTAACGACCCTGTATTGTGTTCTGTGTTCATGGATGTGTTATCGTTCTCATGGGTACTAGCAGGGGTTAAATATGCCAGGACAGATGGAAAGGTTGGGGGGGTATGATGGGTAATCCCGTGGGGTTTTGGAATGATTAAATAGGGGTTACGGTCTCATCTCTCTCTCTTCTGTTCGGGACCCTTGATTTGACATGTTCTATTTGTGTATGTTCAAGGTTTAGCGGCGTGGGTTGTGGCCTGAACAATAACCCATTCAGGAATAAACCTGTGTTCTGCCTGTACACCTGGTGCCCGTCTCTCTTTTACTTTATGACCCAGCCGGGGGTCATTACATTGGTGTCAGAAGTGCTTTCGAACGACGGGATAGATCGAGATTAGGCGAGTTAGCTGTTTCAGTATAGGCCGTGGTTAGCTTTAGCGTGACTCGCATCTACGGTCATGATGATCGGGGCGAGGCGGAAAGTTAAGGAAGAGTCGGACAAAGTGTCCGTTGTGGGCTCGGGTGTACCCGGTCGGGAGGGTCAGGCGATGACGGCTGTAGAAGAGCTGGAGTGCCACATGGCGGGAGTTAAATTGTCAGTCAGCAAGATGGCAGAACGGGCGGGTTTTCCTTCAAACCGCTCGACCAGAAAAGACGTCACGGCGACGGAGATATCGACGTCACCGCGTCCGGAAATGGCTGGACCTCCTTATGTAAACAGAGATGGCAGCGCCCTATTGCCATTAGCCACGGTAGCGGCTAAACTTCCAAAGTTCAATGGACAAGGTAAATGGGAAGTTTTTTTCACTCAATTCGAGTTGTTGGCTAGAGCCGGGAGGTGGTCTGACGAGACGAAAGGCTTGCCCTGAGCCTGTCAGAGGAGGCGTCGGAATGCCTGCTAACGCTAGCCCCGGACGAGAGGGGCGACTACGGTGCGCTAGTGGAGGCATTGGGGGGCCGTTTCGGCAGCGATACACAGCCCAACATGCTGCGGATTGAACTGAATAACAAAAAGAGACTTCAGGGGGAATCATTAAAGGCGTTGGCAAGTGATATTCTGAGCCTGACCAGGTGGGCTTATGCAAATATGCCGATTGGGGTGCAAGACGAGCTGGCACGGGACAGTTTTATTAGAGCGCTCTCCCCCACCGAACTGGGTAAGCATGTGCAGATGTTGGACCCAGCATCTCTGCGGGCTGCAGTGGAGATAGCCAGGAAGAGGGAGCTGATCTGGGGTGAGGGAGTGAGAGTGGAGGTTGCCAGTCAACCAGAGGTGAGAGCAGCGGCGGCCGGGGTGCCTTTAAAGATAGCTTCGCTTGGGGGGAAGATGAGGTAGGGCAAACGCACCTGGTTCAGCACGACATCGACACTGGGGACAACCAACCCATTAAAATTCGGCCCCGTCGCATTCAAAATAAAAATAAATAAATAAATAATTCCCCTTGCCAAGAGGGAAGCAGCAGCCACAGCTATTGCTGACATGTTGCGGGCTGATTTCATTGAGCCATCAGATAGCCCATGGTCCGCGCCGGTCGTCATGGTGCCTAAGAAAGGGGGTAAACTTAGGTTTTGTGCGGACTACAGGGGCCTAAATTCTGTCACCATTAAAGACTCTTACCCCATACCGAGGATCGATGAGTCGCTAGACCACGTCAGAGGGTCCTCGTGGTTCTCTTCCCTTGATCTGCGCAGTGGCTACTGGCAGGTGCCCCTCTCGCCTGGGGCACGTGAAAAAACGGCCTTCTCCACGGATAGGGGCCATTGGCAGTTCAAGGTGCTGTGCTTCGGGCTTTGTAATGCTCCTGCCACCTTTGAGAGGCTCATGGACAGAGTGCTGGCGGGGGTTCCGAGAGACGAGTGTGTCGTGTACCTAGACGACATATTGGTACACGGCACGTCGTTTGAGGGGGCACTGGGGGCACTTAGGCGAGTGCTGGAGAGGATCTCGGGGGCGGGGCTAAAATTACACCCGGAAAAGTGCCATTTCATGCAAAGGGAGGTGGCGTTCCTGGGTCATCAGCTGGGTGGTGAGGGTATCAGCACGTTGCCAGACAAAGTGGAGGCTGTGAGGGGTGGCCAATTCCAAGGGGAAAAAAAGAGGTTAAGAGCTTCCTGGGTCTGGCATCCTACTATCGTAGGTTTGTGAAAGGGTTTGCGGGGATAGCAGCTCCTTTGAACCACCTTCTCAAGAAGGACACTGTCTTTCAGTGGACCGAAGAGCACCAGCGGGCGTTTGAGGCCCTCAAACGTGCCCTGGTGGAGGCCCCTGTCCTGTCCTCACCAGACCCAAACCGTCCGTTTATCCTGGACACCGACACAAGCAATGAGGGCTTGGGGGCCGTGCTGGCTCAGCGTGGTTCTGACGGGGAGCACGTAGTAGCTTATTACAGCAGAACTTTTGATAAGGCTGAAAAACGCTACTGCGTGACAAGGAGGGAGCTTTTGGCTGTCGTGGCAGCAGTACGCCATTTCAAGTACTATCTGGGGGGCCTGCCGTTTGTGGTGCGGACGGATCACTCCGCCCTGCAGTGGCTTCTCTCCTTCAAGGAGCCAGAGGGTCAGATCGCCCGCTGGTTGGAGGAGCTGCAACCCTACGACTTCCAGGTGGAGCACAGGGCCGGCCTTCGCCACAGCAATGCAGACGCCTTGTCCCGCCGCCCGTGTGCTGAGGACGGCTGTGGGTACTGTGCCAAACGGGTGGAGCGAGAGAGGGAACTGTGCATGGAGGAGGGAGTCACCGCCACGGTGAGTCAGCTGAGGGTGACAGAGTGCCGGGAGCTTGAGGCTGTGGACGTCGGGGAGTGGAGGCGTCGCCAGGAGGAGGACGCAGAGCTGTGTCCTGTGCTGGGGTGGGTGGAAGAGAGAAGACGACCGCCATGGGGGGAAGTAGCCCCTCTATCACCAGTCACCAAAGGACTCTGGGCTAAATTCTCAGTCCTTAGAGTGGCTGAGGGAGTGCTCCAGAGGGGGTGGAAAAAGCCCGCTACTGGAGAAATGACGTGGCAGGTAGTGGTTCCCAAAAGGCTGCAAGGGAGCGTGTTACAGCAGCTTCACGGTGGAGTAGGCGCAGGGCATTTTGGGGTCTCCAAAACGTTAAAGCGCGTACGTAAAGGCTTCTATTGGGCCAGGCACAGGAGGGATGTGGAGGACTTTTGCAGGCAGTGCGATGAGTGTGCTGCTAAGAAAGGACCACCAGGTCAGTCACACGCCCTCCTACAACAATTCCCAGTAGGGGAGCCCATGGAGAGACTGGGGGTAGACATAGTTGGACCGTTTCCAACCACAGACAGCGGTAACAGGTGGATTCTAACTGCTATGGACTACTTCACCAAGTGGCCAGAGGCTTACGCTCTCCCAGACCAGGAGGCAGAAACAGTAGCTGATGCATTGGTAGGGGGAATAATCAGTCGGTTCGGGGTGCCACAGTCTATACACAGCGACCAGGGGAGAAACTTTGAGTCACGGGTGTTCTCAGAGTTGTGTAGACGGTTAGGCGCGGAGAAGATGCGCACTACTCCGCTTCACCCCCAGAGTGATGGGCTGGTGGAAAGATTTAACAGAACATTAGCACAACAGCTGGCTATCGTTACCTCAAAACACCAGAGAGATTGGGACACCCACTTACCGTTTATTCTTATGGCATGTAGGTCGGCTGTTCAGGAATCGACTGCGTGCTCCCCAGCGCTACTAATGTTAGGTCGTGAGTTGCGCACCCCAGCCGAACTGACGTTTGGCCACCCTCCTGATAACGACGACGGGGTTTTGCCTGGCCCGAACTATGTTCGTCGACTGCAGAACCGGTTAGAAGCGGCTCACACCTTCGCAAGAGAGCAACTCGAGAACGCAGGAATGCGCCAAAAGCGCCACTATGACTCACGCGCTAGGGGGAGGCACTTTGGAGCGGGAGAACGCGTGTGGCTTCACAACCCCACGCGCAAGAAGGGGCGGTGCCCAAAGCTGGACAGTGCCTGGGTGGGGCCGTGCCTGGTGATAGAGAGAGTGGGGGAGGTGACGTACCGGGTGGAGGTTCTCCCACGGGGCAGGAAGGTGATGGTCCACCGGGACCGATTGGCGCCCTACAGAGGGAGGAAAACGGTAGGGAATGGAAGTGAGGACTCTGATGTGAGCACACGGGGGCAGTCTAGCGAGGAGACTCTAGTGCAAGCTGAGCCTGGGACGGGGGCTGCCTCTTCGGTGGGTGCTGGAAATGACATTGGGGCAGATGAGTGTTCTGGGGGTCCACCAGTGAGAGTCAAGGGGAGGCACAAGAGACTGATGCGACCTCCGGGTCGTTTTAAGGATTTTGTTTTGTAACCCTAGGGGCTAGGGTTTAGAAAGGGGGGGGCTATGTAACGACCCTGTATTGTGTTCTGTGTTCATGGATGTGTTATCGTTCTCATGGGTACTAGCAGGGGTTAAATATGCCAGGACAGATGGAAAGGTTGGGGGGGTATGATGGGTAATCCCGCTGGGTTTTGGAATGATTAAATAGGGGTTACGGTCTCATCTCTCTCTCTTCTGTTCGGGACCCTTGATTTGACATGTTCTATTTGTGTATGTTCAAGGTTTAGCGGCGTGGGTTGTGGCCTGAACAATAACCCATTCAGGAATAAACCTGTGTTCTGCCTGTACACCTGGTGCCCGTCTCTCTGTTACTTTATGACCCAGCCGGGGGTCATTACAATACATTACAAAGATGCGCTCACATATTTTATTTTGTAGTATTTGCGTGCACTTCCTCTTCAGGCAGCAGACCGGAGCCGAGGAGAAGAGCAGGAGACCGGAGGGTAACACTCAGCTCTGCACAAATGAGTTGTGAATGTAAGTAGTCAACATAAAACTTGCTTGAATGTTTGTATGTTTGTTTCTGGAGGTTCAACGTGTTTGTAAGACGGACAAAGTGAGTCACGTTAGCAATGTTAGCAAGCTAACATGCAAAGTCATCCCTCCAGTTAGCTAGCTGTATAGGCTACATGGCTAGGCTAATGTAGTTGTAAAAAACTGGTTGAGCCCAACGTGCAGCGGTGGATAGTAAGGTATCATGTACTGCTCAATAAAAACTCAAAATCTGTGCTGGAGCTGTGTCAGTGTTGTGAGTGAAAGCAGAAGCTAACTCCATGTGTTGTGACTTAGGCTAACTGAAAGCTATTCTCTGCAAGTTGAATTAGCTGGTTACTTTTTTTGTATTAATATTTTTGTTATTGCTACGATAAGAATTTATGGATGCTACCAGCCCAACGTTACCTAACTTTGACTTATTTGTGTAATAAAATGTTTTGAATAGTCTAACAGGCATTTTACACATCTACTTTGTTTTAATCAATGTTGGTGTAGCTATATTGTTGTACACTTTTAGTATGAGGAATATGACTGCAGTTTTTGATAGTTCTGATGGAGGTTTAAACTTCATGTTAGGTGTCCTGTAAAATAATATTTTTTTGTGTGTTTTCAGGTTGCTGCAACAAATATGACTTGGCACTGTAAGTTGTGTTCAGCTTCTTTTACCACTAGAAAATATTTATTTAAACACTGCAGACTGCAGCACAGCCACTTTTCAAAAATGAGCCCGCTCCCATGCCTCCATGATGATTGCATGTGCACATTTCAGACACTTAGTGCACTGAGTACTCATCTGTCAAGATATCATACTCAAGAACATAACAGCAATGCAAAGGACATTCAGGAACTTGTGAATTTCAAGTGTCCTTTATGCACATTTCAGAAACCTTTTTCTGAGTCTGTACTCCTCAGTCACATAAGAACACACTTAAAAAAGCATGAGACAGTGGTATGCCCATACAAAGGTTGTAACTATAGCACAAATGTATACGCTTCTTTTAATTCCCATAAAAGTAGAGTGCATCAAGCGAGTCTTGCGTCAGACTTTGGTATTGACATTGTCTATGAACATACTCAGAATCTCCAAGCCACCAACTCTAACGTCACTATTGATGTGGATGAAGAGTGTCCAGTTCAGAGCACAGAAATGCAGGATGATGAGCAGTGTGATACTTCAAAACTAAAAAATCAGCTCAAACTTAATGCAGCATCTTTATTTCTAAAGATGCAGGCTATCCTTCATGTGTCAAACACAGCTTCACAAGAAATAGTTGATCACTTGAATCAGATCTTCTCTTTATCTCAGCCATTGATCAAGGATGCAATTAATGATATATTGCAGAGACATGGTCACAATATCACAGATTCCACACTCAATGAAGTTGTCAGTGCTGTCATGGACTCTAATGTTGTATTTAGTGCAACCTCCAAAGGTGCAGAGTTGTCCTCTTATAAGCAAAGGAAGACATTTATAGAGCACAACTATCCATTGGTAATGCCAGTAGAGTACCATTTAGAAGCACCTGGTCATACCATCATTTATATTCCAATCCTTCAAATGATTCAGGAGCTGTTTAAAAACACAGATATCCTGAGCAAGATCAGAGAACCAAGCACTGAGCCTGGTTATTATGTGTCATATCGTGATGGCTCTCGTTTCCAGGAAAATGAGTTACTCTCAACAGAAGATCTACACCTGGCAATACAGATATATATTGACGATCTTGAAATCACTAACCCTCTCGGCACATCAGTCACTTGAGCACTTCCACCCTATCACAGGTTTTCCTCCAGATCTACTACACAATCTTTTGGAAGGAATCGTTCCAGTTGAACTTGCACTTTGCATTAGAGAAATGATTCGGCTTAAGCACTTCACTTTAGAGTGTTTGAACCAAAGGATCACATCATTCCCATATCAGCACACTGATAAAGTAAATAAACCTCATCCAGTTCCCAAAACATTCATGACCCGGAAAACAATTGGAGGCAACAGGCATGAAAATGCCACGCTGCTCAGACTACTTCCGTTACTTGTAGGCAGTAAAGTACCAGAGGGTAATGTTGCATGGGAGGTTTTGATGGACTTGAAAGAGTTGATGGAATTAGCATTGTGCCCATCATTTTCTGATGAAACATTGGACTAATTTGTTTGCAAAATCAGTGACCACAGACAGATCCTACAAGAGGCTTTCCCTGAGTTTAGGCTTCGTCCTAAACATCACTATGTGGAGCATTACCCCACCTTAGTTAAGTGCTTTGGGCCCCTGGTGCATGTTTGGACCATGCGATTTGAAGCTAAACATCGCTTATTCAAGAGAGTGGTGCATGACGCTCAAAACTTCAAAAATTTCTTGAAGACACTGGCAATCAGACACCAACACATGATGGCATATCACCTTGGTTCACCATAGTTTTTCAAACCAAAAACGTAAACATCCAGGGTTGACTCTGTTTTGGTTTCAGCTCTACCAGAAGTAGCTCAGGCTCACATTAGAGGACAAACAACTAGTGACACTGTCTATCGTACATCAAAGGTGACCATTGATGGCACAGACTATACCAGTGGCATGTTTGTGTCAGTTGGAATCAGTGGCGGACTGTCAAAATTTTGCAGACAAACACAGATCTACCTTGTGAATCACAATGTTTATTTTATCTGTTGTGATTATGACTCCTGGTATGTAGAGCATCTTCGATCCTATGAGCTGTCAGCCATACAGGGAAGCCTGTCTATCCACCTGCAATCTGACTTCAATGATACAATCCCACTCTCTGCATACAAGATTGATGGCTTGCTGCTGTTGACTCCCAAGAGGTTCATACAAGTGAGACAAAATTAAGACCACTCTATGGTAAGTAATTCTTCATAAAATCATTAATTGTTCATTTATTGGAAAATGTGCTCAATATAATCAATCATTATATATATCAACAAACCTGCAAACAACAAACCTGCCTGATAAGTTTTGGAGACATGCAGTGTTTGTTTTGCCATACATTCATTTTTTTTTTCTTTCAAACACTGTCACTTTGGCATGGAGGTATAAAGCATTATGAATGCTGAACACGTTGGAGGTTGTCATTAATGATTATAAACATTTAGAAAGCCTTATAAATGCACTATAATGTCTGTGTGCTGATGTGTTTTTAACCTCCAAATCTCTTTATGTATTAAAGTGATGGCAGCTGAAGCCCCACAAAACATGATCCTTCATGTCATCGAGGCAGACCGTGTTAGAAAATTAAAACTCAGCTCCCGTCCAGCCTCTGTTGATGCAGTGATTGAGATTTTAAAAGAACAACTGGAATTGGACTGTGACTTCAGTTTGCAATACAAAGATCCAGACTTTGATGGAAAACTCACTTGCCTTTTTGACAACGAGGAGTTACCACAAAAAGCCTGTGTTCATATTTCAGTTAGACAGGATTCCAGTTCTCTTGCATCAACTGATACCCTTTCAGATGTGTCATCCCCAGAACGTCTGAGCAGATGGCCTCCAGGTCCTTTACAAATTCCCACATTTGCATTTGACGTTGAGCTGACACTTAGAGATGGGAATGCTGAATTTGAAAGGAATGAAAGACCTCTTCAGTTGTCAAGGGACCAAAAGCACAATATTTTAGACAAACTGGCATCTACCATATATGGTTTTAAGGCTTACCCCAGTGATAAAGAGATAGCAATGGTGGCTGAAGCTCTTGTGAGGAAACACCCCTGTTTAAAAGAAGCAGGATCTGACAATGGATGGAATGGCTGGAAGAACAGCATCAAGTTTAAAATGGGCAATTACAGGACCAAGATGAGAAGGGCTGGATGTCAGGAGGTCGCTGTAAATGCTGGGAAAAGAAGCCGAAAAAAACCTGAGAATGAACCTTCACACTCCAACATCAAAAGGCCTAAGTGTGCAGAGGTCAACTTTCTGCCTAACTTTCCTCAAGGAGAGGATCCCTCAAGTCTTAACGTTTTGAGGCAGGCTATTGTTGAGGAAGTAAAGAAGACTGAGAGAAACCTACCCCTTATTAGTAAGATGATGCAGAACACGTTGCCTTGCGACGACAGACTATTGTAATGTCCTGCCCACCGGTGAAAGAGCTAATGGACCTCTGGCCTGCTCTTCATATGCAGTCTGAGGTAAAATCATCATCAATTTAATAAATAAATTCATTTTGTAGGTTATTTTTTCTGTTTTTATCTTTGCTACTGTATGTCACATTATGTGTAATGTTGCCTAATTTAATTCATCCTAAAATAAATAATTGCTGTTACTGTCCTTTCCTCAATGGAGGTATATGCAGAGTTCCAACGGATAACTAACCAGAACCTACCTAACACTTTCTATGCCGAGCTTGATCGCCACACTCCTCGTTTGATGGCCTTATTTAGACAGAAAGCTTCCAAAACTGAAAAGACTGCAGATGCTTTGGCAAACATTTTCAAAGTCCATGATACACAGGTGATTATACATTTCACAGGTAGTCTTAGTGTAGGGTTGGGAGTTTAATGCTTCAAATAAGCTTTTGAATTCCACAATTGCACCAGTCAGCAGGTTATTAGTGGATTTATGTGCAGATATTGGCAATTAATTAATTAATTAATTAATTAATTAATTAATAATTAGTTGGGACTGTTTGTCATTGGGTTTGATAAGTAAACTTGTCACAACACTATTTTAATCTTCTTAGGAATTACATGATGTCCACACAAGGCGTACCACTGTTCTCCATGCCCTTCCTGATTATCTACTAGAGGAAGTCTCTGGATTTTTCAGAACATGTGTGGTAAATCCCAGTAAAGAGATATCAGGCCTATTGTACTGTAAATTAACAAATTCATATCTTCATTTCATTTCCAACACACTAGAATTTCTGTATATGTACCAGTGTTTCAACTACAAACCTCTGGCAAGATGTTTATAAGTGTGAAGTGTCATTTTGAGCCCATTACAGCATCAAAAAAATCAACTGCAAAGAAAATCAAGTAGCCGTCATTAGCCTCACAGTGGAACACATAAAAGTAATCTCACTTTCTCAGCAACGAGAGCACAACGCAGCAGAATGAACAGGAGTCTTTCAGACTTGTGTATTTATTGTTATTTAAATGACATCCAACTAGGGGTGGAACAGTACACAGAAGTCACGGTTCGGTTCATACCTCGGTTCAGACATCACGGTTCGGTTTGGTACAATGGAGGGGAAAGCAAAACAAAAATGCAGAAGGCACATTTTTTTATTGTGCATGTCTCAGGCTGTCCACTGAGCTAGCTGTAACAGCTTGAAGTGTATAAAGTAAGATGTAAACAGTAAACAAGAAGTACCCTGCATCATCTCCAGACTCCATCTGTAACTTGTAAACAAAATAAGACAATCAGCTAGTAGTGTGATATGGGAGACAAGCGCTGCTCTCATATGTGAATGCACAGAGCAGGGATGTTAAAAGAGCAGCTTCGGTTACACAGAGCAGTTGACAAGTTTTGGTGTTAGCTTCACACGCTAACGGCAAAGCTAACAGCTAACGGCGGAGCTAACAGCTAATACCGGAGCAAACAGCGAATCAAACGGGCCTGGAGGCCATTTGTGGTCGAGGCGAGAAGGGATACAGCTACATCCGTGTTTGGTTGTATTTGGAAGGGACTAGTTCACTTCATGTGGACTCTTCATTTGGACTGGACTGACTGACTCGACATGTAGGCGGGGCTCGGGAGCTTCAGATCTAAGGGCAGGGCTACTGATTAGGTGTCCCTAAAGAACCGCTTGTCTAACAGTAGTTCCGCATTACATTCATTAATTTGCACTCAAGTTTTATTTATTTTTATACTGTGTATTCTCCGTGTAAATTCATGTACCGTACCGAGACGCCCGTACCATTTCGGTTCAATACAAATACATATACCGTTCCACCCCTACATCCAACTGTAATCAAAATTGCCACAGCCATAGTTTCAGTAAATGTGATTAGTATATGTTCTCCCTTTCATTTTTTAAAGGATGATATGGATGAGCCAGACCTGTGGGATGCATCAGTGGTCCTCCTTACAACAGTCAGTGATGATGCCACAAGCCCAGTTCACTACCACCCAGTGAGAGTCTCTGTCGTCCTAGAGGGTGATGTGGTTGTCAATCTCCCCAGGCTTGCTGATGCCTTCCTGGTAATGTTCGGCCTGATTTATGCACTACATCTCAGCTATCCCAATGGACTGACAAACACTTTTGAGTTCACACAGAAAATCTTACTTGGTCTTGATGACTCTAAACTGTCACCCAAGCTGCGGACTCTTAAAAATTAGCTGATGTTGTATGTGTAACTGAAGATCTAAAAAGGAGTGGTGGATTCTGATGGCTCACTCTGTTAGAGCATAGTCCACAATGAGAATATGTCATGTCAGGTCCATGTTGAATACTGTTCAACTATTTATGTTAAAGTTGCTGCTCTACTCAACTGGTTTTCAGCCAAATGGCACAAAGTACACACTGTCTTTGTACGTTTTAATGTACATTTTATTGTTATTAAACTGAAAATCAGGGTTGAATTAAGTGTTTATATATGGATTATATTTTTATTCATAATTCAAATTGAAAGGCCAAAGAGAAAACGAAGCGAGATCAAATAAAAAATATTATTATTTTACTACACTACTAGGAAAAATCATGCCATAATTAAATTTAAAAAGTCAAATTTAAAATGCAAAGCTTCAACTGTCAGCTGGAAGTCGTTTCAGACCCTCCCACCAGCCGTTGGGCCATGCCTCCTCATTTAAATTGACACCTATCACTTCTAAATGAAAAGCTTAAATCAAAATGTAAAAGGTGAATCTGAAAATGTCAATGTCAAATGTAAAACGTAAAATTCAAAAGATAAAATGTCAAATTGAAAATTATAAAGGGGAAAGGCTAAAATAAAACAATTATATTTTAGATTTGAATTGAAGTATTTCCATTTTAAGCTTTTACATCATACATTTAATTATGGCATGATTTTTCCTAGTAGCGTAGTAAAATAATACTATTAATTTGATCTTGCTTCGTTTTCTCTTTGGACTTTCAATTTGAATTATGAATAAATATATCCTCCATATTTATACACTATGGCATTTTGTTTTTAAAATGTGTACTATATAGCTTTGGGAAGTACATTTTTATCAGAAAGGAAAGCTCTTCATTGATACATTTTCATAAATAAATAAACTGTCCTCAAAGTTTCAGGCTACTTTACTTTAGTAAAGTAGCCACCTTTCTAGTTGGAAACAGTGTTATAGGGACTTTATTTTCTTCTTTGGATGGGATGTTTATTCAGTTATGGAAATGGATAAAATAATTGTTATTGTCTTATTAATATATAATTAATTTTGCTTTTCGAGTTTGAATTAATTTTCTAAAACTATACAGTGCACCCTGAAGTTGCTAGATTTGAACCAGATAGCCAAAGGAAGGCTAAACACTGCCTTTGTACATGTTAATGTACCGTTTTGAAATTTTAACAGTTTTAGTTTTGAAGAATTTACAAGCAATTTGTTTATACATTGCTGCACTGCAAGTTTACAACCAGATGGCCAAAAGTGTGCCTTTGTAATTGTTTATTTAATTCTCTTTTTAATTCTTAATTATTTGTATTACTATTATTGTTATATTACTATTATTATTAAATAGATTGTTTCATTTTGTGCTAAAAGGCACAGGTGTGGGCAAATAATATTTCTAAACAAATGTTTGGTCACCACCCAAGACTTGCTGATGCCCTCCTGGTAATGTTGTATTAACAGTTTATAAGCTATTTGTGATATAATGATATTTTCTTAATGTAATTTTAGCTTTTCTGAGTTTGAATATGTTCTACTATTACATAGTTCATCTTAAAGTATAAACAAAATGCCCAGAAGTCGACTTGTTAATTGTTATTTTTTATTTATGTTTTTTTATTTAATATTTTTTTGCTAAAAGACTGGGCAAGAAAAGTTTATACTAAACATATGAATAGATTATGTTTTTTTGTTTGACCTTTAAGTCAAGAGTACTTATTATTTTTAAGGCAATCAGTTGCCACAAATATTTTAAGTTTGGTGGTAAATGATTTTGAGTTGTAACAAGTCTATGTTTTTGAGTTATGGGTAATCAGAAGATTGATTGAAAAAACGAATAAATGTTAAGTTAACTCAGGATATTTATGTTTCATTTTCATGCTTGAAATTATTAAGTTCTCTTGAGATATTGCAATGAGAAAGATGAATAAATATTCTGAGTAGCATAAACTGAAAATGTTTGAGTTGGCTTAATCAGTAAATTTAATTGAATTATAATTTAAAATTACATTTAACATGAACTCCAAATATATAAGCAATGATATACTCAAATGTTTGAGTTTATGAACTCAAAAAAACTGTGGCAACTGATTGCCTCACTTTCTTAAAGTTCTGCTTACTTATTCGGGTTTACAGTGTATATGTCTGTGCTATGTGCAGGCAGCTAGTATAATTATTGTTTGTGAAGTAAGTATGGTGATTATTATTAAGGTTCTGGTCGTCCTGAGATACCAACAAGTAGGCTATACAATATCAAGACATATATGTATTTTTCTATTAGTGTATTTGAGTTTGTTCTGTCATTTCTGGATGATTAAATTGAAATTGCATCCAACTTTATATGGCTTGTTTTAGATATAGTGATATTTGAGAATTGATTTCATTTCAAATAACTGAAAGTGAGAGGTTGTAATCTGAATAAAGGGGGGAAATGCCATTTATTGAACATGGTGAGACAGTCTTACACATTTCTAGAGAACCAGTTCGGATTTAAGTATAACTTTTGTATGACTGAAGCTTTTAGTGGTAGGTCCAAGCTTAAAATATTTAATCAATTCTGTCCTCTCTATTGATATTCATTTTATAAATAGGCCCGTTTAATTTTGTCTGGCTTGCTGTTCCAAATCAAATGGAATATTTATTTTTCATATAAATTAAAAAACTGTTCGCTAGGTGTAGGCAAGACCGTCAACTGGGATAATACTATAGAGTTAATCAGTGTGATGTGAGGCTTCTTGTTTGCACGGGCAATGTCTCCGGCCAACACCAGGATCTCAGCAGTCAGGCACTCGAGCACGGCAGCCAGGTAGACTGGTGCGACAGCGCCCACACGCTCGGCATAGTTGCCTTTGCGCATCAGCCTGGGCATCTCGTAATCCATCTTGATTTAAATGTTCATGTAAAATGTGTTCCCAACATTGAAAGAATGTCTGTGTTTGTGTGTGATTGTTTTATTCCAGGAAGATGAAGGGGGTGATGTCCTGCAGGACCTAGCAAAACATGTAAGGAAAATCGTTGTGTACTAACCTGGGATATTTACGTTAAGGATTATGTTTACCAATAGATGACAGTTTTGACTCAATACGGGGTTTGCTTTCCGCTATCGGTAGCCGTTCAAATGTCTGACATATAACCGTGCTCGAGAAAGCCACAGGTAGCGTAATGTATTTCAGCAGATTTCGTGCGTTTCTGTGTGAAAAGACACGAATTTATGTGCTACTTAATTCGTGCGAAAAGACACCAATTTAACCAGTAGGCTACACACAACAACCATAAACGGATAGCCTATTTTTCTTTATTTTCTTTATTATAGTTGTGAATATACAGAAATGTTGTCTTTATTTAATAATGTTTCAAACATTGTAGTTGTATGCCTATGTACTGTTTGAGATTTTCTGAACATCATTTATGAGAAAATACACACATTTACACTGTAAACCCTAATAAGTTCACATAACTCAAAAATTATTTTGTAACAGATTACACAAAAATATTTTAGTGATGTTTTTAAATGTTTTAAGTTTACATAAAATAAAAATTACATTTACAGTTGCCTTAAATTATAATAATAATAATAATAATAATAATAATATGCCATTTAGCAGACGCTTTTATCCAAAGCGACTTACAGTCATGCGTGCATACATTTTTTTTTGTGTATGGGTGGTCCCGGGGATCGAACCCACTACCTTGGCGTTACAAACGCCATGCTCTACCAGCTGAGCTACAGATGACCACAATTTATCTTATAAATATTGATATTCCTCAACTTATAATTAGGGAGTAATTCACTCAAAATTTTCATTATTTTTCAACTCATATAATGTGGCAAATACACTCAACATTTTCAATATTTTTCAACTCATATAATGTGGGAAATACACTCAAAACGTTCAATATTCTTCAACTCATAAATGTGGGAAATACACTCAAAATATTAAATATTCTTCAACTCATATAATGTGTGAAATACACTCAAAATTTTCAATATTCTTCAACTCATAATGTGGGACATGCAATCAAAATTAATTCTAAACTGAAATACTGATGTCGGTCCATTACACAATTATAATTAGCGAATAATGTTAGAAAACATGAAAGTGACACCAGAGTGACAATTTAACTTTTTTTTTATTCAACACAATGTGCTTTTAAAAAGGCACGAATCAAAAGGAGCTCAGTCAAAACAAAGTGCTTGTCATAAATTAAAACAAAAAAGGAAAAGGAAATGACTCCATAAAAACAAAATGTGTTTTAAAGTACATTAAGTGTTAATAGTTCCATATTCTGATAGTGGTCATTGCTACAGAGGGTAGATTCAGTATTTTGGGTCTCCATATCACACTATTCAGTAAACATTATGATAAAAACTCACAAAGGCTTCATGATAAAATTCAATAAGATTCTAATTATAATCCATCCTCAACAGCAATGACAACTATTAGAATGTGGAGCCATTTAAAACGTTTTGGCACTTACTGTACCTTGAAGGCTGCAACTCACTTTTTTTAAATAAAACATTCAAATAAAAGTACTGGTTTCTACTGTGCCGTACTTCAACTGGCAACATCAAGGTAAGCATTAGGTCACACAACATTAAACATGTATAGTGCATGAATTCAACAGTCGTTTCCCACAAGTACAGTACAAAAACTTGGGCTTGGCAATACGTCAATGTTGTGATATTTATCTATTAACAATCAATGTATTAAATCTGAGGTAGAAGAGGCAAACAGTGTAACATATTAAACATGAGGTAGAAGAGGCAAATTAATACATTTGTAAAGAGGGGAAAAAAACTAAAAACATCCTCAATACTCAGCTCAACAAATAGTCCATTCTGAGTGATTCACTCATTGAACAAATCATTCTTCAGTGTCAGTAGACATCCTTTCAGTGGTTTGTTGTCCTCAAGACACATCACAACTTTTTGGATAAATGTGAATGTAAGCTCAAGATTCTTTGGGTACTGTAGGTCTAGTGCATAGACATACCCAAAGAGCAGGAGAAATGAGTCAGCCAGGTTTGTGGGACCACTCACAAGTATTTCATCTTCCACGACAATACAGATGCTCTCAGGGCTGAAGAGGGCCGCATCAGTAGTATCATCAGTGACAACTGTCAGGAGAGCCACCGGAGTGTCAGTGAGGTCTGGACCATCTGCTGACTATAAAACACAAATAATAAAAAAATGAGTTCAGCCCCTCAAGGATACAAATCATGCTAATGATGTCTAGACATTACGGTCACTTTGCACTTAGACTGCAACTAAGCTACATGTTTAAACTATTTTCTTTACACATGCTTATTATTTTATGTTAGTTTCACACCTACCTGTAAGCATACTTTTTGTTTAGTGGAATTCTTTATACTTACCTTTTCATTTATGTAATTTCTACATGTCAGTTTGCAGAATAACAACTCAAGGAAACTTCATAAACAGGTCCTGGGGGCTATTCCAGAAAGGAGGTTCAACAAACTGAGCCTAACCCTGAACTCAGAGTTGACTTACCCTGTGAAGTGAAACTGAGTTTTCAGTTACAGAACAGCTGATCTGAGTTAGGTAAGTTGACTCAGAGTACGTTAACTCGGAGTTGAGCTTGTGCCTGACGACTAGTAAAAAGCCATCATCAATGGAGCTCCGATACGGTTATTCACCATGGCAACGGGAGAAAACAGGAAGCAGACATTTTCTGGCTGCGGCTGTTATATAAATCACTGACAGAGTTTCAGATGCAGTCGTCTTTTCATTTTGAATTTAACATCACTTTATTTTATATTAGCCTTTAAGGAAGTGGTTGAATGTTGTTCAATGTCTTATTTTAGGCTATTTAGTTTTATTTAAAATCGGCTGAAAATGAACTAAAAAATTGTTTTATCTCATACTCAATGCGGCGACAAACTAGAAACACGGACTTTGAAATTACGTTGTTGGAAAAAATACAATTGGCTATACTGATGGTTTTCACATAACCTGCTTTCTGGAATGCCCCTCTGGTTCTCCTATAGTTCTTTGAGTGATGTCATGTTTAAGCTGACTGAATAGCTAAGCAAAGGGATTGATAGTGAGGCCAGTACACTTACATTACAGGTCCTGAAAAACTTGGAGGCATCTTCACGCAGGTACACAGGAAGTGCACGAAGGACGAGGGCCCGTCTCATATTTACATCACGTTGTTCCTACATGGACAAAAAATATCCATTACAATAATAATTACACAAATATCAAAAACATTCATTGTACACTAATTATAGTAAAAATGAAAATGTTAAAAGATAAGCAAGTTAGTTATTAACAAGCAAAGCATCAAAGTTGTGTGCTTATAGATCTGCTATTTCTGTTGTTGTTCTTTGTATTTAACAAATTATTAATAAAGCGTTCAAGTGATCAACTGTTGACCCCACAGTTGAGATAAAAACATTTAGAGAAATAGCAAAAGAATGACTGTGGAAACACATAAAATAAAACCAATTATTAGTGTAACCCTCTCACCAGGCTCGAATTTGACTCTCAAGATATTACCTTATTTAGAATATCTGAACAGCATGGGATATTAGGTGAGAAGGACATCTCCAATAAGAATCCCTATTGTAAACTTGCTAGGGTGAATGACAAATAGGGTATTAACTTCAGATAGAATGATTATAGACTTGGTTATTGTTATAAGGATATGCTTTCCCATGCATTAAATGAAACTGAAACAGTAAATGACTCCACCAATACAACAGACATAAGGTTCAAGATCTATATTAATCAAATGTTCAATGTATCACATCAAAAGAAATACAAATTATAAACCCCAATGATTTTTCCACAACCCCATGTCCAAATTATTTGCAAGCTTGCTTAAACCCTGGGCACGCGTTGGAGCTCATTAAAAAAATGACGACATACATAAAGTCCCGAAGTCCACCCCACATTTGTAGTTACTCACTACTTGTAGATAATGCCTCAGCAAAATATAGTAGTTCCGTGCAGGTGTCCTCACAAGATCCACCCCGAACACAGCTATCAATGCAGCCAGTACTCGGTAGCAGCAACAGACATCCGTTGGAAACCCGAACTGATCGTCACAAGCAATTCTCTCCAAGTCTTGCACGATGCTAGGCTAACCTCTAGGATGTCGAATGTCTCCACAATGCGACGGCAGCTTCAGTCTCCACTTGGTCTTTCTTAACTAAATAATAAACACTCTCTTATAGAAATAAAATCAGGATTTCCCTTAAAAAAAACTCTGTAGGTATGGTTTTGTTCTCTCTTTATCGTTTCCTTTGGTTGTTTTTCCTTCACCAACCCCACTAACGTCTCTCCTCTCTCTTCTTTCAACTTTTCCCTCCCTTTTCTTTCCCGGCAACCAGTCCACTCTCCCATTGGCCACAACTTAACAAGTTAGCTCATTGGTCAAAACTTTAACGAGATACGTGGGAAATTTAAACTTAAAAGTAAACCAACCTATTCACTTGTAAAAAAATTTTTTACATTGCTTCAAAAGAAATGCATTAATGACATTACAAATCAGGAGCTATTCGATCACCTTTTAAATCTAATACCAATGAATTATAACAAATACACTCTATACTTGGTTTTAGCTATGTATTACATTAGTAACACTATTTCATAATACATCCTACCTGAACTGTTAAAAGGATTTCGAGATGATCTCACAACCACACACTTGAGCCTAGGAAGAAATACAAACACAGGCCTGGTTAGCATCATGATAACACACTCACATTATGTTGTTTAGCATTGTTCGTTTCACGCTAGCACATACGTACACACAGCTCGATAACGTAAAATATTTACTGTGTAAGGCAGACACTTATTGAAATAAGTATACTCACAGTATGCACTTGCATTACCGGCGAACAGCAAAAACTCATGGACCTTCCTCCACCGTCAATGTCCCGGGTAAACATGCATTATGGGAAATGTAGTTCATCCAGGAAACCTGCTGATAACGTTACACCGTTGTAAGATGAAGTAACGTAACGTATGTCACATATTTAACAACTTCTAAAGTTACAATTACTTAGATTTTTAAACTATTTACAACAAATATTCACTGTGCACATTGTACAAATGTATTCCCAGTTCCACATTTAAGACTATCGAAATTCAATTTTTAAAAAACAACATTAGAGTTACTTACCAAATCAGAGGTGATGATAAGATGGCGCTTAAGAAAACGAAGGCAATAAGACTAATGATAAAAACGGAGGTGGTGGTGGTTTCAAGCGAGCAGAATAAAACTGCGCATTGCAAACAAATTAAACTGTGTTCCACATCCACACGGGCGGCCCAAACAGCCCCGCATCAAAGCAAATTCAAGACGTCTGACTCAGCTTTCCTGAGGGAGAGATGACCCACCCACCAGAACGTCATGACGTCGATAACGTCATGACACTCACTAAACTTTTTTGAGCGTTCCACACAAATTACCTATAAAATATTGAGCCCTCTTCAATTAAAGTGGCATAAATCTCAACAGAGCTCAACACTATAGTTTGGTCAACTGCATAACGACATTTGACTGTTATGACCTTATTACTTATGAGCTAGTACAACTGTTTGGGATTACAGTGCAACAACCATAAATGGATAGCCTATTTTTCTTTATTTTCTTTATTATGGCTAATTAAACGTTATGAATATACAGAAATGTTGTCTTTATTTAATAATGTTTCAAACATTGTAGATGTATGCCTATGTACTGTTTGAGATTTTCTGAACATCATTTGTGAGAAAATACACACATTTACGTGCAACTTAATTCGTGGGAAAAATTGTTTTATTAATGCTAACGCTGTTTTCTATGCTTGATTTCGATTAATACTTTGGGATACTGGTGCACTTTTGGTCAGAAAGGCCCCTTTTCCGTGTAGGCAACAGTACACGATTTTCTTCATAATGAATTTCATATTTCGTAGAGTCTAAATTACACAATTTTCTTCATTATTCATTTAATACATGTTAAAGAGGTTAATGTAAAAATAATGAAATATGTCGGCTTTCACTTATGGCACTTCCAAGGCCTTTCTATTGTGGTTATGTCAATCATATTATATAATTAGGCTATTGTAACGCGTTCAACCAGTTAGCAAGTCAGAAATGTCCGTTTCCTAGTACCGACTAGCACTTGAATGCTGTATTATGCCAACTTCACATTCTCGTGGAAAATGGGAAGTTGTAACTCCCACATGATTGTGTTCAAGTGGTTTTGAAGTCGGAACAATTCTTAAACCAATAAGATTGGCAACAACATTTTCACTATTTCTCACTTGTAATTCCTACTTGGAGGGTCATTCAAGTGAAACTTCCCAGTCGGAACTAGGTATTTCCGATAACTCTGATAGCACCCTGAACACGACATTAATATGTGTGATCGACAACAGTAGGGTCTGGGTCCCGGCGTGTCCAGTCCCCATACCCATTCCATAGGAGTGAGTGTCAGTAGTCTACTATATGTCCGTGCTATGTGAAGTAAGTATGGTGATTATTATTAAGGTTCTGGTCGTCTGAGATACCAACAAGTAAGGCTATACAACATACAATATCAATAAATATATATTTTCTCCTATTAGTGTATTTGAGTTTGTTCTGTCGTTTCTGGATGATTTAATTGAAATTGCAACCAACTTTCTATGGCTTGTTTTAGATATAGTGATATTTGAGAGATTATTTCATTTCAAATAACTGAAAGTGAGAGGTTGTAATTTGAATAAAGGGGGGAAATGCCATTACTGAACATGTGGTGATTAGAACAAAATATTTCACTCTTGACTTTGGCGAATATTATCGCGCGGCAGTGTACTAATGCCTGCCCGCAGTGGACTATTGGCATCGTTTGCCATAGCAGGCTGGCATTAGATTGGAACATAAGATTTCACTCTTGACTTCAGCGACTATTATTGCGCATAAAGGGCCGGCTGTGTACTTTTGCGCGCACAATGTGCTTTTGCCTGCGCGCAGTGTGCAGTTGCATCCGCGCAGTGTACTATTGGTCTCGTTTGCCATAGCAGGCTAGCATTAAATTATAACACAAGATTTCACTCTTGACTTTGGCGACAATTATTGCGTGTAAAGGCCGGCAGTGATCTATTGTTTTGTGCGCGCAGTTTATTATGGCGGGCGCACGCAAAGTGTATTGTTTTTTGGCGTACAGTGTGTTTTATGGGCGCGCAGTGTATTGTTTTGGGCGCGCAGTATACTGTTTTGGGTGCGCGGTCAAAAAAAAAGAGAAGCAAAGCATCCCTTCCGATAGCCGCCAGAGGAGGCCTCCTTAACGGGCCAATCGGGGTGGTGGGGAGATGGTGTCCAATCAGCAGATGCCACTGCCGGCTTTATACATTTCACATGGCCATTTCGAGGCTATACTCCGACTGTCTAAGAAGGAAGCTAGCGCCATGGCCAGAACCAAGCAAACCGCTCGCAAATCCACCCGTGGCAAAGCCTACAGGATGCAGCTCGCCGCCAAGGCTGCGCGCAGGTGACCCTCCCCGTTACAGGCCCGGCACCGTGTCTCAGAGAGATCCGACGTTACCAAAGCTCCACTGAGCTGCTCATCCGCAATGTGCCCTTCCAGCGCATGGGGAGAAAAATCGCCCTGTTCTTCAAGACCGACCTGCGCTTCCAGAGCTCCGCCGTGATGGCCCTGCAGGAGGCCAGCGAGGCTTACCTGGTCGGTCTGTTTGAGGACACCAAACTGTGTGCCATCCACGCAAAGAGGGTGCATATCGTGCCCTAGGACATCGAGCTGGCCCGCCTTATTTGCAGAGAGCGCGCGTAAATTATGAACTGATCTCCAAAATCCCACCTCAATATTTCCATCAAAAAGTCATAATTGATCTATTTATACATGGTCCTCTGTAGCTCAATTGGTAGAGCATGGCGCTTGTAACGCCAGGGTAGTGGGTTCCATCCCTGGGACCACCCATACGTAAACATGTATGCGCACATGACTGTAAATCGCTTTGGATAAAAGCATCTGCTAAATGGCATATTATTATTATATACGCGCACGTCTACATTTCCAACCACTTCGCCGGGAAAGAGCGACGCTACCGGCTACGGAAGAGACACCAACGGCCGGGTGAGTCCATTCAAAGCTACGTGGCTAATCTGAGGGATTTGGCTAGCTCTGTTAACTACGGGACACTTCAGGACGAGATCATCAGGGATCAGTTGATAGAGGGGACGTTATGTGAAAAGACATGGGAGAAACTGCTTTTGGAATCGGATAATTTACAACTAGATGGAGCTATTAAAATAGCACTCCAGGATGAAGCGGCGTTGGAATGCTCTTCAATGCTAACAGACAGCTCTGCAGCATACACTCGGCCCCCAGCCATTCTCACACAGCAGCTTCAGCCCGAGCAGGCGCACTACAACGATCACGCGCTGCGCACGCCCTCCCACGTCGATAGCTGCATGGACACAGACACCGGCATGCCCGTGCAGCAGGCACACAGACAAACCAACAGAAGTAGCTGTGGCAACTGTGGGGCTAGCTCTCACAATTCAAGGGCTTCAAACTGCCCAGCCCGTGGGAAAATATGCAAGAACTGTTCAAAATACAATCACTTTGCGAAAGTGAGTGTGTCGTTCGGCCCCTGCTACTAGCTCTAAGTTGTCGATCATCCAAGTGTCAGACTGGGTCCGAGCCCGACGGCCTCAGCAGTACAACAAAATGCCCTCATTCTGGTCGGACCCCTTGCAGGTCAGTCGACAACTGGGGCCCGCCATATTTCATGATGAGCAATGGATCACGCTGGCACGCCAGCCGCCTCAGAAAAGTCCCTGCCCCTCGAGGAACACAAAGGCACACAAAACAGACATGCAGGCCAGAGACGCCACCGGATGGACCTCCTCCACCACTACCACCCGAGCCCCAGCCTCTGTGGGCTCCCCAAGGGCCAGATCCACAAGCGGTGGCGGATGAAGAAAGGCCTATGCGGGCACGAACTCGCCCTGCTTATCTGGGGGACTACTTAACCTCTTTTCATTCTTAGGCTCCGTTAGGTGTCTTAGTCAACCTCCAGGTTAATGGACTGAACTGGCTAGTTTGGAGAGTCCATCCGTTTAAGGGTTAATGTTTATTTCTTACAGGTATCACTCTAGGTTCTTGCCCTATGGACATTTTATATATGGTACCAGTCCCTGGTTTTGGAAAGGGGGGGAAATGTTATGTATGGTACGACGTGCTGTACGTCATACTGTACGTTGTTATGGTTTACGACAGTGTGCTGCTTTACGGATGAATGGGTTGTCAGAATGTGTGGCACATGTCATTAAACGACAGAGTGATGTACAATGTGAAACTGTGCAGATGTCCGTTCTTCTACAGCAAGGCTAGATATAACAAATATGACTCAAGTAAAAGTAGTCATCCAAATAATTACTTGAGTAAGAGTAAAAAAGTACTTGGTGAAAAAACTACTCAAGTACTGAGTAACTGTTGAGTTACTTGAGTTTATTTTTTAACACAAGGCAACAATCAGACAGACAAAAATACAAAATAATCATCTTTAGGCAAATTATAGTTCATCCAACAATAAAATAAATTAAAATGAATTACAAAATAGCTTAAATTAAAATAATTCCGGTAAATTCAAGTACTTATCAAATAAAATAATAATAATAAAAAAATAAGCACAAGTAACACACATTTCCAAACCTTTATACTTTTTTTTACCAGGCAGAACTAGAATGAGGCAGCCCATAAACTCTCATAAACTGTGTATGTGTGTGTCTCCACAGTGACAGAACAACAGAAGGAAACACAAACATTTCATACCAGGTATGCTGAACAGAAAACTGCACACCAGAAGGAAGCGGTCAACATAAAATAATCAATAGGTGTTGATTAGGCCTACTCAGTACCTTTGTATTGCATGGCAAGCAACAGCCCTTTTTCTGTGTGCCTAGAAATTAATACTCTGATCTGTGATTAGGCCACACTGCACATCTCACTGAGCAGAGGAAAAGAGCAGCAATACACATCAACTGAAAAAGCACCAGTCCATGATAGATGGCCAAATAAAACAATATTGCAGGCCTAGTATCCCAGAACACAAATTAAGCTGAATGCATGTTCTCTAAAAGGCATCAGAGGAGAGTGATGTAGTTGTAGATGGGGCATTATGTTTACTTCCAGCTCCAATATCTAACAAGAAAAGTCAGCAAAAAAAAAGTCACACTTGTCCCCACCCCCCCAAGATAAGCAGCATAAAGCATGTATGATGTGTCTTTACAATGGAGTTATACATTAATAGCTCTGTGCTCTCTAGCACAACCATTACACAGTTAAGGGGATTACACGCTTTGCTCAAAAGCAGCTGAGAGAGGAGCAGCTTCCCCCATCTAGACTCCCACAGACAGACAACAGATTTGGCAATATTCTAACCTTTAGGCTGACACTGGCCCTTTGACTGGTTGACTTCAGTCAACACTCCAGGAACTCTTTGGCACAGTAACATGAAAACCCTTTTATATTGAAGGCCCCACTGGGAGTTTGTGTGTGTGTGTCAAAACATGCAGAAACAAACTATTTCACCAAAGAATCGCTCAGTGATGTCACTATTAAGCTTCAACAGTAGCTGGCTCTCAAGGTTCTTGCTGTGAAGCTGTGATCGTTTAGCAGTGAACAGGAGTCCTGCATGACTGAAAAGTCTCTCACAGGCTGCAGATGCAGGAAGACCTGTGTTGACTTTGAGTGAAAGCTTCTTGATGTGAGGAAAGGTGTGGAGTAGATCCATACCTGCAGGGGACAGACATGAAAGGTACCTCTCCAGCTCTCCTACTTGTGATTTTCCCAACTCCATGGATGCAAAGAAGTCGTCTTCATCAGAGAGGCCGCTGTTTGCGCTGGTGACATCATCCAAGTCGGTGTTGAGGTGATTTCTGATGTAGTCAAGGCCTGTGGGTTTTAGGGCAAGATAAATTGTTTTTCAAACGAATTAAGTCTGCACATTATTCTTACCCTTCTACTGTATAGGCTGTCAAGCTGCTGATGTTTGACATTAAAAGCTACCTGAGCTTCTAACTATATTGCCACCCTGTGGTTTGTCACTGACACACTATAATCCTAAATTACAGTAATATTATACAGAGTTATATAGGTCAATGTCTACTGGTTCACATTTGAATTGATAAACAATTATATTTACCAGCATTTAAGATGTTCTCCTCTGTGGTCCAGGATGTTCTGAATCTTGGTAGGAGTATTGCTGCTGCAATCAGCTCAGGCTCTTTCATGACGTCTCCAAAACGTTTCTGGATCCCTTGCTGCAGGGCGTGAACAAGAGGTGTACACATTTTGCAAGTTGACTCCAACCTCTTCAGCTTGTCCCGCAACTGGTAAGGTGTTGGCAGCAGGAGGCCCATATGCACAGATGATTCCCCTTGGAGGATATTAAGGACCATGGCAACAGGCTTCATCACAGCAGCATACTCGACCAAAAACCCAATTTCAGCTGGATTGAACCTATAAAAGATGTAACGATAAAACAATTACTTATAGCTATTTCTGGTACAATGTGTTTATTATGCATTGTACATGTTAAATGCACAAATAAATAAAAAATAAAATAAATTATTTCATTCAAGTCATCCACAATTGTCACACCACCATGCAAAGAAAACTTAGTTACTTGAGACAAGTGGAATCACCCATTAATCAGCAAGGCTTATTTATTTTTATTATTCTTTTAAAACAAAATATACATTTTGTCAACTTACATCTTTATCTTTAATGCTGTGCAGACATTGCGAATTGCTTGTTCTCCTTGCTCTCGGTGAATGCGCACAATCCTTTCTACAGCGAGGAACAGGGAGCTCCAGCGTGTCTGATTGGGTCGGAGAAACAGCAGCTTGCATTCACGTTCCACTGTTTCATGAGCCATGGTTGACCTGCTGGTTTTATTCCAAAGAGCATGACACTTTGCAAAAGCAGACCGAGACAGCCTCTTGTAGGTTTCGTTTGCAGCTCCTCCTGCAGCAGTGGCATCAACTGTGGATATAAGATTGAGGAGATGGCATGCACACTTTTGGTGCCTTGGAAGTTGGTACTCAAGGCCTGTGTTGTCATCCAGAATAGCAGACACATCTTGACACTCCACCTCTGACTCACTCTGATCTTCTGTTGCATCATCAAGGGTGGAGTCACTCTCCTCTTGTACATTGATGGCTTCCTCCTTTTTCTCCTCACCATATAATCGAAAGGCCTTCAGGAAGTTTGAGCCACTGTCTGTTGTCGCCATGGTCACTTTTTCCCTGATGTAGTACTCAGAATGTATTTCCTCTAATGCAGCAGCACGGACATCAAACGTGTGCGAGCCTTTGACAGGTCTACAAGCCAATGCAGCGGAGTGCCTCTCCAGTGAGGTGTTGTCTATCCAGTGACAGGTGACACCTAAGTAGCTACGTTGTCTGGCAGACCAGCAGTCTGTTGTGGTAGCAACATAGTTCACAGCACTCAGCTTTTTGATGATTATGCTCTTCTTGTGTTTTGCAGCTTCTTGTATTCTTGTGCATAACGTTGTCCTTGTCATTACTGTTTGAGGTTGCAAGGTTTCTATCAAAGTCTTGAAGGATGGCGTCTCAACCACAGAAAATGGTTGGTTGGCCTCACATACAAAACTTAGCACCAGCTTGTCAAGCGTTGCTTGTGTTACCCGTCCTGGGGCAGCGAAGGCTGTGATTTTTGCATTTTTCACAAGAGTATCACTGGAAGAGGAGGACTTACGCTTTCTGTGGTTCTCTAGTAAGTCTGTGTACTTTGCCAGTTTGTTGGGGAGAACCCTCTGTGGATGAAAAAAAATCTGTAATTTTCATCATACACGTCAACTATGACAGACAAATTGAGAAATTTGCTTCCAGAAAATCACATTGTAGGATTTTTTATGAATTTATTTGCAAATTATGGTGGAAAATAAGTATTTGGTCACCTACAAACAAGCAAGATTTCTGGCTCTCACAGACCTGTAACTTCTTCTTTAAGAGGCTCCCCTGTCCTCCACTCGTTACCTGTATTAATGGCACCTGTTTGAACTTGTTATCAGTATAAAAGACACCTGTCCACAACCTCAAAACAGTCACACTCCAAACTCCACTATGGCCAAGACCAAAGAGCTGTCAAAGGAACCAGAAACAAAATTGTAGACCTGCACCAGGCTGGGAAGACTGAATCTGCAATAGGTAAGCAGCTTGGTTTGAAGAAATCAACTGTGGGAGCAATTATTATGAAATGGAAGACATACAAGACCACTGATAATCTCCCTCGATCTGGGGCTCCACGCAAGATCTCACCCCGTGGGGGCAAACTGATCACAAGAACGGTGAGCAAAAATCCCAGAACCACACGGGGGGACCTAGTGAATGACCTGCAGAGAGCTGGGACCAAAGTAACAAAGCCTACCATCAGTAACACACTACGCCGCCGGGGACTCAAATCCTGCAGTGCCAGACGTGTCCCCCGCTTAAGCCAGTACATGTCCAGGCCCGTCTGAAGTTTGCTAGAGTGCATTTGGATGATCCAGAAGAGGATTGGGAGAATGTCATATGGTCAGATGAAACCAAAATATAACTTTTTGGTAAAAACTCAACTTGTCGTGTTTGGAGGACAAAGAATGCTGAGTTGCATCCAAAGAACACCATACCTACTGTGAAGCACGGGGGTGGAAACATCATGCTTTGGGGCTGTTTTTCTGCAAAGGGACCAGGACGACTGATCCGTGTAAAGGAAATAATGAATGGGGCCATGTATCGTGAGATTTTGAGTGAAAACCTCCTTCCATCAGCAAGGGCATTGAAGATGAAACGTGGCTGGGTCATTCAGCATGACAATGATCCCAAACACACCGCCCGGGCAACGAAGGAGTGGCTTCGTAAGAATCATTTCAAGGTCCTGGAGTGGCCTAGCCAGTCTCCAGATCTCAACCCCATAGAAAATCTTTGGAGGGAGTTGAAAGTCCGTGTTGCCCAGCGACAGCCCCAAAATATCACTGCTCTGGAGGAGATCTGCATGGAGGAATGGGCCAAAATACCAGCAACAGTGTGTGAAAACCTTGTGAAGACTTACAGAAAATGTTTGACCTGTGTCATTGCCAACAAAGGGTATATAACAAAGTATTGAGAAACTTTTGTTATTGACCAAATACTTATTTTCCACCATAATTTGCAAATAAATTTATTAAAAATCATACAATGTGATTTTCTGGAGAAAAAAAATCTCATTTTGTCTGTCATAGTTGACGTGTATCTATGATGAAAATTACAGGCCTCTCATCTTTTTAAGTGGGAGAACTTGCACAATTGGTGGCTGACTAAATACTTTTTTTCCCCACTGTATATTACTTTGGTCATTTTTCCTTTAACCCATTAATGTTGTAGGTGCGCCTTTTTTCAACAGTTCCCAATAGAAATCTGTACCGCACCTGCTGCTATTTCAACCTCTAAATGGCCGCCTATGAAAAGCCAAGTGACATTTACTCCTGATGTACCGACTGACCTGTTGCAACCTCTACAACCACTGTGCTTATTATTTGACCCTGCTGGTCTTCTATGAACGTTTGAACATCTTGGAGAGAAATGTGCCCTTAATGGCCACGTACTGTTGTAATCTCCACCCGGCACAGGCAGAAGGGCACTGGGCACCCCTCAGAGCCTGGTTGTTCTCTAGGTTTGTGCCTTTCTAGGCAGTTTTTCCTAGCCACCGCGTTTCTACATCTGCATCGCTTGCCGTTTGGGGTTTTAGGCTGGGTTTCTGCATAGCACTTTGTGACATCTGTTGATGTAAAAAGGGCTTTATAGATCCACTTCATTGATTGATTGATTGATGGTAGAATTGTCAAAATACCAGTGGTAAAAGGTGTGTACCTTGATGAAACCTCAAAATGGTACGTACAACGGATTCAAAAATGGACATTACATTTTACAATGACATCCTTCATTAAAAACACCTATTTGGTATCTCTTGTATACAAAAACACAATTGAAAATACAGTGGCAGTGACCCTTTAAAACACACCTTGCAGAATAAACGTGTCTTCCTTACCCTCTAACCTCTTTAGCCTAGATGACCGCCACGGGCCCATCGGGGACGGGGTCCCAGACCGCAATGTGCTCGAGCCCCGCCTCTCGGTGACCATCCCCCGGTAGGCAGAGGTTGGTCCCAGCACAGATTCTGTGCCCCAGGCGGCTTCACCAACAACAAGCGGGCCTGTGGTAGAGGACACCGTTCCTGACCTGCTACCAGAAAAAATGAAGGGATAGAAGAGTTCCAAAAGGCACCTCAGCGTTTAACTACGAAGGTGTTACAAAGTAACCCTGACATTCAGTCTATGACAATTGTCCTCTGGCCTGGCATTTTGCTTAAGACAGTCATTTGTTCTTGAGGCCTGTCATCTTGACTGTGAGCTTTGAGCAGTCCAGCTCCACAAACACTTTCTTGAATGCCTTGAACGTGTACTCCGGCTTTTGGTGGTGGCTGAGATTCAGAGCATACAGTGAGGGGAAAAAGTATTTGATCCCCTGCTGACTTTGTACGTTTGCCCACTGACAAAGACATGATCAGTCTATAATTGTAATGGTAGGTTTATTTGAACAGTGAGAGACAGAATAACAACAAAACAATCCAGAAAAACGCATGTCAAAAATGTTATAAATTCATTTGCATTTTAATGAGGGAAATAAGTATCTTGTCCCTGACATCCTTGGAGAGGTCTTTGGTCTTGGCCACGGCGGAGAGTATGGAATATGATTGATTGATTGCTTCTGTGGACCGGTGTCTTTTATACAGGTAACACGCTGAGATTAGGAGCATTCCCTTTATGAGTGTGCTCCTAATCTCAGCTCGTTACCTGTATAAAAGACACCTGGGAGCCAGACATCTTTCTGATTGAGAGGGGGTCAAATACTTATTTCCCTCATTAAAATGCTAATCAATTTATAACATTTTGGACATGCGTTTTTTTCTGGAAGTTTTTGCTGTTATTCTATCTTTCACTGTTCAAATAAACCTACCATTCAAATTATAGACTGATCATTTCTTTGTCAGTGGGCAAACGTACAGAATCAGCAGGGGATCAAATACTGTTTTCCCCTCACTGTATGTCATGCCAAGAAGAATGGCAGAAGCCTTTGCAAAACTCAGACCGGTGATCACTTAAGGATGACGCCTACCTCCTCTGGACCATCACTCGCCACGACACCTTCCTCGTTGATCGCATAGATTTGCTTTACATGTTGCGCAAGGTCTTGCAGGAAATGACCCCCCTCAGCTTCCTGTAGAATAAATAACACACAAATACAGACATTCTGTCAATGTGGGGAACACATTTTATTCCACCTGGATTACGACATGCCCTTATTTGTTATCAGATTGCAGTGAACATTCTCTCCCTCTCTCACACACTCACACACGTGATCGAATATCCATGGATGAAAATGCTTTATTGCCCCCACACGGTAGTCTTTAATGAGGCCACCTCCAGTAAAGCTGAACAATAATTCCTCACTGAACTCACATCATGACCCTGATATAGAATAAAATCACTGATCTCATTGGATTCAATCTGTGCATGTGAAATCTATGAAATCACAGACCCAAGTATCCTATATTAGCAAAAGGTGTACAATAGCACAGTGGGGCCCGTGGCTTAAATTGCAGCACCGAACATCAGCCAGCTAAATACAAAACAGTGCATTTTTCCTGAGGATACTTTACCATCCAGCATGACCCGCAATCTGTCTGAAAGTACTCCTCCCTTGGAATGGAATAAGGACTTAGGGGCTTAGGGGTGTCCTGCATAAACCTTGCCTCAAGATGCTTTGCGGTGAGCCTGTGGAATTGTTCATTGATCTGAAAGACAAATACTGAAATATCATCAAGCAAGGCTCATAACAAAGAGGTTTGTCATAGTGAAGACATCATTTGGCATTTTCTTTTTTTGCCTGCCGACTCACCTGAGAGGCTTCTAAACAGAGCAGGCTATCTGTCTCAACACGGTTGATACGCTACTAGCTAGTTCGCGCTAATACAGACAAACCTAAATTAGCTAACGTTAGCTTAGCTTAGAAAGTAACCTAGCTAGCTACCTACTAGCTAAAGGTAGTATGACACAAATAAGGGGACGCGGAAACGTAGCGTGGGACGCCGTATTCTCGGCATATTCAACAGCGTTTAAATAATGCATTACCTTCAACAATGTTATCTTGTGATCAAGCCATCAATGTTAGGTGATTTTTGGTGATGTCAAAATGTTAGCAATTAGCAAGTTTGAAATTTCAGTGAAAATACTATTTTCAGCTTTTTGATGAGCGGTTTTGAGAAAAAAAACCTCACGTATTATCGCCATTCGGGCCCCAGTTGTTGGCCACCTTACTATTCAGTTCCATTACAAGATATATCCGTTCAATTTTGTTCAAGAGACACACGGCCCGCGTACCGGAAGTGTTTGACTAGTTGGCTAGGCTTCCGGTAAAAAATAATGAATTTCCTGTCCAGTTTTCATTGCGTGGCCCGGTGCGCCCTCTTGAGGACGATTAAAAAATGGTCCATCAGCTACAATGTCTCATCATTTGTCTTATAGATTCATCTTATGTTTTGAGAAAGTAGATAACAGTTTAAATCTAAAATATGAGTATTAATAATTTACATCAAATAAACCTTTATTTTCAGTGATGTGCATTGACATAAACAATGAAAACACTTGGAGTTTGTTGCAGAGATGCACTTGGAAAGTAAAGGAAGAACTACACAAGAGTGGTTCCATATATATATATAGCATTTTAGACTTATTTTTTTGTACAAATAAATAATTTCTTATGAACACAAACAATTAAATCTCGACCTCCATCCTTATATTGTCACAAAAATCACAATAATATTCCAGCTCCACTGCTACCTCACTGTGGTCCTCTGTAGCTCAGCTGGTAGAGCACGGCGCTTGTAACGCCAAGGTAGTGGGTTCGATCCCCGGGACCACCCATACACAAAAAAAATGTATGCACGCATGACTGTAAGTCGCTTTGGATAAAAGCGTCTGCTAAATGGCATATTATTATTATTATTATTTACCTCTTGATCCCACTGCACACACCTGCAGTGGAACCAGTGCTGGCAGAAGTCACAGCACAACCATGGCACCTCGGATCTACACTCCTGAGAGGAGCTTGCAGGCGGATCACACTCCCCGCAGCGAGCACAGCAGGTGGTCTTCTTTTATACCAAATAATAGATGGATTAATATGGTTTTACAAAATGTAGAAGTTATTCAGCAACAATAGTAATTGATACAACTGAGAGAGAGAGAGAAAAACAGATGAAGTACCTGAGAGCGGTGCCATGGGTGGCGTGACCGACGTGACCGGTGGAGCTTTTCTCTTCCTTTTCTGTGCTGCAGTTTGAGAAAAAGTACTGTTAGACAGAGCATGTTTCATGAAAACCCTTTTCCACTTTTTTACACCAACACCTCTGGAGGAAGCCGCAGAGGTTTTGGAGGAGGTGGAGATGACTTGAGGGCTGGTGCTATGCACTGTAGATATGTAAAGAGATATTCTGTTGTTTACATTGCTGTTGTATAAAACAGATAACAAACAGTCATTTTTATGTAATTTAACACGCGTTTACCTGTGGAGGTGGCGGTATTCAAATTGCAGGGGGCCAGGGACACCAGATGAGGCCGCTACGGTGGTGTGACCAGGGGAGTCTGAGGAGGCAGTTGGTCCAGAGGAGGCCGTGTTGGTGGTGACAGACAGGGTGGGTGGTGTGCATCGCGGTGGCGGTGGACAAAACCGCCGACGATGGCTTGGAGGAGCCGGTGTTTGTAACGGTGGGGTTGAGGGGCCGACGACGGTGTGGCCGGGAGAGTAGGCACGTGGCCTTCTGCAGCTGGGGACTCCGGCGGCTCCTACAGGTGTTGCACACCGGGAGGCACTGGCAGTGGTGATACAGCTGTCAGGAGTGGTTCCGGCAGGGGGTCCCGCAGAGGCGATGGCGCCAATGGTCTCATCCACGGCAGGCCTGTCCTGTGCCCTCTGTGTTCTGAGGGCTGCCCGACGCTCTTTCTCCTCTGTCTCGGCCCTCTCCTTCTCACCCCTCTCCTGCCACCGGCGCGTGTATTCCTCCCCGGTGAGGCACGTGGCGACCACAGCGACTCTTCTGTATCGGTCCATCCGATACTTCAGGACAGTAAGGATGTGCGCCAGGTCCTTCGCTATCAGCCCACCCTCTATTAGGGGGTGCTCTTCTAGAGCTAGGCCTGGGACTGGGACTGGAGATGGGGCTGAGGGTCCTCCTGTGGTCGCTGGGGAGGAGGCGCTGACGGATGGCACAGTGCTGCTGGTTCCAGGAGAGACGGTGGTGGGACACAGTAGGGACAGAGACAACATTAAACGGGACCCTTCAATGGCTGAAGGGTCAAAAAGGGAAGAGGCCACACTTATTAAACCCTTCCACCACATAGCGCATGTCCTTGCATCGCTGGTACGAGTAGCGGAATACTCTGGCAAATTCTGATTTGTTTACCATGTAGGAGTGGTCAAAATGGCTAAGGTCTGCAGCTACCTTGGAGAACTCAGCCTTTAAAGGGCCAAAGTATGCCACGTCCAGCGGCTGCAGGACACGGGTGCAGTGTGGTGGAAGACAAAGAAGTAGAACCCCTTCCCTTAGTGCCGCCGCGAGCACCTCCGGGTCCATGTGGCTATTGTGCCCATCGAAGAGGAGAAGGAGAGGGCGCTCCTTCACTGCATGCTTAATGAAGTGCAGAAACCATTTCCTGAACATGGTCCCCGTCAATGTAGCCACCGCTAGCCAAGGCTTGGGGGGGGGCATCCAAGTGTGTAGTGGCCACCGGGGAAACACTTGGGGTAGATGATAAAGGGGGAGGGGGGGGGATTGGGGGGGGACGTCCTCCCCAGCTGCGTTGACGCAGGCCAGCACTGTGATGTGCTCCTTGGTCCCAGGAGCCTGCTGGTACACGTGTTTTGCGGGCCGGGGAGCAAGCACTTTGTGCCTGCTCTGGTCGCTACGAAACCCAGACTCATCGCAGTTATAGATTTGTCTGGGTTTCTCCCTCAACCCACTCTCCTTCAAGTGCTTCTCATAAGAAGCGAAGAAGGTGTCCATCGTCAGACGCGTGCCACACTCAGCACTCCCCCTGTCCTGGGTGTCCGGCCTCCTCACGCGCAGGTTCTCGTGGCTCCTCCTGAACATTTCCCACCACCGCTTCCCCAGTGGTGGGATTGTTTCCCCTGGGTGCCGAAACCTACAATAGAATAGAATACATATAAGTGTCCATCCAGGATGAAAATGTTTGTTTTGTCATCACCATACACATCCACATTTACATCACACACATTGAGAACAGTCAGTCCACCAGTCTACATACATAAATACAGTGAACACCAAATACCTGCATATTTTGTCGGCGTATTTCATCAGCCTCTGTCTGGTGAAGGGGATCCCACGGCCGGCGCAGTAGATACAGTACTGCACCAGAGAATTTTTATCCTCTGGTGCAAGCAACGTGGGCGGTCCACTGCGACAACCACGGGTCACCAGGCCGCTCAGCCTGTCCGCCAGGGTCTGCCGAGGTACACCACGCACCTTGGTAGATAAGAAAACCAAACTGTTACTAGCAGATAAACATCACATACACACGGTACTCTCCTAATAACAAAATAAGCCTAACCTTGGCAGCCTGGGGGATAGCCATCCCTGCCCAGCAGTCCTCCATGGCACAGAACACGTCCACTGCTTCCTCTTGACTTTCTCCACGCTGTGGTGTTAATACATGTACCTAAATAACTTGGCATACTATACACATTTTGGAAAGATATCTGAATATGTATACACATTTACATTTCACAGCCAAGGCATTGAAAGGTGATGAACGTTTACACAATAACTAAAAGTGTACCCAAGTTTTTTGAGTGATGTTATCTGTAATGACGATTAGTGTCCCAATGAGTTTAATATTGATGGATACATTGTACAATTTGACTAAATACTACCTCGATGTAGCTGTTGTAAGACGAAACATACCCAACAGTGATAGGTGTCAAACAGTTCACGGGTCAAAGTTCCAAATACATTTTTGCAGATTGTGCAAAACGCCTCCGTCTGATACGATAAAGCTTGACCACATTCCGCTGTTTTCGTGATATGTATTATCTAACGCTTTAAATGTTTTCCCTTTTTGCTGTCTTAGCACTTCTATCAACATTTAGCAACCAAGCTAGTAACATTAGAAAATCCGTTAGCTATTTTTCAGAGGTAAACAGATGGATATTACATGATGTGTGGTCTGTCGCGCAGTCAAATTTTAGAATACGCAGCGTGTTCCACTAAATGTGTACATATAACTTATTTGAAAACGCTCAAAACCTGCCTTCACTTTCTCAAATTGCACTGAAAATGGGTGGTCAGCTAGCTAGAAGGGTGTCGTTAGAAGCAAAACGTACCGTTGAATTTAAACGTTGACCTCGCAGCGATTTAGTCATCCTACCGCTAGAGAGTGTCAGAGGTTTGGGGAAAATTAGCTACAAGTTAGCTAGCTAGTCTAGTCTAGGCTACGTTAGCTAGTAACACATGACCAAACGAGAGCTCGCTAACCATCGGTCACATACGACCCAACAAATGTGCAGACAAAACATGTCATCCAAAAAACTGTCATGCAGAGGCCCAAACTTTAGGCCAGCGTTTCCCAAACGCGGTCCTGGGGTCCCCAAGGGGTGCGCGTTTTGCGTTTTGCCCTAGCACTCCACAACTGATTCTAATACTCCAGCTTGATGATGATGAGTTTATTATTTGAATCAGCTGTGTAGTGCTAGGGCAAAAACTCCCAAAACGTGGCCCGAGTTTGGGAAACCCTGCTTTAGGCTAATACTAGCCTATTAGGATGACTTGGTTCGATCGCTTTAATGGCAACTGCTGAACTCTGGTTTTCACTAATTACTTGTCCCAGGTCACCATTATGAATCCAATAGCAAAACAAATGTTTCAAAATTGCTCAATAGTGAAAAAAGGCCAGGAAACGATGGGTTCTCAGCAATATTTCACCAACAACCAATCACTATTCACGCATAGACATTAGGATCATCAACAAATATTCCTAAGTCATACTACAAAAGGGTTGTAACGAAATGGATTTGTCTGTTCAATGCAAGTTCAACGTCAAAGAAAAAGTGCATCACCACAACAAACGTGTCTTTAGATACACTGTAAAAAATGACTTTGTGGAATGTACTCAAGCTATTACAGTCAACAAAAGCACACGTCATATTGTTGAGTAGATCTTTTTGCTTGTTTTTATGAGTAGATAAGCTTGAGTAAGTTGAGTTGATGTGGTCCAATACATTGAGTAAAGATGATAGAGACGTAAAAATGATTATATTACGTTGATTCGACTCAAATAGACATTGTGTTATTTTACCTGAATGATTCATCCTATTATGTATTTAGACCAACTTACTTTGGATTCACTCAATCACATCCCTTAAGAGAAAAGGTATCCGGACACCGGGAATCCATTTATTTAAACATCAACGGTTTGCAAAACATCTGTTATTATGAGTTGACAAATTACTGAATTGCTATCAACACTGCAGGTAAATCCTGATTGCTGCAGGTAGGCAACACCGTAGAAATAGGAACTACAACACTAACAACAAGTGACATTTACTCCTGATGTACTGACTGACCTGTTGCAACCTCTACAACCACTGTGCTTATTATTTGACCCTGCTGGTCATCTATGAACGTTTGAACATCTTGGAGAAAAATGTGCCCTTAATGGCCACGTATACTGTTATAATCTCCACCCGGCACAGGCAGAAGGGCACTGGCCACCCCTCAGAGCCTGGTTGTTATCTAGGTTTGTGCCTTTCTAAGGAGTTTTTCCTAGCCACCGGGTTTCTACATCTGCATCGCTTGCCGTTTGGGGTTTTAGGCCGGGTTTCTGTATAGCACTTTGTGACATCTGTTGATGTAAAAAGGGCTTTATAGATCCACTTAATTGATTTATGGTAGAATTGTCAAAATACCAGTGGTAAAAGGTGTGTGACCTTGATGAAACCTCAAAATGATACAACGGATTCCAAAAAGGAAATTTCAAACCGTAACTGTACGGGAACAAAATGGACATTACATTTCACAATGACATCCTTCATTAAAAACACCTCTTTTGTATCTTTCGTATACAAAAACGCAATGGAAAATACAGTGGCAGTGACCCTTTAAAACACACCTTGCAGAATAAACGTGTCTTCCTTACCCTCTAACTTCTTTAGCGTAGATGACCGCCACGGGCCCATCGGGGACGGGGTCCCAGACCGCAATGTGCTCGAGTCCCGCCTCTCGGTGACCATCCCCCGGTAGGCAGAGATTGGTCCCAGCACAGATTCTGTGGGCCAGGCGGCTTCACCAACAACAAGCGGGCCTGCGGTAGAGGACACCGTTCCTGACCTGCTACCAGAGAAAATGAAGGGAGCTAAGAGTTCCAAAAGGCACCTCAGCGTTTAACTACGAAGGTGTTACAAAGTAACCGTGACATTCAGTCTATGACAATTGTCCTCTGGCCTGTCATTCTGCTTAAGACAGTCATTTGTTCTTGAGGCCTGTCATCTTGACTGTGTGCTTTGAGCAGTCCAGCTCCACAAACACTTTCTGGAATGTCTTGAACGTGTACTCCGCCTTTTAGGGGTGGCTGAGATTCAGAGCATATGTCACGCCAAGAAGAATTGCAGAAGCCTTTGCAAAACTCCGACCGGTGATCACTTACGGATGACGCCTACCTCCTCTGGACCATCACTCGCCACGGCACCCTCCTCGTTGATCGCATACATTTCCTTTACATGTTGCGCAAGGTCTCGCAGGAAATGACCCCCCTCAGCTTCCTGTAAAATAAATAACACAAAAATACAGACATTCTGTCAATGTGGGGGACACAGTTTATTCCACCTGGATTACGACATGCCCTTATTCGTTATCAGATTGCAGTGAACATTCTCTCCCTCTCACACACACACACACACACACACACACACACACACACACACACACACACACACACGTGATGGAATATTCATGGCTGAAAATGCTTTATTGGCCCCACATGGTAGTCTTTAATGAGGCCACCTCCAGTAAAGCTGAACAATATTTCCTCACTGAACTCACATCATGACCCTGATATAGAATAAAATCATTGATCTCATAGGATTCAATCTGTGAATGTGAAATCTATGAAATCACCGATCCAAGTATCCTATATTAGCAAAAGGTTGATCACTTCCTGTCTTTTGGCGTGCAAATGTCTAGCTAGCTAGCTAGTCTAGGCTACGTTAGCTAGTAACACATGGCCAAACGAGAGCTCGCTAACCATCGGTCACATACGACCCAACAAATGCGCAGACAAAACATGTAATCAAAAAACTGTCATTAAAATAATGTGCATTTGTAAAGCATAGATTTGACTTGCAAAAGCGGCTGATTTTTGCGCATCATTTCCTGTATTTATGTTAAATTATTTGGAATACATTCACCACACTAAATCATGTTCACACGCACAAACAAATAATTTACTTCAAGATTTAAAGTTTAAGAGAGTGAGTACTCAATTGGACGACATTTCATTGTTACATACCTAGTCTCGTCTCAGCTCAATTTATTACCAGACTTCTTGAGGTAGTGACGTTTTTGTATTTCGCAGCAATAGTATCTCTTCTTCTGTCACTAACTTCGGGGTGCAGCGCATAT
This sequence comes from Coregonus lavaretus, assembly GCF_964263955.1. Taxonomy (NCBI): domain Eukaryota; kingdom Metazoa; phylum Chordata; class Actinopteri; order Salmoniformes; family Salmonidae; genus Coregonus; species Coregonus lavaretus. The sequence goes on along the minus strand of NC_140014.1, from coordinate 87,140 downwards.
GGTTCAGTGGCGCTCATCAGCGCCATCTACCGTCGGGGAGTTTGAAAAAGGAACGAACGAGTCTCTGATCTTGTCAACATCAGCATTTTGCTCTACTTACCGTGAAGTAAAATCATAATAGTCATCATCATAATAGTAGTACATTACAGTATATATTTGAGTAAAATAGTACAATTTAAAGGGAGTATGTCAGGGTCAATTACTGACAAATGAGAACACACTAATCCTCAGGGGTCATTTTGGGACAAAACGCACCACTTTGTGAAGGTTTTGTTTTGATTGAAGAGCAAGAAAATTATTAATTGGTTCCACTTCTTTCCCTTCTAAATGCGTTTGCCTAAGGAAAGCCAGTATGCACATATCTAAATGTTATAAAACATTTTTTTTTTTTTTGCCACTCAGAACACAGACATTTACCTTAAGGGGAGTTACCCTCATTTTAGACTTCCCAACCATACATTTTCATGACAGTGTTCCTAATCTGTAGTAGGCAAAGCAGTTGAAAATCGGTAGGTTAACACCAAACCGTGAAGTGATTATGAATTCAGAGCAGTCGGATTAGGTCATAGTCAAATACATTTGAACAAATGAACAACAATATAACATGGAAAGTGATGTGAGCATTGCATTGTGGAAAGCAATGACTTTACAAGAACATGTATTGCAATGCGAAGCATGTATTTCTAGATTAAACACTGATTCAGTGTGGTGAACAAGTACCTGTATGATTTGGTGTGCTCTACTTGAACATGTGCTTAGAGTTTTGAAACCACTGCCTATATGATGAGCTGTTGTATTTATTTTTTTACCACATACTTATGAAAATTGCACCGGTTGAGAGATAATGGCTCTCTGAGCCTACGGTAAAGAGTACTTCTGATCCAGCAGGTGGTGCTAAGATCCCTCCCTATATTACTTGAATGATGAGTTGACTTATTCCTTATAGCTCGCTCTCTGCCAATAAGGCGGGCCAGCTGGATGTCCTAGGACACGATGGTCACCCTCTTTGCGTGGATGGCACACAGTTTGGTGTCCTCGAACAGACCGACCAGGTAAGTCTCGCTAGCCTCCTGCAGGGCCATGACGGCGGAGCTCTGGAAGCGCAGGTCGGCGATTTTTCTCCACAGGCGCTGGAAGGGCACAATGCGGACGAGCATCTTAGTGGCCGACGGATCTCTCTGAGACACGGTGCCGGGCCTATAACTGGGAGGCGCTCCTGCGCGCAGACTTGGCGTTGAGCTGCTTCCTGTAGGCTTTGTCAAGGGTGGATTTGCAGTCGGAGTATAGCCTCGAAATGCCCATGTGAAATGTATTTTTTTTTTATTTATTTTATTTCACCTTTATTTAACCAGGTAAGCCAGTTGAGAACAGGTTCTCATTTACAACTGCGACCTGGCCAAGATAAAGCAAAGTAGTGCAATAAAAACAACACAGAGTTACATATGGGGTAAAAAAAACATAAAGTCAGAAATACAACAGAAAATATATATACAGTGTGTGCAAATGTAGCAAGTTATGGAGGTAAGGCAATAAATAGGCTATAGTGCAGAATAATTACAATAGTATTAACACTGGAATGCTAGATGTGCAAGAGATTATGTGCAAATAGAGATACTGGGGTGCAAAAGAGCAAATTAAATAACAATATAGGGATGAGGTAGTTGGGTGGGCTAATTTCAGATGGGCTGTGTACAGGTGCAGTGATCGGTAAGGTGCTCTGACAACTGATGCTTAAAGTTATTGGGGGAGATAAGAGTCTCCAGCTTCAGAGATTTTTGCAATTCGTTCCAGTCATTGGCAGCAGAGAACTGGAAGGAATGGCGGCCAAAGGAGGTGTTGGCTTTGGGAATGACCAGTGAGATATACCTGCTGGAGCGCAAACTGTGGGTGGGTGCTGCTATGGTGACCAATGAGCTAAGATAAGGCGGGGATTTGCCTAGCAGTGATTTATAGATGGCCTGGAGCCAGTGGGTTTGACGACGAACATGTAGTGAGGACCAGCCAACAAGAGCGTACAGGTCACAGTGGTGGGTAGTGTATGGGGCTTTGGAGACAAAACGGATGGCACTGTGATAGACTACATCCAATTTGCTGAGTAGAGTGTTGGAGGCTATTTTGTAAATGACATCGCCGAAGTCAAGGATCGGTAGGATAGTCAATTTTACGAGGGCATGTTTGGCAGCATGAGTGAAGGAGGCTTTGTTGCGAAATAGGAAGCCGATTCTAGATTTAACTTTGGATTGGAGATTCTTTATGTGAGTCTGGAAGTTGAGTTTACAGTCTAACCAAACACCTAGATATTTGTAGTTGTCCACATACTCTAGGTCAGACCCGTCGAGAGTGGTGATTCTAGTCGGGTGGGCGGGTGCTAGCAGCGTTCGATTGAAAAGCATGCATTTAGTTTTACTAGTGTTTAAGAGCAGTTGAAGGCTACTGAAGGATTGTTGTATGGCATTGAAGCTCGTTTGGAGGTTTGTTAACACAGTGTCCAATGAAGGGCCAGATGTATACAAAATGGTGTCGTCTGCGTAGAGGTGGATCTGAGAGTCACCAGCAGCAAGAGCGACATCATTGATATACACAGAGAAAAGTGTCGGCCCAAGAATTGAACCCTGTGGCACCCCCATAGAGACTGCCATAGGTCCAGACAACAGGCCCTCCGATTTGACACACTGAACTCTATCTGAGAAGTAGTTGGTGAACCAGGCGAGGCAGTCATTTGAGAAACCAAGGCTATTTAGTCTGCCAATAAGAATGCGGTGGTTGACAGAGTCGAAAGCCTTGGCCAGGTCGATGAAGACGGCTGCACAGTACTGTCTATTATCAATCGCGGTTATAATATCGTTTAGGACCTTGAGCGTGGCTGAAGTGCACCCGTGACCAGCTCGGAAACCGGATTGCATAGCGGAGAAGGTACGGTGGTATAAAGACGGCAGTGGCATCTGCTGATTGGACACCATCTCCCCACCACCCCGATTGGCCCATTGCGGAGGACTCCTCTGTCGGTTACTGGAAGGGATGCTTTGCTTCTTTTTTTTAGGACCGCGCGCCCAACACAATACACTGGGCGCCCAAAACAATAGTCCACTAAGCGCGTGCGTACAATAGCACACTGCTGGCCCTTTGCGCGCAATAATAGTCGTCAAAGTCAAGAGTGAAATCTTGTGTTATATTTTAATGCTAGCCTGTTATGGCAAACGAGGCCAATGGTACACTGCCTGCACACTACACACTGCGCGCCGGCAAAAGCACACTGTGCGCGCGCAACAGCACACTGACAGCCCTTTATGCGGAATATTAGTCTCCAAAGTCCAGAGTGAAATCTTGTGTTCTAATCTAATGCTTGCCTGCTATGGCAAACGAGGCCTAGTAGGTGTTATTGTTCATTCATGGCCTCATATGGGAACATGATATAGTGCCATGTATGTAAGTAATAGTCGACATAATTGTGTATACACCCACTCAATTGGTTGGCTCTTAAAATAGCCTTTGGAGGTTGAGTTGTCAAGTTGAAGCCGCAGTAGCGAATTTACTTGGCTTTGACGGTCTTCTTGGGGAGTAGGTAATGGGGGCTTCTTGTTTGCACGGGCAATGTCTCCGGCCAACTCCAGGATCTCAGCAGTCAGGCACTCGAGCACGGCAGCCAGTTAGACTGGTGCGACAGCGCCCAAAAGCTCGGCATAGTTGCCTTTGCACATCAGCCTGGGCATCTCTTAATCCATCTTGATTTAAATCTTCATGTAAAATTTGTTCCCAACATTGAAAAATGTCTGTGTTTGTGTGTATTTTTTTTTCCCAGCAAGATGAAGGGGGTGATGTCCTGCAGGACCTAGCACAACATGTAAGGAAAATATTTGTGTACTAACCTGGGATATTTACGTTAAGGATTATGTTTACCAATCGATGACAGTATTGACTCAATACGGGGTTTGCTTTCCGCTATCCGTCGCCGTTTAAATGTCTGACATATAACCGTGCTCGAGAAAACCACAGGTAGCATAATGTATTTCATCAGATTTCGTGCGTTTCTGTGTGAAAAGACACGAATTTATGTGCTACTTAATTCGTGTGAAAAGACAGCAATTTAACACACAACAACCATAAACTGATAGCCTATTTTTCTTTATTTTCTTTATTATGGCTAATTAAACGTTATGAATATACAGAAATGTTGTCTTTATTTAATAATGTTTCAAACATTGTAGTTGTATGCCTATGTACTGTTTGAGATTTTCTGAACATCATTTGTGAGAAAATACACACATTTACGTGCAACTTAATTCGTGGGAAAAATTGTTTTATTAATGATAACGCTGTTTTCTATGCTTGATTTCGATTAATACTTTGGGATACTGGTGCACTTTTGGTCAGAAAGCCCCCTTTTCCGTGTAGGCAACAGTACACGATTTTCTTCATAATGCATTTCATATTTCGTAGAGTCTAAATTACACAATTTTCTTCATTATTCATTTAATACATGTTAAAGAGGTTAATGTAAAAATAATGAAATATGTCGGCTTTCACTTATGGCACTTCCAAGGCCTTTCTATTGTGGTTATGTCAATCATATTATATACTTAGGCTATTGTAACGCGTTCAACCAGTTAGCAAGTCAGAAATGTCCGTTTCCTAGTACAGACTACCACTTGAATGCTGTATTATGCCAACTTCACATTCTCGTGGAAAATGGGAAGTTGTAACTCCCACATGATTGTGTTCAAGTGGTTTTGAAGTCGGAACAATTCTTAAACCAATAAGATTGGCAACAACATTTTCACTATTTCTCACTTGTAATTCCTACTTGGAGGGTCATTCAAGTGAAACTTCCCAGTCGGAACTAGGTATTTCCGATAACTCTGATAGCACCCTGAACACGACATTAATATGTGTGATCGACAACAGTAGGGTCTGGGTCCCGGCGTGTCCAGTCCCCATACCCATTCCATAGGAGTGAGTGTCAGTAGTCTACTATATGTCCGTGCTATGTGAAGTAAGTATGGTGATTATTATTAAGGTTCTGGTCGTCTGAGATACCAACAAGTAAGGCTATACAACATACAATATCAATAAATATATATTTTCTCCTATTAGTGTATTTGAGTTTGTTCTGTCGTTTCTGGATGATTTAATTGAAATTGCAACCAACTTTCTATGGCTTGTTTTAGATAGAGTGATATTTGAGAGATTATTTCATTTCAAATAACTGAAAGTGAGAGGTTGTAATTTGAATAAAGGGGGGAAATGCCATTACTGAACATGTGGTGATTAGAACAAAAGATTTTACTCTTGACTTTGGCGAATATTATCGCGCGGCAGTGTCCTAATGCCTGCGCGCAGTGGACTATTGGCATCGTTCGCCATAGCAGGCTGGCATTAGATTAGAACATAAGATTTCACTCTTGACTTCAGCGACTATTATTGCGCATAAAGGGCCGGCAGTGTACTTTTGCGCGCACATTGTGCTTTTGCCTGCGCGCAGTGTGCAGTTGCATCCGCGCAGTGTACTATTGGCCTCGTTTGCCATAGCAGGCTAGCATTAAATTATAACACAAGATTTCACTCTTGACTTCAGCGACTATTATTGCGCATAAAGGGCCGGCAGTGTACTTTTGCGCGCACATTGTGCTTTTGCCTGCGCGCAGTGTGCAGTTGCATCCGCGCAGTGTACTATTGGCCTCGTTTGCCATAGCAGGCTAGCATTAAATTATAACACAAGATTTCACTCTTGACTATGGCGACTATTATTGCGTGTAAAGGCCAGCAGTGATCTATTGTTTTGGGCGCGCAGTGTATTATTGCGGGCGCACGCAAAGTGTATTGTTTTTTGGCGTACAGTGTGTTTTATGGGCGCGCAGTGTATTTTTCTGGGCGCGCAGTGTACTGTTTTGGGTGCGCGGTCAAAAAAAAAGAGAAGCAAAGCATCCCTTCCGATAGCCGACAGAGGAGGCCTCCGTAACGGGCCAATCGGGGTGGTGGGGAGATGGTGTCCAATCAGCAGATGCCACTGCCGGCTTTATACATTTCACATGGGCATTTCGAGGCTATACTCCGACTGTCTAAGAAGGAAGCTAGCGCCATGGCCAGAACCAAGCAAACCGCTCGCAAATCCACCCGGTGCAAAGCCTACAGGATGCAGCTCGCCGCCAAGGCTGCGCGCAAAGTCAACATGTAAGGAAAATCGTTGTGTACGAACCTGGGATATTTACGTTAAGGATTATGTTTACCAATCGATGACAGTATTGACTCAATACGGGGTTTGCTTTCCGCTATCCGTCGCCGTTTAAATGTCTGACATATAACCGTGCTCGAGAAAACCACAGGTAGCATAATGTATTTCATCAGATTTCGTGCGTTTCTGTGTGAAAAAACACAAATTTATGTGCTACTTAATTCGTGTGAAAAGACAGCAATTTAACACACAACAACCATGAACGGATAGCCTATTTTTCTTTATTTTCTTTATTATGGCTAATTAAACATTATGAATATACAGAAATGTTGTCTTTATTTAATAATGTTTCAAACATTGTAGTTGTATGCCTATGTACTGTTTGAGATTTTCTGAACATCATTTGTGAGAAAATACACACATTTACGTGCAACTTAATTCGTGGGAAAAATTGTTTTATTAATGCTAACGCTGTTTTCTATGCTTGATTTCGATTAATACTTTGGGATACTGGTGCACTTTTGGTCAGAAAGCCCCCTTTTCCGTGTAGGCAACAGTACACGATTTTCTTCATAATGCATTTCATATTTCGTAGAGTCTAAATTACACAATTTTCTTCATTATTCAGTTAATACATGTTAAAGAGGTTAATGTAAAAATAATGAAATATGTCGGCTTTCACTTATGGCACTTCCAAGGCCTTTCTATTGTGGTTATGTCAATCATATTATATACTTAGGCTATTGTAACGCGTTCAACCAGTTAGCAAGTCAGAAATGTCCGTTTCCTAGTACAGACTACCACTTGAATGCTGTATTATGCCAACTTCACATTCTCGTGGAAAATGGGAAGTTGTAACTCCCACATGATTGTGTTCAAGTGGTTTTGAAGTCGGAACAATTCTTAAACCAATAAGATTGGCAACAACATTTTCACTATTTCTCACTTGTAATTCCTACTTGGAGGGTCATTCAAGTGAAACTTCCCAGTCGGAACTAGGTATTTCCGATAACTCTGATAGCACCCTGAACACGACATTAATATGTGTGATCGACAACAGTAGGGTCTGGGTCCCGGCGTGTCCAGTCCCCATACCCATTCCATAGGAGTGAGTGTCAGTAGTCTACTCTATGTCCGTGCTATGTGAAGTAAGTATGGTGATTATTATTAAGGTTCTGGTCGTCTGAGATACCAACAAGTAAGGCTATACAACATACATGGGTGGTCCTCTGTAGCTCAGCTGGTAGAGCACGGCGCTTGTAACGCCAAGGTAGTGGGTTCGATCCCCGGGACCACCCATACACAAAAAATGTATGCACGCATGACTGTAAGTCGCTTTGGATAAAAGCGTCTGCTAAATGGCATATTATTATTATTATTATTATTATACAATATCAATAAATATATATTTTCTCCTATTAGTGTATTTGAGTTTGTTCTGTCGTTTCTGGATGATTTAATTGAAATTGTAACCAACTTTCTATGGCTTGTTTTAGATATAGTGATATTTGAGAGATTATTTCATTTCAAATAACTGAAAGTGAGAGGTTGTAATTTGAATAAAGGGGGGGAAATGCCATTACTGAACATGTGGTGATTAGAACAAAAGATTTTACTCTTGACTTTGGCGAATATTATCGCGCGGCAGTGTCCTAATGCCTGCGCGCAGTGGACTATTGGCATCGTTCGCCATAGCAGGCTGGCATTAGATTAGAACATAAGATTTCACTCTTGACATCAGCGACTATTATTGCGCATAAAGGGCCGGCAGTGTACTTTTGCGCGCACATTGTGCTTTTGCCTGCGCGCAGTGTGCAGTTGCATCCGCGCAGTGTACTATTGGCCTCGTTTGCCATAGCAGGCTAGCATTAAATTATAACACAAGATTTCACTCTGACTTCAGCGACTATTATTGCGCATAAAGGGCCGGCAGTGTACTTTTGCGCGCACATTGTGCTTTTGCCTGCGCGCAGTGTGCAGTTGCATCCGCGCAGTGTACTATTGGCCTCGTTTGCCATAGCAGGCTAGCATTAAATTATAACACAAGATTTCACTCTTGACTATGGCGACTATTATTGCGTGTAAAGGCCAGCAGTGATCTATTGTTTTGGGCGCGCAGTGTATTATTGCGGGCGCACGCAAAGTGTATTGTTTTTTGGCATACAGTGTGTTTTATGGGCGCGCAGTGTATTGTTTTGGGTGCGCAGTGTACTGTTTTGGGTGCGCGGTCAAAAAAAAAGAGAAGCAAAGCATCCCTTCCGATAGCCGACAGAGGAGGACTCCGTAACGGGCCAATCGGGGTGGTGGGGAGATGGTGTCCAATCAGCAGATGCCACTGCCGGCTTTATACATTTCACATGGGCATTTCGAGGCTATACTCCGACTGTCTAAGAAGCAAGCTAGCGCCATGGCCAGAACCAAGCAAACCGCTCGCAAATCCACCCGTGGCAAAGCCTACAGGATGCAGCTCGCCGCCAAGGCTGCGCGCAAAGTCAACATGTAAGGAAAATCGTTGTGTACGAACCTGGGATATTTACGTTAAGGATTATGTTTACCAATCGATGACAGTATTGACTCAATACGGGGTTTGCTTTCCGCTATCCGTCGCCGTTTAAATGTCTGACATATAACCGTGCTCGAGAAAACCACAGGTAGCATAATGTATTTCATCAGATTTCGTGCGTTTCTGTGTGAAAAGACACGAATTTATGTGCTACTTAATTCGTGCGAAAAGACAGCAATTTAACACACAACAACCATAAACGGATAGCCTATTTTTCTTTATTTTCTTTATTATGGCTAATTAAACGTTATGAATATACAGAAATGTTGTCTTTATTTAATAATGTTTCAAACATTGTAGTTGTATGCCTATGTACTGTTTGAGATTTTCTGAACATCATTTGTGAGAAAATACACACATTTACGTGCAACTTAATTCGTGGGAAAAATTGTTTTATTAATGATAACGCTGTTTTCTATGCTTGATTTCGATTAATACTTTGGGATACTGGTGCACTTTTGGTCAGAAAGCCCCCTTTTCCGTGTAGGCAACAGTACACGATTTTCTTCATAATGCATTTCATATTTCGTAGAGTCTAAATTACACAATTTTCTTCATTATTCATTTAATACATGTTAAAGAGGTTAATGTAAAAATAATGAAATTTGTCGGCTTTCACTTATGGCACTTCCAAGGCCTTTCTATTGTGGTTATGTCAATCATATTATATACTTAGGCTATTGTAACGCGTTCAACCAGTTAGCAAGTCAGAAATGTCCGTTTCTTGGTACCAACTAGCACTTGAATGCTGTATTATGCCAACTTCACATTCTCGTGGAAAATGGGAAGTTGTAACTCCCACATGATTGTGTTCAAGTGGTTTTGAAGTCGGAACAATTCTTAAACCAATAAGATTGGCAACAACATTTTCACTATTTCTCACTTGTAATTCCTACTTGGAGGGTCATTCAAGTGAAACTTCCCAGTCGGAACTAGGTATTTCCGATAACTCTGATAGCACCCTGAACACGACATTAATATATGTGATCGACAACAGTAGGGTCTGGGTCCCGGCGTGTCCAGTCCCCATACCCATTCCATAGGAGTGAGTGTCAGTAGTCTACTATATGTCCGTGCTATGTGAAGTAAGTATGGTGATTATTATTAAGGTTCTGGTCGTCTGAGATACCAACAAGTAAGGCTATACAACATACAATATCAATAAATATATATTTTCTCCTATTAGTGTATTTGAGTTTGTTCTGTCGTTTCTGGATGATTTAATTGAAATTGCAACCAACTTTCTATGGCTTGTTTTAGATAGAGTGATATTTGAGAGATTATTTCATTTCAAATAACTGAAAGTGAGAGGTTGTAATTTGAATAAAGGGGGGAAATGCCATTACTGAACATGTGGTGATTAGAACAAAATATTTTACTCTTGACTTTGGCGAATATTATCGCGCGGCAGTGTCCTAATGCCTGCGCGCAGTGGACTATTGGCATCGTTCGCCATAGCAGGCTGGCATTAGATTAGAACATAAGATTTCACTCTTGACTTCAGCGACTATTATTGCGCATAAAGGGCCGGCAGTGTACTTTTGCGCGCACATTGTGCTTTTGCCTGCGCGCAGTGTGCAGTTGCATCCGCGCAGTGTACTATTGGCCTCGTTTGCCATAGCAGGCTAGCATTAAATTATAACACAAGATTTCACTCTTGACTTCAGCGACTATTATTGCGCATAAAGGGCCGGCAGTGTACTTTTGCGCGCACATTGTGCTTTTGCCTGCGCGCAGTGTGCAGTTGCATCCGCGCAGTGTACTATTGGCCTCGTTTGCCATAGCAGGCTAGCATTAAATTATAACACAAGATTTCACTCTTGACTATGGCGACTATTATTGCGTGTAAAGGCCAGCAGTGATCTATTGTTTTGGGCGCGCAGTGTATTATTGCGGGCGCACGCAAAGTGTATTGTTTTTTGGCGTACAGTGTGTTTTATGGGCGCGCAGTGTATTTTTCTGGGCGCGCAGTGTACTGTTTTGGGTGCACGGTCAAAAAAAAAGAGAAGCAAAGCATCCCTTCCGATAGCCGACAGAGGAGGCCTCCGTAACGGGCCAATCGGGGTGGTGGGGAGATGGTGTCCAATCAGCAGATGCCACTGCCGGCTTTATACATTTCAGATGGGCATTTCGAGGCTATACTCCGACTGTCTAAGAAGGAAGCTAGCGCCATGGCCAGAACCAAGCAAACCGCTCGCAAATCCACCCGGTGCAAAGCCTACAGGATGCATCTCGCCGCCAAGGCTGCGCGCAAAGTCAACATGTAAGGAAAATCGTTGTGTACGAACCTGGGATATTTACGTTAAGGATTATGTTTACCAATCGATGACAGTATTGACTCAATACGGGGTTTGCTTTCCGCTATCCGTCGCCGTTTAAATGTCTGACATATAACCGTGCTCGAGAAAACCACAGGTAGCATAATGTATTTCATCAGATTTCGTGCGTTTCTGTGTGAAAAGACACGAATTTATGTGCTACTTAATTCGTGTGAAAAGACAGCAATTTAACACACAACAACCATGAACGGATAGCCTATTTTTCTTTATTTTCTTTATTATGGCTAATTAAACGTTATGAATATACAGAAATGTTGTCTTTATTTAATAATGTTTCAAACATTGTAGTTGTATGCCTATGTACTGTTTGAGATTTTCTGAACATCATTTGTGAGAAAATACACACATTTACGTGCAACTTAATTCGTGGGAAAAATTGTTTTATTAATGATAACGCTGTTTTCTATGCTTGATTTCGATTAATACTTTGGGATACTGGTGCACTTTTGGTCAGAAAGCCCCCTTTTCCGTGTAGGCAACAGTACACGATTTTCTTCATAATGCATTTCATATTTCGTAGAGTCTAAATTACACAATTTTCTTCATTATTCATTTAATACATGTTAAAGAGGTTAATGTAAAAATAATGAAATATGTCGGCTTTCACTTATGGCACTTCCAAGGCCTTTCTATTGTGGTTATGTCAATCATATTATATACTTAGGCTATTGTAACGCGTTCAACCAGTTAGCAAGTCAGAAATGTCCGTTTCCTAGTACAGACTACCACTTGAATGCTGTATTATGCCAACTTCACATTCTCGTGGAAAATGGGAAGTTGTAACTCCCACATGATTGTGTTCAAGTGGTTTTGAAGTCGGAACAATTCTTAAACCAATAAGATTGGCAACAACATTTTCACTATTTCTCACTTGTAATTCCTACTTGGAGGGTCATTCAAGTGAAACTTCCCAGTCGGAACTAGGTATTTCCGATAACTCTGATAGCACCCTGAACACGACATTAATATGTGTGATCGACAACAGTAGGGTCTGGGTCCCGGCGTGTCCAGTCCCCATACCCATTCCATAGGAGTGAGTGTCAGTAGTCTACTCTATGTCCGTGCTATGTGAAGTAAGTATGGTGATTATTATTAAGGTTCTGGTCGTCTGAGATACCAACAAGTAAGGCTATACAACATACAATATCAATAAATATATATTTTCTCCTATTAGTGTATTTGAGTTTGTTCTGTCGTTTCTGGATGATTTAATTGAAATTGCAACCAACTTTCTATGGCTTGTTTTAGATAGAGTGATATTTGAGAGATTATTTCATTTCAAATAACTGAAAGTGAGAGGTTGTAATTTGAATAAAGGGGGGAAATGCCATTACTGAACATGTGGTGATTAGAACAAAATATTTCACTCTTGACTTTGGCGAATATTATCGCGCGGCAGTGTCCTAATGCCTGCGCGCAGTGGACTATTGGCATCGTTCGCCATAGCAGGCTGGCATTAGATTAGAACATAAGATTTCACTCTTGACATCAGCGACTATTATTGCGCATAAAGGGCCGGCAGTGTACTTTTGCGCGCACATTGTGCTTTTGCCTGCGCGCAGTGTGCAGTTGCATCCGCGCAGTGTACTATTGGCCTCGTTTGCCATAGCAGGCTAGCATTAAATTATAACACAAGATTTCACTCTGACTTCAGCGACTATTATTGCGCATAAAGGGCCGGCAGTGTACTTTTGCGCGCACATTGTGCTTTTGCCTGCGCGCAGTGTGCAGTTGCATCCGCGCAGTGTACTATTGGCCTCGTTTGCCATAGCAGGCTAGCATTAAATTATAACACAAGATTTCACTCTTGACTATGGCGACTATTATTGCGTGTAAAGGCCAGCAGTGATCTATTGTTTTGGGCGCGCAGTGTATTATTGCGGGCGCACGCAAAGTGTATTGTTTTTTGGCGTACAGTGTGTTTTATGGGCGCGCAGTGTATTGTTTTGGGTGCGCAGTGTACTGTTTTGGGTGCGCGGTCAAAAAAAAAGAGAAGCAAAGCATCCCTTCCGATAGCCGACAGAGGAGGACTCCGTAACGGGCCAATCGGGGTGGTGGGGAGATGGTGTCCAATCAGCAGATGCCACTGCCGGCTTTATACATTTCACATGGGCATTTCGAGGCTATACTCCGACTGTCTAAGAAGGAAGCTAGCGCCATGGCCAGAACCAAGCAAACCGCTCGCAAATCCACCCGTGGCAAAGCCTACAGGATGCAGCTCGCGGCCAAGGCTGCGCGCAAAGTCAACATGTAAGGAAAATCGTTGTGTACGAACCTGGGATATTTACGTTAAGGATTATGTTTACCAATCGATGACAGTATTGACTCAATACGGGGTTTGCTTTCCGCTATCCGTCGCCGTTTAAATGTCTGACATATAACCGTGCTCGAGAAAACCACAGGTAGCATAATGTATTTCATCAGATTTCGTGCGTTTCTGTGTGAAAAGACACGAATTTATGTGCTACTTAATTCGTGCGAAAAGACAGCAATTTAACACACAACAACCATAAACGGATAGCCTATTTTTCTTTATTTTCTTTATTATGGCTAATTAAACGTTATGAATATACAGAAATGTTGTCTTTATTTAATAATGTTTCAAACATTGTAGTTGTATGCCTATGTACTGTTTGAGATTTTCTGAACATCATTTGTGAGAAAATACACACATTTACGTGCAACTTAATTCGTGGGAAAAATTGTTTTATTAATGATAACGCTGTTTTCTATGCTTGATTTCGATTAATACTTTGGGATACTGGTGCACTTTTGGTCAGAAAGCCCCCTTTTCCGTGTAGGCAACAGTACACGATTTTCTTCATAATGCATTTCATATTTCGTAGAGTCTAAATTACACAATTTTCTTCATTATTCATTTAATACATGTTAAAGAGGTTAATGTAAAAATAATGAAATATGTCGGCTTTCACTTATGGCACTTCCAAGGCCTTTCTATTGTGGTTATGTCAATCATATTATATACTTAGGCTATTGTAACGCGTTCAACCAGTTAGCAAGTCAGAAATGTCCGTTTCTTGGTACCGACTAGCACTTGAATGCTGTATTATGCCAACTTCACATTCTCGTGGAAAATGGGAAGTTGTAACTCCCACATGATTGTGTTCAAGTGGTTTTGAAGTCGGAACAATTCTTAAACCAATAAGATTGGCAACAACATTTTCACTATTTCTCACTTGTAATTCCTACTTGGAGGGTCATTCAAGTGAAACTTCCCAGTCGGAACTAGGTATTTCCGATAACTCTGATAGCACCCTGAACACGACATTAATATGTGTGATCGACAACAGTAGGGTCTGGGTCCCGGCGTGTCCAGTCCCCATACCCATTCCATAGGAGTGAGTGTCAGTAGTCTACTATATGTCCGTGCTATGTGAAGTAAGTATGGTGATTATTATTAAGGTTCTGGTCGTCTGAGATACCAACAAGTAAGGCTATACAACATACAATATCAATAAATATATATTTTCTCCTATTAGTGTATTTGAGTTTGTTCTGTCGTTTCTGGATGATTTAATTGAAATTGCAACCAACTTTCTATGGCTTGTTTTAGATATAGTGATATTTGAGAGATTATTTCATTTCAAATAACTGAAAGTGAGAGGTTGTAATTTGAATAAAGGGGGGAAATGCCATTACTGAACATGTGGTGATTAGAACAAAAGATTTTACTCTTGACTTTGGCGAATATTATCGCGCGGCAGTGTCCTAATGCCTGCGCGCAGTGGACTATTGGCATCGTTCGCCATAGCAGGCTGGCATTCGATTAGAACATAAGATTTCACTCTTGACTTCAGCGACTATTATTGCTCATAAAGGGCCGGCAGTGTACTTTTGCGCGCACATTGTGCTTTTGCCTGCGCGCAGTGTGCAGTTGCATCCGCGCAGTGTACTATTGGCCTCGTTTGCCATAGCAGGCTAGCATTAAATTATAACACAAGATTTCACTCTTGACTTCAGCGACTATTATTGCGCATAAAGGGCCGGCAGTGTACTTTTGCGCGCACATTGTGCTTTTGCCTGCGCGCAGTGTGCAGTTGCATCCGCACAGTGTACTATTGGCCTCGTTTGCCATAGCAGGCTAGCATTAAATTATAACACAAGATTTCACTCTTGACTATGGCGACTATTATTGCCTGTAAAGGCCAGCAGTGATCTATTGTTTTGGGCGCGCAGTGTATTATTGCGGGCGCACGCAAAGTGTATTGTTTTTTGGCGTACAGTGTGTTTTATGGGCGCGCAGTGTATTGTTTTGGGTGCGCAGTGTACTGTTTTGGGTGCGCGGTCAAAAAAAAAGAGAAGCAAAGCATCCCTTCCAATAGCCGACAGAGGAGGCCTCCGTAACGGGCCAATCGGGGTGGTGGGGAGATGGTGTCCAATCAGCAGATGCCACTGCCGGCTTTATACATTTCACATGGGCATTTCGAGGCTATACTCCGACTGTCTAAGAAGGAAGCTAGCGCCATGGCCAGAACCAAGCAAACCGCTCGCAAATCCACCCGTGGCAAAGCCTACAGGATGCAGCTCACCGCCAAGGCTGCGCGCAGGAGAGCCTCCCCGTTACAGGCCTGGCACCGTGTCTCAGAGAGATCCGTCGTTACCAAAGCTCCACTGAGCTGCTCATCCGCAATGTGCCCTTCCAGCGCCTGGGGAGAAAAATCGCCCTGTTCTTCAAGACCGACCTGCGCTTCCAGAGCTCCGCCGTGATGGCCCTGCAGGAGGCCAGCGAGGCTTACCTGGTCGGTCTGTTTGAGGACATCAAACTGTGTGCCATCCACGCAAAGAGGGTGCATATCGTGCCCTAGGACATCGAGCTGGCCCGCCTTATTTGCAGAGAGCGCGCGTAAATTATGAAGTGATCTCCAAAATCCCACCTCAATATTTCCATCAAAAAGGCATAATTGATCTATTTATACGTGGTCCTCTGTAGCTCAATTGGTAGAGCATGGCGCTTGTAACGCCAGGGTAGTGGGTTCCATCCCTGGGACCACCCATACGTAAACATGTATGCGCACATGACTGTAAATCGCTTTGGATAAAAGCGTCTGCTAAATGGCATATTATTATTATATACGCGCACGTCTACATTTCCAACCACTTCGCCGGGAAAGAGCGACGCTACCGGCTACGGAAGAGACACCAACGGCCGGGTGAGTCCATTCAAAGCTACGTGGCTAATCTGAGGGATTTGGCTAGCTCTTGTAACTACGGGACACTTCAGGACGAGATCATCAGGGATCAGTTGATAGAGGGGACGTTATGTGAAAAGACATGGGAGAAACTGCTTTTGGAATCGGATAATTTACAACTAGATGGAGCTATTAAAATAGCACTCCACGTTGAAGTGGCGTTGGAATGCTCTTCAATGCTAACAGACAGCTCTGCAGCATACACTCGGCCCCCAGCCATTCTCACACAGCAGCTTCAGCCCGAGCAGGCGCACTACAACGATCACGCGCTGCGCACGCCCTCCCACGTCGATAGCTGCATGGACACAGACACCGGCATGCCCGTGCAGCAGGCACACAGACAAACCAACAGAAGTAGCTGTGGCAACTGTGGGGCTAGCTCTCACAATTCAAGGGCTTCAAACTGCCCAGCCCGTGGGAAAATATGCAAGAACTGTTCAAAATACAATCACTTTGCGAAAGTGAGTGTGTCGTTCGGCCCCTGCTACTAGCTCGAAGTTGTCGATCATCCAAGTGTCAAACTGGGTCCGAGCCCGACGGCCTCAGCAGTGCAACAAAATGCCCTCATTCAGGTCGGACCCCTTGCAGGTCAGTCGACAACTGGGGCCCGCCATATTTCATGATGAGCAATGGATCACGCTGGCACGCCAGCCGCCTCAGAAAAGTCCCTGCCCCTCGATGAACACAAAGGCACACAAAACAGACATGCAGGCCAGAGACGCCACCGGATGGACCTCCTCCACCACTACCACCCGAGCCCCAGCCTCTGTGGGCTCCCCAAGGGCCAGATCCACAAGCGGTGGCGGATGAAGAAAGGCCTATGCGGGCACGAACTCGCCCTGCTTATCTGGGGGACTACTTAACCTCTTTTCATTCTTAGGCTCCGTTAGGCGTCTTAGTCAACCTCCAGGTTAATGGACTGAACTGGCTAGTTTGGAGAGTCCATCCGTTTAAGGGTTAATGTTTATTTCTTACAGGTATCACTCTAGGTTCTTGCCCTATGGACATTTTATATATGGTACCAGTCCCTGGTTTTGGAAAGGGGGGGAAATGTTATGTATGGTACGACGTGCTGTACGTCGTACTGTACGTTGTTATGGTTTACGACAGTGTGCTGCTTTACGGATGAATGGGTTGTCAGAATGTGTGGCACATGTCATTAAACGACAGAGTGATGTACAATGTGAAACTGTGCAGATGTCCGTTCTTCTACAGCTAGGCTAGATATAACAAATATGACTCAAGTAAAAGTAGTAATCCAAATAATTACTTGAGTAAGAGTAAAAAAGTACTTGGTGAAAAAACTACTCAAGTACTGAGTAACTGTTGAGTTACTTGAGTTTATTTTTTAACACAAGGCAACAATCAGACAGACAAAAATACAAAAGAATCATCTTTAGGCAAATTATAGTTCATCCAACAATAAAATAAATTAAAATGAATTACAAAATAGCTTAAATTAAAAGAATTCCGGTAAATTCAAGTACTTATCAAATAAAATAATAATAATAAAAAAATAAGCACAAGTAACACACATTTCCAAACCTTTATACTTTTTTTTACCAGGCAGAACTAGAATGAGGCAGCCCATAAACTCTCATAAACTGTGTATGTGTGTGTCTCCACAGTGACTGAACAACAGAAGGAAACACAAACATTTCATACCAGGTATGCTGAACAGAAAACTGCACACCAGAAGGAAGCGGTCAACATAAAATAATCAATAGGTGTTGATTAGGCCTACTCAGTACCTTTGTATTGCATGGCAAGCAACAGCCCTTTTTCTGTGTGCCTAGAAATTAATACTCTGATCTGTGATTAGGCCACACTGCACATCTCACTGAGCAGAGGAAAAGAGCAGCAATACACATCAACTGAAAAAGCACCAGTCCATGATAGATGGCCAAATAAAACAATATTGCAGGCCTAGTATCCCAGAACACAAATTAAGCTGAATGCATGTTCTCTAAAAGGCATCAGAGGAGAGTGATGTAGTTGTAGATGGGGCATTATGTTTACTTCCAGCTCCAATATCTAACAAGAAAAGTCAGCAAAAAAAAAGTCACACTTGTCCCCACCCCCCCAAGATAAGCAGCATAAAGCATGTATGATGTGTCTTTACAATGGAGTTATACATTAATAGCTCTGTGCTCTCTAGCACAACCATTACACAGTTAAGGGAATTACACGCTTTGCTCAAAAGCAGCTGAGAGAGGAGCAGCTTCCCCCATCTAGACTCCCACAGGCAGACAACAGATTTGGCAATATTCTAACCTTTAGGCTGACACTGGCCCTTTGACTGGTTGACTTCAGTCAACACTCCAGGAACTCTTTGGCACAGTAACATGAAAACCCTTTTATATTGAAGGCCCCACTGGGAGTTTGTGTGTGTGTGTCAAAACATGCAGAAACAAACTATTTCACCATAGAATCGCTCAGTGATGTCACTATTAAGCTTCAACAGTAGCTGGCTCTCAAGGTTCTTGCTGTGAAGCTGTGATCGTTTAGCAGTGAACAGGAGTCCTGCATGACTGAAAAGTCTCTCACAGGCTGCAGATGCAGGAAGACCTGTGTTGACTTTGAGTGACAGCTTCTTGATGCGAGGAAAGGTGTGGAGTAGATCCATACCTGCAGGGGACAGACATGAAAGGTACCTCTCCAGCTCTCCTACTTGTGATTTTCCCAACTCCATGGATGCAAAGAAGTCGTCTTCATCAGAGAGGCCGCTGTTTGCGCTGGTGACATCATCCAAGTCGGTGTTGAGGTGATTTCTGATGTAGTCAAGGCCTGTGGGTTTTAGGGCAAGATAAATCAATTTTCAAACGAATTAAGTCTTCACATTATTCTTACCCTTCTACTGTATAGGCTGTCAAGCTGCTGATGTTTGACATTAAAAGCTACCTGAGCTTCTAACTATATTGCCACCCTGTGGTTTGTCACTGACACACTATAATCCTAAATTACAGTAATATTATACAGAGTTATATAGGTCAATGTCTACTGGTTCACATTTGAATTGATAAACAATTATATTTACCAGCATTTAAGATGTTCTCCTCTGTGGTCCAGGATGTTCTGAATCTTGGTAGGAGTATTGCTGCTGCAATCAGCTCAGGCTCTTTCATGACGTCTCCAAAACGTTTCTGGATCCCTTGCTGCAGGGCGTGAACAAGAGGTGTACACATTTTGCAAGTTGACTCCAACCTCTTCAGCTTGTCCCGCAACTGGTAAGGTGTTGGCAGCAGGAGGCCCATATGCACAGATGATTCCCCTTGGAGGATATTAAGGACCATGGCAACAGGCTTCATCACAGCAGCATACTCGACCAAAAACCCAATTTCAGCTGGATTGAACCTATAAAAGATGTAACGATAAAAAAATTACTTATAGCTATTTCTGGTACAATGTGTTTATTATGCATTGTACATGTTAAATGCACAAATAAATAAAAATAAAATAAATTAGTTAAATGATTTCATTCAAGTCATCCACAATTGTCACACCACCATGCAAAGAAAACTTAGTTACTTGAGACAAGTGGAATCACCCATTAATCAGCAAGGCTTATTTATTTTTATTATTCTTTTAAAACAAAATATACATTTTGTCAACTTACATCTTTATCTTTAATGCTGTGCAGACATTGCGAATTGCTTGTTCTCCTTGCTCTCGGTGAATGCGCACAATCCTTTCTACAGCGAGGAACAGGGAGCTCCAGCGTGTCTGATTGGGTCGGAGAAACAGCAGCTTGCATTCACGTTCCACTGTTTCATGAGCCATGGTTGACCTGATGGTTTTATTCCAAAGAGCATTACACTTTAGAAAAGCAGACCGAGACAGCCTCTTGTAGGTTTCGTTTGCAGCTCCTCCTGCAGCAGTGGCATCAACTGTGGATATAAGATTGAGGAGATGGCATGCACACTTTTGGTGCCTTGGAAGTTAGTACTCAAGGCCTGTGTTGTCATCCAGAATAGCAGACACATCTTGACACTCCACCTCTGACTCACTCTGATCTTCTGTTGCATCATCAAGGGTGGAGTCACTCTCCTCTTGTACATTGATGGCTTCCTCCTTTTTCTCCTCACCATATAATCGAAAGGCCTTCAGGAAGTTTGAGCCACTGTCTGTTGTCGCCATGGTCACTTTTTCCCTGATGTGGTACTCAGAATGTATTTCCTCTAATGCAGCAGCACGGACATCAAACGTGTGCGAGCCTTTGACAGGTCTACAAGCCAATGCAGCGGAGTGCCTCTCCAGTGAGGTGTTGTCCATCCAGTGACAGGTGACACCTAAGTAGCTACGTTGTCTGGCAGACCAGCAGTCTGTTGTGGTAGCAACATAGTTCACAGCACTCAGCTTTTTGATGATTATGCTCTTCTTGTGTTTTGCAGCTTCTTGTATTCTTGTGCATAACGTTTTCCTTGTCATTACTGTTTGAGGTTACAAGGTTTCAATCAAAGTCTTGAAGGATGGCGTCTCAACCACAGAAAATGGTTGGTTGGCCTCACATACAAAATTTAGCACCAGCTTGTCAAGCGTTGCTTGTGTTACCCGTCCTGGGGCAGCGAAGGCTGTGATTTTTGCATTTTTCACAAGAGTATCACTGGAAGAGGAGGACTTACGCTTTCTGTGGTTCTCTAGTAAGTCTGTGTACTTTGCCAGTTTGTTGGGGAGAACCCTCTGTGGATAAAAAATAATCTGTAATTTTCATCATACACGTCAACTATGACAGATAAATTTAGAAATTTATTTCCAGAAAATCACATTGTAGGATTTTTAATGAATTTATTTGCAAATGATGGTGGAAAATAAGTATTTGGTCACCTACAAACAAGCAAGATTTCTGGCTCTCACAGACCTGTAACTTCTTCTTTAAGAGGCTCCCTTGTCCTCCACTCTTTACCTGTATTAATGGCACCTGTTTGAACTTGTTATCAGTATAAAAGACACCTGTCCACAACCTCAAACAGTCACACTCCAAACTCCACTATGGCCAAGACCAAAGAGCTGTCAAAGGAACCAGAAACAAAATTGTAGACCTGCACCAGGCTGGGAAGACTGAATCTGCAATAGGTAAGCAGCTTGGTTTGAAGAAATCAACTGTGGGAGCAATTATTATGAAATGGAAGACATACAAGACCACTGATAATCTCCCTCGATCTGGGGCTCCACGCAAGATCTCACCCCGTGGGGTCAAACTGATCACAAGAACGGTGAGCAAAAATCCCAGAACCACACGGGGGGACCTAGTGAATGACCTGCAGAGAGCTGGGACCAAAGTAACAAAGCCTACCCTCAGTAACACACTACGCCGCCGGGGACTCAAATCCTGCAGTGCCAGACGTGTCCCCCTGCTTAAGCCAGTACATGTCCAGGCCCATCTGAAGTTTGCTAGAGTGCATTTGGATGATCCAGAAGAGGATTGGGAGAATGTCATATGGTCAGATGAAACCAAAATATAACTTTTTGGTAAAAACTCAACTTGTCGTGTTTGGAGGACAAAGAATGCTGAGTTGCATCCAAAGAACACCATACCTACTGTGAAGCATGGGGGTGGAAACATCATGCTTTGGGGCTGTTTTTCTGCAAAGGGACCAGGACGACTGATCCGTGTAAAGGAAAGAATGAATGAGGTCATGTATCGTGAGATTTTGAGTGAAAACCTCCTTCCATCAGCAAGGGCATTGAAGATGAAACGTGGCTGGGTCTTTCAGCATGACAATGATCCCAAACACACCGCCCGGGCAACAAAGGAGTGGCTTCGAAAGAAGCATTTCAAGGTCCTGGAGTGGCCTAGCCAGTCTCCAGATCTCAACCCCATAGAAAATCTTTGGAGGGAGTTGAAAGTCCGTGTTGCCCAGCGACAGCCCCAAAACATCACTGCTCTAGAGGAGATCTGCATGGAGGAATGGGCCAAAATACCAGCAACAGTGTGTGAAAACCTTGTGAAGACTTACAGAAAACGTTTGACCTGTGTCATTGCCAACAGAGGGTATATAACAAAGTATTGAGTAACTTTTGTTATTGACCAAATACTTATTTTCCACCATAATTTGCAAATAAATTCATTAAAATTCCTACAATGTGATTTTCTGGATTTTTTTTCTTCTCATTTTCTCTGTCATAGTTGACCTATGATGAAAATTACAGGCCTCTCTCATCTTTTTAAGTAGGAGAACTTGCACAGTTGGTGGCTGACTAAATACTTTTTCCCCCCACTGTGACTTGCCCTGCGGCTCAGTCTCCGAAGGGAGGGGATCATGCTCTGCTTCAGTATGTCACAGAACATGTTGGCAGTAATGGTTCCCTCAATGAACTGTAGCTCCCCAGTGCCGGCAGCACTCATGCAGCCCCAGACCATGACACTCCCACCACCATGTTTGACTGTAGGCAAGACACTTGTCTTTGTACTCCTCACCTGGTTGCCGCCACACGCTTGACACTATCTGAACCAAATAAGTTTATCTTGGTCTCATCAGACCACAGGACATGGTTCCAGTAATCCATGTCCTTAGTCTGCTTGTCTTCAGCAAACTGTTTGCGGTCTTTCTTGTGCATCATCTTTAGAAGAGGCTTCCTTCTGGGACGACAGCCATGCAGACCAATTTGGTGCAGTGTATGGTCTGAGCACTGACAGGCTGACCCCCGACCCCTTCAACCGCTGCAGCAATGCTGGCAGCACTCATACGTCTATTTCCCAAAGACAACCTCTGGATATGACGCTGAGCACGTTCACTCAACTTCTTTGACCATGGTGAGGCCTGTTCTGAGTGGAACCTGTCCTGTTAAACCGCTGTATGGTCTTGGCCACCGTGCTGCAGCTCAGTTTCAGGGTCTTGGCAATCTTCTTATAGCCCAGGCCATCTTTATGTAGAGCAACAATTATTTTTTTCAGATCCTCAGAGTTCTTTGCCATGAGGTGCCATGTTGAACTTCCAGTGACCAGTATGAGGGAGTGTGAGAGCGATGACACCTAATTTTAACACACCTGCTCCCCATTCACACCTGAGACCTTGTAACACTAACGAGTGAACATTTTCACTTAGGGGTGTACTCACTTTTGTTGCCAGCGGTTTAGACATTAATGGCTGTGTGTTGAGTTATTTTGAGGGGACAGCAAATGTACACTGTTATTCAAGCTGTACATTCACTACTCTACAATGTAGCAAAGTGTCATTTCTTCAGTGTTGTCACATGAAAAGATATACTCCAAACTGCTACAGACCTATATCCATCCTGCCCTGCCTTTTGAAAGTATTCGAAAGCCAAGTTAACAAACAGATCATCGACCATTTCGAATACCACCGTACCTTCTCCGCTATGCAATCCGGTTTCCGAGCTGGTCACGGGTGCACTTCAGCCACGCTCAAGGTCCTAAACGATATTATAACCGCGATTGATAATAGACAGTACTGTGCAGCCGTCTTCATCGACCTGGCCAAGGCTTTCGACTCTGTCAACCACCGCATTCTTATTGGCAGACTAAATAGCCTTGGTTTCTCAAATGACTGCCTCGCCTGGTTCACCAACTACTTCTCAGATATAGTTCAGTGTGTCAAATCGGAGGGCTTGTTGTCTGGACCTATGGCAGTCTCTATGGGGGTGCCACAGGCTTCAATTCTTGGGCCGACACTTTTCTCCGTGTATATCAATGATGTCGCTCTTGCTGCTGGTGACTCTCAGATCCACCTCTACGCAGACGACACCATTTTGTATACATCTGGCCCTTCATTGGACACTGTGTTAACAAACCTCCAAACGAGCTTCAATGCCATACAACAATCCTTCAGTAGCCTTCAACTGCTCTTAAACACTAGTAAAACTAAATGCATGCTTTTCAATCGAATGCTGCTAGCACCCGCCCACCCGACTAGAATCACCACTCTCGACGGGTCTGACCTAGAGTATGTGGACAACTACAAATATCTAGGTGTCTGGTTAGACTGTAAACTCAACTTCCAGACTCACATAAAGAATCTCCAATCCAAAGTTAAATCTAGAATCGGCTTCCTATTTCGCAACAAAGCCTCCTTCACTCATGCTGCCAAACATGCCCTCGTAAAACTGACTATCCTACCGATCCTTGACTTCGGCGATGTCATTTACAAAATAGCCTCCAACACTCTACTCAGCAAATTGGATGTAGTCTATCACAGTGCCATCCGTTTTGTCTCCAAAGCCCCATACACTACCCACCACTGTGACCTGTACGCTCTTGTTGGCTGGTCCTCACTACATGTTCGTCGTCAAACCCACTGGCTCCAGGCCATCTACCAGGCCACTGCTAGGCAAATCCCCGCCTTATCTTAGCTCATTGGTCACCATAGCAGCACCCACCCGTAGTCTGCGCTCCAGCAGGTATATCTCACTGGTCATTCCCAAAGCCAACACCTCCTTTGGCCGCCATTCCTTCCAGTTCTCTGCTGCCAATGACTGGAACGAATTGCAAAAATCTCTGAAGCTGGAGACTCTTATCTCCCTCAATAACTTTAAGCATCAGTTGTCAGAGCACCTTACCGATCACTGCACCTGTACACAGCCCATCTGAAATTAGCCCACCCAACTACCTCATCCCTATATTGTTATTTATTTTGCTCTTTTGCACCCCAGTATCTCTATTTGCACATAATCTCTTGCACATCTAGCATTCCAGTGTTAATACTATTGTAATTATTCTCCACTATAGCCTATTTATTGCCTTACCTCCATAACTTGCTACATTTGCACACACTGTATATATATTTTCTGTTGTATTTCTGACTTTATGTTTTTTTTACCCCATATGTAACTCTGTGTTGTTTTTATTGCACTACTTTGCTTTATCTTGGCCAGGTCGCAGTTGTAAATGAGAACCTGTTCTCAACTGGCTTACCTGGTTAAATAAAGGTGAAATAAAAAATATAAAAAATAAAAAAAACTCAAATATTTACAAAAATGTGAGGGGTGTACTCACTTTTGTGAGATACTGTATATATGTGTATATGTTTGGGAGGGAACAGCTATGTGTTTGATATTTTCTAAGAAGTGATATGTGTCCCTAAAATAACTGGGGTGCTTAGTGGAGAGGGGGTTGATATAATTAAGATGTTGTAGGACTCACTGTTGCAGTCAGAAACCATTTCTCTTCCGGGGGGAACCTCAACGGGTACTATCCAGGTGTCTGGTTCTTTGTGTATACACCCACTCAATTGGTTGGCACTTAAAATAGCCTTTGGGGGTTGAGTAGTCAAGTTGAAGCCGCAGTAGCGAATTTACTTGGCTTTGACGGCATTCTCGGTCTTCTTGGGGAGTAGCACCGCCCGGATGTTGGGTCCTCGTCGTTACGGAAGGCCAGCTGTAGATGACAGGGGATGATGTGAGTTTTGGTGTTAGCTTCACACGCTAACGGCGAAGCTAACGGCGGAGCTAACAGCTAATACCGGAGCAAACAGCGAATCAAATGGGCCTGGAGGCCATTTGTGGTCGAGGCGAGAAGGGATACAGCTACGTCCGTGTTTGGTTGTATTTGGAAGGGACTAGTTCGCTTCATGTGGACTCTTCATTTGGACTGGACTGACTGACTCGACATGTAGGCGGGGTTCGGGAGCTTCAGCGCTAAGGGCAGGGCTACAGATTAGGTGTCCCTAAAGAACCGCTTGTCTAACAGTAGTTCCGCATTACATTAATTAATTTGCACTCAAGTTTGATTTATTTTTATACTGTGTATTCTCCGTGTAAATTCATGTACCGTACCGAGACGCCCGTACCATTTCGGTTCAATACAAATACATGTACCGTTCCACCCCTACATCCAACTGTAATCAAAATTGCCACAGCCATAGTTTCAGTAAATGTGATTAGTATATGTTCTCCCTTTCATTTTTTAAAGGATGATATGGATGAGCCAGACCTGTGGGATGCATCAGTGGTCCTCCTTACAACAGTCAGTGATGATGCCACAAGCCCAGTTCACTACCACCCAGTGAGAGTCTCTGTCGTCCTAGAGGGTGATGTGGTTGTCAATCTCCCCAGGCTTGCTGATGCCTTCCTGGTAATGTTCGGCCTGATTTATGCACTACATCTCAGCTATCCCAAGGGACTGACAAACACTTTTGAGTTCACACAGAAAATCTTACTTGGTCTTGATGACTCTAAACTGTCACCCAAGCTGCAGAATCTTAAAAATGAGCTGATGTTGTATGTGTAACTGAAGATCCAAAAAGGAGTGGTGGATTCTGATGGCTCACTCTGTTAGAGCATAGTCCATAATGAGAATATGTCATGTCAGGTCCATGTTGAATACTGTTGCTGCTCTACTCAACGGGTTTTCAGCCAAATGGCACAAAGTACACACTGTCTTTGTACGTTTTAATGTACATTTAATTGTTGTTAAACTGAAATTCAGGGTTGAATTAAGTGTTTATATATGGAGGATATTTTTATTCATAATTCAAATTGAAAGGCCAAAGGGAAAACGAAGCGAGATCAAATTAAAAATATTATTATTTTACTACACTACTAGGAAAAATCATGCCATAATTAAATTTAAAAAGTCAAATTTAAAATGCAAAGCTTCAACTGTCAGCTGGAAGTCGTTTCAGACCCTCCCACCAGCCGTTGGGCCATGCCTCCTCATTTAAATTGACACCTGTCACTTCTAAATGAAAAGCTTAAATCAAAATGTAAAAGGTGAATCTGAAAATGTCAATGTCAAATGTAAAACGTAAAATTCAAAAGATAAAATGTCAAATTGAAAATTATAAAGGGGAAAGGCTAAAATAAAACAATTATATTTTAGATTTTAATTGAAGTATTTCCATTTTAAGCTTTTACATCATACATTTAATTATGGCATGATTATGCTTCTTTTTCTCTTTGGACTTTCAATTTTAATTATGAATAAATATATCCTCCATATTTATGACATTTTGGCAAAAATATTTATGGCATTATGGCATTTTGTTCTTCTATGGCATTTTTTTTTTTTTTTTTTTTAAAGGTGTACTATATAGCTTTGGGAAGTACATTTTTATCAGAAAGGAAAGCTCTTCATTGATACATTTTCATAAATAAATAAACTGTCCTCAAAGTTTCAGGCTACTTTACTTTAGTAAAGTAGCCACCTTTCTAGTTGGAAACAGTGTTATAGGGACTTTATTTTCTTCTGAGGATGGGATGTTTATTCAGTTATGGAAATGGTTAAATCATTTTTATTGTCTTATTAATATTGTTAATTTTGCTTTTCGAGTTTGAATTAATTTTCTAAAACTATACAGTGCACCCTGAAGTTGCTAGATTTGAACCAGATAGCCAAAGGAAGGCTAAACACTGCCTTTGTACATGTTAATGTACCGTTTTGAAATTTTAGCCGTTTTAGTTGTGAAGAATTTACAAGCAATTTGTTTATACATTGCTGCACTGCAAGTTTACAACCAGATGGCCAAAAGTGTGCCTTTGTAATTGTTTATTTAATTATCTTTTTAATTCTTAATTATTTGTATTACTATTATTGTTATATTACTATTATTATTAAATAGATTGTTTCATTTTGTGCTAAAAGGCACAGGTGTGGGCAAATAATCTTTCTAAACATATGTTTGGTCACCACCCAAGACTTGCTGATGCCCTCCTGGTAATGTTGTATTAACAGTTTATAAGCTATTTGTGATATGATTATATTTTCTTGATGTAATTTTAGCTTTTCTGAGTTTGAATATGTTCTACTATTACATAGTTCATCTTAAAGTATAAACAAAATGCCCAGAAGTAGACTTGTTAATTGTTATTTTTTATTTATGTTTTTTTATTTCATATTTTTTTGCTAAAAGACTGGGCAAGAAAAGTTTATACTAAACATCTGAATAGATGATGTTTTTTTGTTTGACCTTTAAGTCAAGAGTACTTATTATTTTTAAGGCAATCAGTTGCCACAAATATTTTAAGTTTGGTGGTAAATGATTTTGAGTTGTAACAAGTCTATGCTTTTGAGTTATGGGTAATCAGAAGATTGATTGAAAAAACGAATAAATGTTAAGTTAACTCAGGATATTTATGTTTCATTTTCATGCTTGAAATTATTAAGTTCTCTTGAGATATTGCAATGAGAAAGATGAATAAATATTCTGAGTAGCATAAACTGAAAATGTTTGAGTTGGCTTAATCAGTACATTTAATTTAATTATAATTAAAAATTACATTTAACATGAACTCCAAATATATAAGCAATGATATACTCAAATTTTTGAGTTTATGAACTCAAAAACTGCACTGTAAACCCTAATAAGTTCACATAACTCAAATTATTTTGTAACAGATTACACAAAAATATTTTAGTGATGTTTTTAAATGTTTTAAGTTTACATAAAATAAAAATTACATTTACAGTTGCCTTAAATTATCTCAATGTTATCTTATAAATATTGATATTCCTCAACTTATAATTAGGGAGTAATTCACTCAAAATGTTCAATATTTTTCAACTCATATAATGTGGGAAATACACTGAAAATGTTCAATATTTTTCAACTCATATAATGTGGGAAATACACTCAAAACGTTCAATATTCTTCAACTCATAAATGTGGGAAATACACTCAAAATATTAAATATTCTTCAACTCATATAATGTGTGAAATACACTCAAAATTTTCAATATTCTTCAACTCATAATGTGGGACATGCAAACAAAATTAATTCTAAACTGAAATACTGATGTCGGTCCATTACACAATTATAATCAGCGAATAATGTTAGAAAACATGAAAGTGACACCACAGTGACAATTAAACTTTATTTTTATTCAACACAATGTGCTTTTAAAGGCACGAATCAAAAGGAGCTCAGTCAAAACAAAGTGCTTGTCATAAATTAAAACAAAAAAGGAAAAGGAAATGACTCCATAAAAACAAAATGTGTTTTAAAGTACATTAAGTGTTAATAGTTCCATATTCTGATAGTGGTCATTGCTACAGAGGGTAGATTCAGTATTTTGGGTCTCCATATCACATTATTCAGTAAACATTATGATAAAAACTCACAAAGGCTTCATGATAAAATTCAATAAGATTCTAATTATAATCCATCCTCAACAGCAATGACAACTATTAGAATGTGGAGCCATTTAAAACGTTTTGGCACTTACTGTACCCTGAAGGCTGCAACTCACTTTTTTAAAATAAAACATTCAAATAAAAGTACTGGTTTCTACTGTGCCGTACTTCAACTGGCAACATCAAGGTAAGCATTAGGTCACACAACATTAAACATGTATAGTGCATGAATTCAACAGTCGTTTCCCACAAGTACAGTACAAAAACTTGGGCTTGGCAATACGTCAATGTTGTGATATTTATCTATTAACAATCAATGTATTAAATCAAGGGTATAAGAGGCAAACAGTGTAACATATTAAACATGAGGTAGAAGAGGCAAATTATTACATTTGTAAAGAGGGGAAAAAAACAAAAAACATCCTTAATACTCAGCTCAACAAATAGTCCATTCTGAGTGATTCACTCATTGAACAAATCATTCTTCAGTGTCAGTAGACGCCCTTTCAGTGGTTTGTTGTCCTCAAGACACATCACAACTTTTTGGATAAATGTGAATGTAAGCTCAAGATTCTTTGGGTACTGTAGGTCTAGTGCATAGACATACCCAAAGAGCAGGAGAAATGAGTCAGCCAGGTTTGTGGGACCACTCACAAGTATTTCATCTTCCACGACAATACAGATGCTCTCAGGGCTGAAGAGGGCCGCATCAGTAGTATCATCAGTGACAACTGTCAGGAGAGCCACCGGAGTGTCAGTGAGGTCTGGACCATCTGCTGACTAGAAAACACAAATAATACAAAAATGAGTTCAGCCCCTCAAGGATACAAATCATGCTAATGATGTCTAGACATTACGGTCACTTTGCACTTAGACTGCAACTAAGCTACATGTTTAAACTATTTTCTTTACACGTGCTTATTATTTTATGTTAGTTTCACACCTACCTGTAAGCATACTTTTTGTTTAGTGGAATTCTTTATACTTACCTTTTCATTTATGTAATTTCTACATGTCAGTTTGCAGAATAACAACTCAAGGAAACTTCATAAACAGGTTCTGGGGGCTATTCCAGAAAGGAGGTTCAACAAACTGAGCCTAACCCTGAACTCAGAGTTGACTTACCCTGTGAAGTGAAACTGAGTTTTCAGTTACAGAACAGTTGATCTGAGTTAGGTAACTTGACTCAAGAGTACGTTAACTCGGAGTTGAGCTTGTGCCTGACGACTAGTAAAAAGCCATCATCAATGGAGCTCCGATACGGTTATTCACCATGGCAACGGGAGAAAACAGGAAGCAGACATTTTCTGGCTGCGGCTGTTATATAAATCACTGACAGAGTTTCAGATGCAGTCGTCTTTTCATTTTGAATTTAACATCACTTTATTTTATATTAGCCTTTAAGGAAGTGGTTGAATGTTGTTCAATGTTTTA
Source organism: Coregonus lavaretus (assembly GCF_964263955.1). Classification (NCBI taxonomy): domain Eukaryota; kingdom Metazoa; phylum Chordata; class Actinopteri; order Salmoniformes; family Salmonidae; genus Coregonus; species Coregonus lavaretus. The sequence continues at coordinate 56,397 of NC_140014.1, read as the reverse complement.
TTTTAGGCTATTTTGTTTTATTTAAAATCGGCTGAAAATGAAATATACTTTTTTTTTTATCTCATACTCAATGCGGCGACAAACTAGAAACACTGACTTTGAAATTACATGGTTGGAAAAAATACAATTGGCTATACTGATGGTTTTCACATAACCTGCTTTCTGGAATGCCCCTCTGGTTCTCTTAGAGTTCTTTGAGTGATGTCATGTTTAAGCTGACTGAATAGCTAAGCAAAGGGATTGATAGTGAGGCCAGTACACTTACATTACAGGTCCTGAAAAACTTGGAGGCATCTTCACGCAGGTACACAGGAAGTGCACGAAGGACGAGTGACGTCTCATTTTTACATCACGTTGTTCCTACATTGACAAAAAATATCCATTACAATAATAATTACACAAATATCAAAAACATTCATTGTACACTAATTATAGTAATAATAATAATAATAATAGGTCATTTAGCAGACGCTCTTATCCAGAGCGACTTACAGGAGCAATTAGGGTTAAGTGCCTTGCTCAAGGGCACATCGACAGATTTTTCACCTAGTGGGCTCGGGGATTAGAACCAGCGACCTTTCGGTTACTGGCACAACGCTCTTACCCACTAAGCTACCTGCCTCCCCATAGTAAAAATGAAAATGTTAAAAGATAAGCAAGCTAGTTATTAACAAGCAAAGCATCAAAGTTGTGTGCTTATAGATCTGCTATTTCTGTTGTTGTTCTTTGTATTTAACAAAGTATTAATAAAGGGTTCAAGTGATCAACTGTTGACCCCACAGTTGAGATAAAAACATTTAGAGAAATAGCAAAAGAATGACTGTGGAAACACATAAAATAAAACCAATTATTAGTGTAACCCTCTCACCAGGCTCGAATTTGACTCTCACGATATTACCTTATTTAGAATATCTGAACAGCATGGGATATTAGGTGAGAAGGACATCTCCAATAAGAATCCCTATTGTAAACTTGCTAGGGTGAATGACAAATAGGGTATTAACTTCAGATAGAATGATTATAGACTTGGTTATTGTTATAAGGATATGCTTTCCCATGCATTAAATGAAACTGAAACAGTAAATGACTCCACCAATACAACAGACATAAGGTTCAAGATCTATATTAATCAAATGTTCAATGTATCACATCAAAAGAAATACAAATTATAAACCCCAATGATTTTTCCACAACCCCATGTCCAAATTATTTGCAAGCTTGCTTAAACCCTGGGCACGCGTTGGAGCTCATTAAAAAAATGACGACATACATAAAGTCCCGAAGTCCACCCCACATTTGTAGTTACTCACTACTTGTAGATAATGCCTCAGCAAAATATAGTAGTTCCGTGCAGGTGTCCTCACAAGATCCACCCCGAACACAGCTATCAATGCAGCCAGTACTCGGTAGCAGCAACAGACATCCGTTGGAAACCCGAACTGATCGTCACAAGCAATTCTCTCCAAGTCTTGCACGATGCTAGGCTAACCTCTAGGATGTCGAATGTCTCCACAATGCGACGGCAGCTTCAGTCTCCACTTGGTCTTTCTTAACTAAATAATAAACACTCTCTTATAGAAATAAAATCAGGATTTCCCTTAAAAAAAACTCTGTAGGTATGGTTTTGTTCTCTCTTTATCGTTTCCTTTGGTCGTTTTTCCTTCACCAACCCCACTAACGTCTCTCATCTCTCTTCTTTCAACTTTTCCCTCCCTTTTCTTTCCCGGCAACCAGTCCACTCTCCCATTGGCCACAACTTAACAAGTTAGCTCATTGGTCAAAACTTTAACGAGATACGTGGGAAATTTAAACTTAAAAGTAAACCAACCTATTCACTTGTAAAAAAATTTTTAACATTGCTTCAAAAGAAATGCATTAATGACATTACAAATCAGGAGCTATTCGATCACCTTTTAAATCTAATACCAATGAATTATAACAAATACACTCTATACTTGGTTTTAGCTATGTATTACATTAGTAACACTATTTCATAATACATCCTACCTGAACTGTTAAAAGGATTTCGAGATGATCTCACAACCACACACTTGAGCCTAGGAAGAAATACAAACACAGGCCTGGTTAGCATCATGATAACACACTCACATTATGTTGTTTAGCATTGTTCGTTTCACGCTAGCACATACGTACACACAGCTCGATAACGTAAAATATTTACTGTGTAAGGCAGACACTTATTGAAATAAGTATACTCACAGTATGCACTTGCATTACCGGCGAACAGCAAAAACTCATGGACCTTCCTCCACCGTCAATGTCCCGGGTAAACATGCATTATGGGAAATGTAGTTCATCCAGGAAACCTGCTGATAACGTTACACCGTTGTAAGATGAAGTAACGTAACGTATGTCACATATTTAACAACTTCTAAAGTTACAATTACTTAGATTTTTAAACTATTTACAACAAATATTCACTGTGCACATTGTACAAATGTATTCCCAGTTCCACATTTAAGACTATCGAAATTCAATTTTTAAAAAACAACATTAGAGTTACTTACCAAATCAGAGGTGATGATAAGATGGCGCTTAAGAAAACGAAGGCAATAAGACTAATGATAAAAACGGAGGTGGTGGTGGTTTCAAGCGAGCAGAATAAAACTGCGCATTGCAAACAAATTAAACTGTGTTCCACATCCACACGGGCGGCCCAAACAGCCCCGCATCAAAGCAAATTCAAGATGTCTGACTCAGCTTTCCTGAGGGAGAGATGACCCACCCACCAGAACGTCATGACGTCGATAACGTCATGACATTCACTAAACCTTTTTGAGCGTTCCACACAAATTACCTATAAAATATTGAGCCCTCTTCAATTAAAGTAGCATAAATCTCAACAGAGCTCAACACTATAGTTTGGTCAACTGCATAACGACATTTGACTGTTATGACCTTATTACTTATGAGCTAGTACAACTGTTTGGGATTACAGTGCAACAACCATAAATGGATAGCCTATTTTTCTTTATTTTCTTTATTATGGCTAATTAAACGTTATGAATATACAGAAATGTTGTCTTTATTTAATAATGTTTCAAACATTGTAGATGTATGCCTATGTACTGTTTGAGATTTTCTGAACATCATTTGTGAGAAAATACACACATTTACGTGCAACTTAATTCGTGGGAAAAATTGTTTTATTAATGCTAACGCTGTTTTCTATGCTTGATTTCGATTAATACTTTGGGATACTGGTGCACTTTTGGTCAGAAAGGCCCCTTTTCCGTGTAGGCAACAGTACACGATTTTCTTCATAATGAATTTCATATTTCGTAGAGTCTAAATTACACAATTTTCTTCATTATTCATTTAATACATGTTAAAGAGGTTAATGTAAAAATAATGAAATATGTCGGCTTTCACTTATGGCACTTCCAAGGCCTTTCTATTGTGGTTATGTCAATCATATTATATACTTAGGCTATTGTAACGCGTTCAACAAGTTAGCAAGTCAGAAATGTCCATTTCCTAGTACCGACTAGCACTTGAATGCTGTATTATGCCAACTTCACATTCTCGTGGAAAATGGGAAGTTGTAACTCCCACATGATTGTGTTCAAGTGGTTTTGAAGTCGGAACAATTCTTAAACCAATAAGATTGGCAACAACATTTTCACTATTTCTCACTTGTAATTCCTACTTGGAGGGTCATTCAAGTGAAACTTCCCAGTCGGAACTAGGTATTTCCGATAACTCTGATAGCACCCTGAACACGACATTAATATGTGTGATCGACAACAGTAGGGTCTGGGTCCCGGCGTGTCCAGTCCCCATACCCATTCCATAGGAGTGAGTGTCAGTAGTCTACTATATGTCCGTGCTATGTGAAGTAAGTATGGTGATTATTATTAAGGTTCTGGTCGTCTGAGATACCAACAAGTAAGGCTATACAACATACAATATCAATAAATATATATTTTCTCCTATTAGTGTATTTGAGTTTGTTCTGTCGTTTCTGGATGATTTAATTGAAATTGCAACCAACTTTCTATGGCTTGTTTTAGATATAGTGATATTTGAGAGATTATTTCATTTCAAATAACTGAAAGTGAGAGGTTGTAATTTCAATAAAGGGGGGAAATGCCATTACTGAACATGTGGTGATTAGAACAAAATATTTCACTCTTGACTTTGGCGAATATTATCGCGCGGCAGTGTCCTAATGCCTGCCCGCAGTGGACTATTGGCATCGTTTGCCATAGCAGGCTGGCATTAGATTAGAACATAAGATTTCACTCTTGACTTCAGCGACTATTATTGCGCATAAAGGGCCGGCTGTGTACTTTTGCACGCACAATGTGCTTTTGCCTGCGCGCAGTGTGCAGTTGCATCCGCGCAGTGTACTATTGGTCTCGTTTGCCATAGCAGGCTAGCATTAAATTATAACACAAGATTTCACTCTTGACTTCAGCGACTATTATTGCGCATAAAGGGCCGGCAGTGTACTTTTGCGCGCACATTGTGCTTTTGCCTGCGCGCAGTGTGCAGTTGCATCCGCGCAGTGTACTATTGGCCTCGTTTGCCATAGCAGGCTAGCATTAAATTATAACACAAGATTTCACTCTTGACTTTGGCGACAATTATTGCGTGTAAAGGCCGGCAGTGATCTATTGTTTTGTGCGCGCAGTTTATTATGGCGGGCGCACGCAAAGTGTATTGTTTTTTGGCGTACAGTGTGTTTTATGGGCGCGCAGTGTATTGTTTAGGGCGCGCAGTGTACTGTTTTGGGTGCGCGGTCAAAAAAAAAGAGAAGCAAAGCATCCCTTCCAATAGCCGCCAGAGGAGGCCTCCTTAACGGGCCAATCGGGGTGGTGGGGAGATGGTGTCCAATCAGCAGATGCCACTGCCGGCTTTATACATTTCACATGGCCATTTCGAGGCTATACTCCGACTGTCTAAGAAGGAAGCTAGCGCCATGGCCAGAACCAAGCAAACCGCTCGCAAATCCACCCGTGGCAAAGCCTACAGGATGCAGCTCGCCGCCAAGGCTGCGCGCAGGAGACCCTCCCCGTTACAGGCCCGGCACCGTGTCTCAGAGAGATCCGACGTTACCAAAGCTCCACTGAGCTGCTCATCCGCAATGTGCCCTTCCAGCGCATGGGGAGAAAAATCGCCCTGTTCTTCAAGACCGACCTGCGCTTCCAGAGCTCCGCCGTGATGGCCCTGCAGGAGGCCAGCGAGGCTTACCTGGTCGGTCTGTTTGAGGACACCAAACTGTGTGCCATCCACGCAAAGAGGGTGCATATCGTACCCTAGGACATCGAGCTGGCCCGCCTTATTTGCAGAGAGCGCGCGTAAATTATGAACTGATCTCCAAAATCCCACCTCAATATTTCCATCAAAAAGTCATAATTGATCTATTTATACGTGGTCCTCTGTAGCTCAATTGGTAGAGCATGGCGCTTGTAACGCCAGGGTAGTGGGTTCCATCCCTGGGACCACCCATACGTAAACATGTATGCGCACATGACTGTAAATCGCTTTGGATAAAAGCGTCTGCTAAATGGCATATTATTATTATATACGCGCACGTCTACATTTCCAACCACTTCGCCGGGAAAGAGCGACGCTACCGGCTACGGAAGAGACACCAACGGCCGGGTGAGTTCATTCAAAGCTACGTGGCTAATCTGAGGGATTTGGCTAGCTCTGTTAACTACGGGACACTTCAGGACGAGATCATCAGGGATCAGTTGATAGAGGGGACGTTATGTGAAAAGACATGGGAGAAACTGCTTTTGGAATCGGATAATTTACAACTAGATGGAGCTATTAAAATAGCACTCCAGGATGAAGCGGCGTTGGAAAGCTCTTCAATGCTAACAGACAGCTCTGCAGCATACACTCGGCCCCCAGCCATTCTCACACAGCAGCTTCAGCCCGAGCAGGCGCACTACAACGATCACGCGCTGCGCACGCCCTCCCACGTCGATAGCTGCATGGACACAGACACCGGCATGCCTGTGCAGCAGGCACACAGACAAACCAACAGAAGTAGCTGTGGCAACTGTGGGGCTAGCTCTCACAATTCAAGGGCTTCAAACTGCCCAGCCCGTGGGAAAATATGCAAGAACTGTTCAAAATACAATCACTTTGCGAAAGTGAGTGTGTCGTTCGGCCCCTGCTACTAGCTCTAAGTTGTCGATCATCCAAGTGTCAGACTGGGTCCGAGCCCGACGGCCTCAGCAGTACAACAAAATGCCCTCATTCTGGTCGGACCCCTTGCAGGTCAGTCGACAACTGGGGCCCGCCATATTTCATGATGAGCAATGGATCACGCTGGCACGCCAGCCGCCTCAGAAAAGTCCCTGCCCCTCGAGGAACACAAAGGCACACAAAACAGACATGCAGGCCAGAGACGCCACCGGATGGACCTCCTCCACCACTACCACCCGAGCCCCAGCCTCTGTGGGCTCCCCAAGGGCCAGATCCACAAGCGGTGGCGGATGAAGAAAGGCCTATGCGGGCACGAACTCGCCCTGCTTATCTGGGGGACTACTTAACCTCTTTTCATTCTTAGGCTCCGTTAGGTGTCTTAGTCAACCTCCAGGTTAATGGACTGAACTGGCTAGTTTGGAGAGTCCATCCGTTTAAGGGTTAATGTTTATTTCTTACAGGTATCACTCTAGGTTCTTGCCCTATGGACATTTTATATATGGTACCAGTCCCTGGTTTTGGAAAGGGGGGGAAATGTTATGTATGGTACGACGTGCTGTACGTCATACTGTACGTTGTTATGGTTTACGACAGTGTGCTGCTTTACGGATGAATGGGTTGTCAGAATGTGTGGCACATGTCATTAAACGACAGAGTGATGTACAATGTGAAACTGTGCAGATGTCCGTTCTTCTACAGCAAGGCTAGATATAACAAATATGACTCAAGTAAAAGTAGTCATCCAAATAATTACTTGAGTAAGAGTAAAAAAGTACTTGGTGAAAAAACTACTCAAGTACTGAGTAACTGTTGAGTTACTTGAGTTTATTTTTTAACACAAGGCAACAATCAGACAGACAAAAATACAAAATAATCATCTTTAGGCAAATTATAGTTCATCCAACAATAAAATAAATTAAAATGAATTACAAAATAGCTTAAATTAAAATAATTCTGGTAAATTCAAGTACTTATCAAATAAAATAATAATAATAAAAAAATAAGCACAAGTAACACACATTTCCAAACCTTTATACTTTTTTTTACCAGGCAGAACTAGAATGAGGCAGCCCATAAACTCTCATAAACTGTGTATGTGTGTGTCTCCACAGTGACAGAACAACAGAAGGAAACACAAACATTTCATACCAGGTATGCTGAACAGAAAACTGCACACCAGAAGGAAGCGGTCAACATAAAATAATCAATAGGTGTTGATTAGGCCTACTCAGTACCTTTGTATTGCATGGCAAGCAACAGCCCTTTTTCTGTGTGCCTAGAAATTAATACTCTGATCTGTGATTAGGCCACACTGCACATCTCACTGAGCAGAGGAAAAGAGCAGCAATACACATCAACTGAAAAAGCACCAGTCCATGATAGATGGCCAAATAAAACAATATTGCAGGCCTAGTATCCCAGAACACAAATTAAGCTGAATGCATGTTCTCTAAAAGGCATCAGAGGAGAGTGATGTAGTTGTAGATGGGGCATTATGTTTACTTCCAGCTCCAATATCTAACAAGAAAAGTCAGCAAAAAAAAAGTCACACTTGTCCCCACCCCCCCAAGATAAGCAGCATAAAGCATGTATGATGTGTCTTTACAATGGAGTTATACATTAATAGCTCTGTGCTCTCTAGCACAACCATTACACAGTTAAGGGGATTACACGCTTTGCTCAAAAGCAGCTGAGAGAGGAGCAGCTTCCCCCATCTAGACTCCCACAGACAGACAACAGATTTGGCAATATTCTAACCTTTAGGCTGACACTGGCCCTTTGACTGGTTGACTTCAGTCAACACTCCAGGAACTCTTTGGCACAGTAACATGAAAACCCTTTTATATTGAAGGCCCCACTGGGAGTTTGTGTGTGTGTGTCAAAACATGCAGAAACAAACTATTTCACCAAAGAATCGCTCAGTGATGTCACTATTAAGCTTCAACAGTAGCTGGCTCTCAAGGTTCTTGCTGTGAAGCTGTGATCGTTTAGCAGTGAACAGGAGTCCTGCATGACTGAAAAGTCTCTCACAGGCTGCAGATGCAGGAAGACCTGTGTTGACTTTGAGTGACAGCTTCTTGATGCGAGGAAAGGTGTGGAGTAGATCCATACCTGCAGGGGACAGACATGAAAGGTACCTCTCCAGCTCTCCTACTTGTGATTTTCCCAACTCCATGGATGCAAAGAAGTCGTCTTCATCAGAGAGGCCGCTGTTTGCGCTGGTGACATCATCCAAGTCGGTGTTGAGGTGATTTCTGATGTAGTCAAGGCCTGTGGGTTTTAGGGCAAGATAAATCGTTTTTCAAACGAATTAAGTCTGCACATTATTCTTACCCTTCTACTGTATAGGCTGTCAAGCTGCTGATGTTTGACATTAAAAGCTACCTGAGCTTCTAACTATATTGCCACCCTGTGGTTTGTCACTGACACACTATAATCCTAAATTACAGTAATATTATACAGAGTTATATAGGTCAATGTCTACTGGTTCACATTTGAATTGATAAACAATTATATTATATTTCTCCTCTGTGGTCCAGGATGTTCTGAATCTTGGTAGGAGTATTGCTGCTGCAATCAGCTCAGGCTCTTTCATGACGTCTCCAAAACGTTTCTGGATCCCTTGCTGCAGGGCGTGAACAAGAGGTGTACACATTTTGCAAGTTGACTCCAACCTCTTCAGCTTGTCCCGCAACTGGTAAGGTGTTGGCAGCAGGAGGCTGTCTGTAAAAATATTTTTTATACATTTTGCATGAAAAGGGTCTAAAATATGTTTTAATGTTCAGCACTAGTAGGAAATATGTAGAATATAACATACAAGGGTTTTCAAATGTGATTAAAAAAAAAATTCAATGAATATTTTCAAAAATCATGTTTTAGGCAAAATCCACAATGCAACTAGTTCGGAATATGAAGGTATACAATTTTTTTTATAAGGGATACAAAGTTTTTAAATAAAAAACGTGAAAAATATTTTTTATACATTTTGCATGAAAAGGGTCTAAAATATGTTTTAATGTTCAGCACTAGTAGGAAATATGTAGAATATAATTTAGAAGGGTTTTCAAATGTGATTTTAAAAAAAATTCAATGAATATTTTCAAAAATCATGTTTTAGGCAAAATCCACAATGCAACTAGTTCGGAATATGGAGGGATACAATTTTTTTTATAACAAACGTGAATAATATTTTTTATACATTTTGCATGAAAAGGGTCTAAAATATTTTTTTTACGTTCAGCACTAGACAGACATATGTAGATTTCAACATACAAGGGTTTTCAAATGTGATTTGAAAAAAAATAATTCAATGAATATTTTCTAAAATCATGTTTTAGGCAAAATCCACAATGCAACTAGTTCGGCATATGAAGGGATACAAATTTTTTTATAACAAACGTGAAAAATATTTTTTATACATTTTGCATGAAAAGGGTCTAAAATATTTTTTTTACGTTCAGCACTAGAAGAACAGACGTAGAATACAATTTAGAAGGGTTTTCTAATGTGATTTTTTAAAAAGCTTTTTTCAATGAATATTGTCTAAAATCGTGTTTTAGGCAAAATCCACAATGCAACTAGTTCTAAATATGAAGTGATACAATTTTTTAAATAAAAAACGTGAAAAATGTTTTTTTTAAATTTAGCATGAAAAGGGTCTAAAATATTTTTTGACGTTCAGCACTAGAAGGACATATGTAGAATATAACATACAAGGGTTTTCAAATGTAATTTAAAAAATAATAATTCTATGAATATTTTCTAAAATCATGTTTTAGGCAAAATCCACAATGCAACTAGTTCGGCATATGAAGGGATACATTTTTTTTTATAACAATATTTTTTATACATTTTGCATGAAAAGGGTCTAAAATATTTTTAATGTTCAGCACTAGAAGGAAAATGTAGAATATAACATACAAGGGTTTTCAAATGTGATTAAAAAAAATGTTCAATGAATATTGTCTAAAATCATGTTTTAGGCAAAATCCACAATGCAACTAGTTCGGCATATGAAGGGATACAATTTTTTTTATAACAAACGTGAAAAATATTTTTATACATTTTGCATGAAAAGGGTCTAAAATATTTTTTTTACGTTCAGCACTAGAAGGACATATGTAGAATTCAACATACAAGGGTTTTCAAATGTGATTTAAAAAAATTCTATGAATATTTTCTAAAATCATGTTTTAGGCAAAATCCACAATGCAACTAGTTCTAAATATGAAGGGATACAATTTTTTTTATAACAAACGTGAAAAATATTTTTTATACATTTAGCATGAAAAGGGGTCTAAAATATTTTTTTTACGTTCAGCACTAGAAGGACAGATGTAGAATACAATTTAGAAGGGTTTTCAAATGTGATTTAAAAAAAAGCTTTTTTCAATGAATATTTTCTAAAATCATGTTTTAGGCAAAATCCACAAAAAAAACTAGTTCGGCATATGAAGGGATACAAAGTTTTTTAAATAAAAAACGTGAAAAATATTTTTTATACATTTTGCATGAAAAAGGTCTAAAATATTTTTTTTACGTTCAGCACTAGAAGGACAGGCGTAGAATACAATTTAGAAGGGTTTTCAAATGTGATTTAAAAAAAAGTTTTTTTCAATGAATATTTTCTAAAATCATGTTTTAGGCAAAATCCACAATGCAACTAGTTCGGCATATGAAGGGATACAAATTTTTTTATAACAGAGGTGAAAAATATTTTTTCTACATTTTGCATGAAAAGGGTCTAAAATATTTTTTTTACGTTCAGCACTAGTGGGACAGACGTAGAATACAATTTAGAAGGGTTTTCAAATGTGATTTTAAAAAAAGCTTTCTTCAATGAATATTGTCTAAAATCATGTTTTAGGCAAAATCCACAATGCAACTAGTTCGGCATATGAAGGGATACAATTTTTTTTATAACCAAGGTGAAAAATATTTTTATACATTTTGCATGAAAAGGGTCTAAAATATTTTTTTTACGTTCAGCACTAGACAGACATATGTAGAATTCAACATACAAGTGTTTTCAAATGTGATTAAAAAAAAAAAAATTCAATGAATATTTTCTAAAATCATGTTTTAGGCAAAATCCACAATGCAACTAGTTCGGCATATGAAGGGATACAAAAAAAATTATAACGAATGTGAAAAATATTTTTTAATACATTTTGCATGAAAAGGGTCTAAAATATTTTTGTAACGTTCAACACTAGAAGGACATATGTAGAATTCAACATACAAGGGTTTTCAAATGTGATTTAAAAAATTAAAAATTCAATGAATATTTTCTAAAATCATATTTTAGGCAAAATGCACCATGCAAATAGTTCGGCATATGAAGGGATACAATTTTTTTTATAACAAACGTGAAAAATATTTTTTTTACATTTTGCATGAAAAGGGTCTAAAATATTTTTTTTACGTTCAGCATTAGAAGGACATATGTAGATTTCAACATACAAGGGTTTTCAAATGTGATTTTTAAAAAAATAATTCAATGAATATTTTCTAAAATCATGTTTTAGGCAAAATCCACAATGCAACTAGTTCGGCATATGAAGGGATACAATTTTTTTTATAACAAAGGTGAAAAATATTTTTATAAATTTTGCATGAAAAGGGTCTAAAATATTTTTTTTACGTTCAGCACTAGAAGGACAGACGTAGAATACAATTTAGAAGGGTTTTCAAATGTGATTAAAAAAAAGCTTTTTTCAATGAATATTGTCTAAAATCATGTTTTAGGCAAAATCCATAATGCAACTAGTTCGGCATAGGAAGGGATACAATTTTTTTTATTACAAACCTGAAAAATATTTTTATACATTTTGAATGAAAAGGTTCTAAAATATTTTTTTAACGTTCAGCACTAGATGGACATATGTAGAATTCAACATACAAGGGTTTTCAAATGTGATTTAAAAAAATTCTATGAATATTTTCTAAAATCATGTTTTAGGCAAAATCCACAATGCAACTAGTTCTAAATATGAAGGGATACAATTTTTTTTATAACAAACGTGAAAAATATTTTTTATACATTTAGCATGAAAAGGGGTCTAAAATATTTTTTTTACGTTCAGCACTAGAAGGACAGATGTAGAATACAATTTAGAAGGGTTTTCAAATGTGATTTAAAAAAAAGCTTTTTTCAATGAATATTTTCTAAAATCATGTTTTAGGCAAAATCCACAAAAAAAACTAGTTCGGCATATGAAGGGATACAAAGTTTTTTAAATAAAAAACGTGAAAAATATTTTTTATACATTTTGCATGAAAAAGGTCTAAAATATTTTTTTTACGTTCAGCACTAGAAGGACAGGCGTAGAATACAATTTAGAAGGGTTTTCAAATGTGATTTAAAAAAAAGTTTTTTTCAATGAATATTTTCTAAAATCATGTTTTAGGCAAAATCCACAATGCAACTAGTTCGGCATATGAAGGGATACAAATTTTTTTATAACAGAGGTGAAAAATATTTTTTCTACATTTTGCATGAAAAGGGTCTAAAATATTTTTTTTACGTTCAGCACTAGTGGGACAGACGTAGAATACAATTTAGAAGGGTTTTCAAATGTGATTTTAAAAAAAGCTTTCTTCAATGAATATTGTCTAAAATCATGTTTTAGGCAAAATCCACAATGCAACTAGTTCGGCATATGAAGGGATACAATTTTTTTTATAACCAAGGTGAAAAATATTTTTATACATTTTGCATGAAAAGGGTCTAAAATATTTTTTTTACGTTCAGCACTAGACAGACATATGTAGAATTCAACATACAAGTGTTTTCAAATGTGATTAAAAAAAAAAAATTTCAATGAATATTTTCTAAAATCATGTTTTAGGCAAAATCCACAATGCAACTAGTTCGGCATATGAAGGGATACAAAAAAAATTATAACGAATGTGAAAAATATTTTTTAATACATTTTGCATGAAAAGGGTCTAAAATATTTTTGTAACGTTCAACACTAGAAGGACATATGTAGAATTCAACATACAAGGGTTTTCAAATGTGATTTAAAAAATTAAAAATTCAATGAATATTTTCTAAAATCATATTTTAGGCAAAATGCACCATGCAAATAGTTCGGCATATGAAGGGATACAATTTTTTTTATAACAAACGTGAAAAATATTTTTTTTACATTTTGCATGAAAAGGGTCTAAAATATTTTTTTTACGTTCAGCATTAGAAGGACATATGTAGATTTCAACATACAAGGGTTTTCAAATGTGATTTTTAAAAAAATAATTCAATGAATATTTTCTAAAATCATGTTTTAGGCAAAATCCACAATGCAACTAGTTCGGCATATGAAGGGATACAATTTTTTTTATAACAAAGGTGAAAAATATTTTTATAAATTTTGCATGAAAAGGGTCTAAAATATTTTTTTTACGTTCAGCACTAGAAGGACAGACGTAGAATACAATTTAGAAGGGTTTTCAAATGTGATTAAAAAAAAGCTTTTTTCAATGAATATTGTCTAAAATCATGTTTTAGGCAAAATCCATAATGCAACTAGTTCGGCATAGGAAGGGATACAATTTTTTTTATTACAAACCTGAAAAATATTTTTATACATTTTGAATGAAAAGGTTCTAAAATATTTTTTTAACGTTCAGCACTAGATGGACATATGTAGAATTCAACATACAAGGGTTTTCAAATGTGATTTTAAAAAAAAAAGTCAATGAATATTGTCTAAAATCATGTTTTAGGCAAAATCAACAATGCAACTAGTTCAGCATATGAAGGGATACAATTTTTTTATAACAAACGTGAATAATATTTTTTATACATTTTGCATGGAAAGGGTCTAATATATTTTTTTTACGTTCAGCACTAGAAGAACAGACGTAGAATACAATTTAGAAGGGTTTTCAAATGTGATTTAAAAAAAAGCTTTTTTCAATGAATATTTTCTAAAATCATGTTTTAGGCAAAATCCACAAAAAAAACTAGTTCGGCATATGAAGGGATACAAAGTTTTTTAAATAAAAAACGTGAAAAATATTTTTTATACATTTTGCATGAAAAAGGTCTAAAATATTTTTTTTACGTTCAGCACTAGAAGGACAGACGTAGAATACAATTTAGAAGGGTTTTCAAATGTGATTTAAAAAAAAGCTTTTTTCAATGAATATTGTCTAAAATCATGTTTTAGGCAAAATCCATAATGCAACTAGTTCGGCATAGGAAGGGATACAATTTTTTTAATAACAAACCTGAAAAATATTTTTATACATTTTGAATGAAAAGGTTCTAAAATATTTTTTTAACGTTCAGCACTAGATGGACATATGTAGAATTCAACATACAAGGGTTTTCAAATGTGATTTAAAAAAAAAAAGTCAATGAATATTGTCTAAAATCATGTTTTAGGCAAAATCCACAATGCAACTAGTTCAGCATATGAAGGGATACAATTTTTTTATAACAAACGTGAATAATATTTTTTATACATTTTGCATGAAAAGGGTCTAATATATTTTTTTTACGTTCAGCACTAGAAGAACAGACGTAGAATACAATTTAGAAGGGTTTTCAAATGTGATTTTTTTTAAAGCTTTTTTCAATTAATATTGTCTAAAATCATGTTTTAGGCAAAATCCACAATGCAACTAGTTCGGCATATGAAGGGATACAATTTTTTTTATAACAAACGTGAAAAATATTTTTTATACATTTTGCATGAAAAGGGTCTAAAATATGTTATAATGTTCAGCACTAGAAGGAAATATGTAGAATATAACATACAAGGGTTTTCAAATGTGATTAAAAAAATTTTTCAATGAATATTGTCTAAAATCATGTTTTAGGCAAAATCCACAATGCAACTAGTTCGGCATATGAAGGGATACAATTTTTTTATAACAAACGTGAAAAATATTTTTATACATTTTGCATGAAAAGGGTCTAAAATGTTTTTTTAACGTTCAGCACTAGAAGGACATATGTAGAATTCAACATACAAGGGTTTTCAAATGTGATTAAATAAAAAATTCTATGAATATTTTCTAAAATCATGTTTTAGGCAAAATCCACAATGCAACTAGTTCTAAATATGAAGGGATACACATTTTTTTATAACAAACGTGAAAAATATTTTTTATACATTTAGCATGAAAAGGGGTCTAAAATATTTTTTTTACGTTCAGCACTAGAAGGACAGATGTAGAATACAATTTAGAAGGGTTTTCAAATGTGATTTAAAAAATAGCTTTTTTCAATTAATATTTTCTAAAATCATGTTTTAGGCAAAATCCACAAAAAAACTAGTTCGGCATATGAAGGGATACAAAGTTTTTTAAATAAAAAACGTGAAAAATATTTGTTATACATTTTGCATGAAAAGGGTCTAAAATATTTTTTTTACGTTTAGCACTAGAAGGACAGGCGTAGAATACAATTTAGAAGGGTTTTCAAATGTGATTTTTTAAAATGCTTTTTCCAATTAATATTGTCTAAAATATGTTTTAGGCAAAATCCACAATGCAACTAGTTCGGCATATGAAGGGATATCATTTTTTTTATAACAAACGTGAAAAATATTTGTATACATTTTGCATGAAAAGGGTCTAAAATATTTTTTTACGTTCAGCACTAGAAGGACAGATGTAGAATACAATTTAGAAGGGTTTTCAAATGTGATTTAAAAAAAAGCTTTTTTCAATGAATATTGTCTAAAATCATGTTTTAGGCATAATCCACAAAAAAAACTAGTTCGGCATATGAAGGGATACAAAGTTTTTTAAATAAAAAACGTGAAAAATATTTTTTATATTGCATTGTGGATATTGCCTAAAACATGATTTTAGAAAATATTCATAGAATTATTATTTTTTTTTATCACATTTGAA
Source organism: Coregonus lavaretus (assembly GCF_964263955.1). Lineage (NCBI taxonomy): Eukaryota > Metazoa > Chordata > Actinopteri > Salmoniformes > Salmonidae > Coregonus > Coregonus lavaretus. The sequence continues at coordinate 40,338 of NC_140014.1, read as the reverse complement.
AACCCTTGTATGTTATATTCTACATATGTCCTTCTAGTGCTGAACGTTAAAACATATTTTAGACCCTTTTCATGCAAAATTAAAATTAAATATTTTTCACGTTTTTTATTTTAAAACACTTTGTATCCCTTCATATGACGAACTAGCTTTTTTGTGCATTTTGCCTAAAACATGATTTTAGACAATATTCATTGAAAAAAGCTTTTAAAAAAATCACATTTGAAAACCCTTCAAAATTGTATTCTACGTCTGTCCTTCTAGTGCTAAACGTAAAAAAAATATTTAAGACCCTTTTCATGCTAAATGTAGAAAAAATATTTTTCACGTTTGTTATAAAAAAAATTGTTTCCCTTCATATGCCGAACTAGTTGCATTGTGTATTTTGCCTAAAACATGATTTTAGAAAATATTCTTTGAATTTTTTTTTTTAATCACATTTGAAAACCCTTGTATGTTGAATTCTACATATGTCCTTCTAATGCTGAACGTTAAAACATATTTTAGACCCTTTTCATGCAAAATTAAAATAAAATATTTTTCACGTTTTTTATTTAAAAAACTTTGTATCCCTTCATATGCCGAACTAGTTTTTTTGTGGATTATGCCTAAAACATGATTTTAGACAATATTCATTGAAAAAAGCTTTTTTTTAAATCACATTTGAAAACCCTTCTAAATTGTATTCTACGTCTGTCCTTCTAGTGCTGAACGTAAAAAAAATATTTTAGACCCTTTTCATGCAAAATATCTAAAAAATATTATTCACGTTTGTTATAAAAAAATGATATCCCTTCATATTCCGAACTAGTTTTTTATACATGCAAAATGTATACAAAATATTTTTCACTTTTGTTATTTAAAAAATTGTATCCCTTCATATGCCAAACTAGTTGCATTGTGGATTCTGCCTAAAACATGATTTTTGAAAATATTCATAGAATTATTATTTTTTTAAATTACATTTGAAAACCCTTGTATGTTGAATTCTACATATGTCCTTCTAATGCTGAACGTAAAAAAAATATTTTAGACCCTTTTCATGCAAAATGTATAAAAAATATTTTTCACTTTTGTTATAAAAAAAATTGTATCCCTTCATATGCCGAACTAGTTGCATTGTGGATTTTGCCTAAAACATGATTTTAGACAATATTCATTGAAAAAAGCTTTTTTTTAAATCACATTAGAAAACCCTCATAAATTGTATTCTACATATGTCCTTCTAGTGCTGAACGTAAAAAAAAATATTTAGACCCTTTTCATGCTAAATGTATAAAAAATATTTTTCACTTTTGTTATAAAAAAAATTGTATCCCTTCATATGCCGAACTAGTTTTAATGTGGATTTTGCCTAAAACATGATTTTAGAAAATATTCATTGAAAAAATCTTTTTAAAAAATCACATTTGAAAACCCTTCTAAACTGTATTATCCCTTCATATGCCGAACTAGTTGCATTGTGGATTTTGCCTAAAACATGATTTTAGACAATATTCATTGAAAAAAGCTTTTTTTTTAATCACATTAGAAAACCCTCATAAATTGTATTCTACATATGTCCTTCTAGTGCTGAACGTAAAAAAAATATTTAGACCCTTTTCATGCTAAATGTATAAAAAATATTTTTCACTTTTGTTATAAAACAAATTGTATCCCTTCATATGCCGAACTAGTTTTAATGTGGATTTTGCCTAAAACATGATTTTAGAAAATATTCATTGAAAAAAGCTTTTTAAAAAATCACATTTGAAAACCCTTCTAAACTGTATTATCCCTTCATATGCCAAACTAGTTGCATTGTGGATTTTTCCTAAAACATGATTTTAGACAATATTCACTGAAAAAAGCTTTTAAAAAAATCACATTTGAAAACCCTTCTAAATTGTATTCTACGTCTGTCTTTCTAGTGCTGAACGTAAAAAAAATATTTTAGACCCTTTTCATGCAAAATATCTAAAAAATATTATTTACGTTTGTTATAAAAAAAATGATATCCCTTCATATGCCGAACTAGTTTTTTATACATGCAAAATGGATAAAAATTATTTTTCATTTTTGTTATTAAAGAAATTGTATCCCTTCATATGCCGAACTAGTTGCATTGTGGATTCTGCCTAAAACATGATTTTAGAAAATATTCATAGAATTATTATTTTTTTAAATTACATTTGAAAACCCTTGTATGTTGAATTCTACATATGTCCTTCTAATGCTGAACGTAAAAAAAATATTTTAGACCCTTTTCATGCAAAATGTATAAAAAATATTTTTCACTTTTGTTATAAAAAAAATTGTATCCCTTCATATGCCGAACTAGTTGCATTGTGGATTTTGCCTAAAACATGATTTTAGACAATATTCATTGAAAAAAGCTTTTTTTTAAATCACATTAGAAAACACTCATAAATTGTATTCTACATATGTCCTTCTAGTGCTGAACGTAAAAAAAATATTTAGACCCTTTTCATGCTAAATGTATAAAAAATATTTTTCACTTTTGTTATAAAAAAAATTGTATCCCTTCATATGCCGAACTAGTTTTAATGTGGATTTTGCCTAAAACATGATTTTTGAAAATATTCATTGCAAAAAGCTTTTAAAAAAATCACATTTGAAAACCCTTCTAAACTGTATTATCCCTTCATATGCCGAACTAGTTGCATTGTGGATTTTGCCTAAAACATGATTTTAGACAATATTCATTGAAAAAAGCTTTTTTTTAAATCACATTAGAAAACCCTCATAAATTGTATTCTACATATGTCCTTCTAGTGCTGAACGTAAAAATAATATTTAGACCCTTTTCATGCTAAATGTATAAAAAATATTTTTCACTTTTGTTATAAAAAAAATTGTATCCCTTCATATGCCGAACTAGTTTTAATGTGGATTTTGCCTAAAACATGATTTTAGAAAATATTCATTGCAAAAAGCTTTTTAAAAAATCACATTTGAAAACCCTTCTAAACTGTATTATCCCTTCATATGCCGAACTAGTTGCATTGTGGATTTTGCCTAAAACATGATTTTGGACAATATTCATTGAAAAAAGCTTTTTTAAAATCACATTTGAAAACCCTTCTAAATTGTATTCTACGTCTGTCCTTCTAGTGCTGAACGTAAAAAAAATATTTTAGACCCTTTTCATGCAATATGTATAAAAAATGTTTTACACGTTTGTTATAAAAAAAATTGTATCCCTTCATATGCCGAACTAGTTGCACATTTTTTTATAACAAATGTGAATATTATTTTTTGTACATTTTGCATGAAAAGGGTCTAAAATATTTTTTTTACGTTCAGCACTAGGACAGACGTAGAATACAATTTAGAAGGGTTTTCAAATGTGATTAAAAAAAAAGCTTTTTTCAATGATTATTGTCTAAAATCATGTTTTAGGCAAAATCCACAAAAAAACTAGTTTGGCGCATGAAAGGGGTCTAAAATATGTTTTAACGTTCAGCACTAGAAGGACATATGTAGAATTCAACATACAATGGTTTTCAAATGTGATTTAAAAAAATAATAATTCTATGAATATTTTCTAAAATCATGTTTTATTTAAAATCCACAATGCAACTAGTTCTGCATATGAAGGGATACCATTTTTTTTATAACAAACGTGAAAAATATTTTTTATACATTTTGCATGAAAAGGGTCTAAAATATGTTTTAACGTTCAGCACTAGAAGGACATATGTAGAATTCAACATACAAGGGTTTTCAAATGTGATAAAAAAATATATATATTCAATGAATATTTTCCAAAATCATGTTTTAGGCAAAATCCAAAATGCAACTAGTTCGGCATATGAAGGATAGAATTTTTTTTATAAAAAACGTGAAAAATATTTTTTATAAATTTTGCATGAAAAGGGTCTAAAATATTTTTTTACGTTCAGCAATAGAAGGACATATGTACAATATAACATACAAGGGTTTTCAAATCTATTTTAATAAAAAAATTATATGAATATTTTCTAAAATCATGTTTTTTTTTTTAAATCCACAATGCAACTAGTTCGGCATATGAAGGGATACAATTTTTTTTATAACAAACGTGAAAAATATTTTTTATACATTTTGCATGAAAAGGGTCTAAAATATTTTTTTTACGTTCAGCATTAGAAGGACATATGTAGAATTCAACATACAAGGGTTTTCAAATGTGATTTAAAAAAAAAAATTCAATGAATATTTTCTAAAATCATGTTTTAGGCAAAATCCCCATGCAACTAGTTCGGCATATGAAGGGATAATTTTTTTTAAATAACAAACGTGAATAATATTTTTTATACATTTTGCATGAAAAGGGTCTAAAATATTTTTTTACGTTCAGCACTAGAAGGACATATGTAGAATATAACATACAAGGGTTTTCAAATGTGATTTAAAAAAATATATATTTAAAGAATATTTTCTAAAATCATATTTTAGGCAAAATCCACAATGCAACTAGTTCGGCATATGAAGGGATATTTTTTTTTTAATAACAAACGTGAAAAATATTTTTTATACATTTTGCATGAAAAGGGTCTAAAATATTTTTTTTTATGTTCAGCACTAGAAGGACAGACGTAGAATACAATTTAGAAGTGTTTTCAAATGTGATTTAAAAAAATATTTTTTCCATGAACATTGTCCAAAATCATGTTTTAGGCAAAATCCACAATGCGACCAGTTCAGCATATGAGAAGAGACACTGTTTGAGTGTAACAAACGTGAAACATTTCTTTTAGCCTTTTCGCATGAAAACAGGGTCCAAAATCATGGGTTTTCGTTCAGCAGTGGAAGTAGGAGGCGCGCTCTACAATAGGCAAGGGTTTTCAAGTCTGCAAGTACGTTTTAAGCTGAGTTCCATGAACATTGTCCAAAATCATGTTTTAACCAAAATCCACAATGCGACCAGTTCAGCATATGAGAAGAGACACTGTTTGAGTGTAACAAACGTGAAACATTTCTTTTAGCCTTTTCGCATGAAAACAGGGTCCAAAATCATGGGTTTTCGTTCAGCAGTGGAAGTAGGAGGCGCGCTCTACAATAGGCAAGGGTTTTCAAGTCTGCAAGTACGTTTTAAACTGAGTTCCATGAACATTGTCCAAAATCATGTTTTAACCAAAATCCACAATGCGACCAGTTCAGCATATGAGAGGAGACACTGTTTGAGTGTAACAAACGTGAAACATTTCTTTTAGCCTTTTCGCATGAAAACAGGGTCCAAAATCAAGGGTTTTCGTTCAGCAGTGGAAGTAGGAGGCGCGCTCTACAATAGGCAAGGGTTTTCAAGTCTGCAAGTCCGTTTTAAACTGAGTTCCATGAACATTGTCCAAAATCATGTTTTAACCAAAATCCACAATGCGACCAGTTCAGCATATGAGAGGAGACACTGTTTGAGTGTAACAAACGTGAAACATTTCTTTTAGCCTTTTCGCATGAAAACAGGGTCCAAAATCATGCGTTTTCGTTCAGCAGTGGAAGTAGGAGGCGCGCTCTACAATAGGCAAGGGTTTTCAAGTCTGCAAGTACGTTTTAAGCTGAGTTCCATGAACATTGTCCAAAATCATGTTTTAACCAAAATCCACAATGCGACCAGTTCAGCATATGAGAAGAGACACTGTTTGAGTGTAACAAACGTGAAACATTTCTTTTAGCCTTTTCGCATGAAAACAGGGTCCAAAATCATGGGTTTTCGTTCAGCAGTGGAAGTAGGAGGCGCGCTCTACAATAGGCAAGGGTTTTCAAGTCTGCAAGTCCGTTTTAAACTGAGTTCCATGAACATTGTCCAAAATCATGTTTTAACCAAAATCCACAATGCGACCAGTTCAGCATATGAGAGGAGACACTGTTTGAGTGTAACAAACGTGAAACATTTCTTTTAGCCTTTTCGCATGAAAACAGGGTCCAAAATCATGCGTTTTCGTTCAGCAGTGGAAGTAGGAGGCGCGCTCTACAATAGGCAAGGGTTTTCAAGTCTGCAAGTACGTTTTAAGCTGAGTTCCATGAACATTGTCCAAAATCATGTTTTAACCAAAATCCACAATGCGACCAGTTCAGCATATGAGAAGAGACACTGTTTGAGTGTAACAAACGTGAAACATTTCTTTTAGCCTTTTCGCATGAAAACAGGGTCCAAAATCATGGGTTTTCGTTCAGCAGTGGAAGTAGGAGGCGCGCTCTACAATAGGCAAGGGTTTTCAAGTCTGCAAGTACGTTTTAAGCTGAGTTCCATGAATATTGTCCAAAATCATGTTTTAACCAAAATCCACAATGCGACCAGTTCAGCATATGAGAAGAGACACTGTTTGAGTGTAACAAACGTGAAACATTTCTTTTAGCCTTTTCGCATGAAAACAGGGTCCAAAATCATGGGTTTTCGTTCAGCAGTGGAAGTAGGAGGCGCGCTCTACAATAGGCAAGGGTTTTCAAGTCTGCAAGTACGTTTTAAACTGAGTTCCATGAACATTGTCCAAAATCATGTTTTAACCAAAATCCACAATGCGACCAGTTCAGCATATGAGAGGAGACACTGTTTGAGTGTAACAAACGTGAAACATTTCTTTTAGCCTTTTCGCATGAAAACAGGGTCCAAAATCATGGGTTTTCGTTCAGCAGTGGAAGTAGGAGGCGCGCTCTACAATAGGCAAGGGTTTTCAAGTCTGCAAGTACGTTTTAAACTGAGTTCCATGAACATTGTCCAAAATCATGTTTTAACCAAAATCCACAATGCGACCAGTTCAGCATATGAGAGGAGACACTGTTTGAGTGTAACAAACGTGAAACATTTCTTTTAGCCTTTTCGCATGAAAACAGGGTCCAAAATCATGGGTTTTCGTTCAGCAGTGGAAGTAGGAGGCGCGCTCTACAATAGGCAAGGGTTTTCAAGTCTGCAAGTCCGTTTTAAACTGAGTTCCATGAACATTGTCCAAAATCATGTTTTAACCAAAATCCACAATGCGACCAGTTCAGCATATGAGAGGAGACACTGTTTGAGTGTAACAAACGTGAAACATTTCTTTTAGCCTTTTCGCATGAAAACAGGGTCCAAAATCATGGGTTTTCGTTCAGCAGTGGAAGTAGGAGGCGCGCTCTACAATAGGCAAGGGTTTTCAAGTCTGCAAGTAGGTTTTAAACTGAGTTCCATGAACATTGTCCAAAATCATGTTTTAACCAAAATCCAATATGCGACCAGTTCAGCATATGAGAGGAGACACTGTTTGAGTGTAACAAACGTGAAACATTTCTTTTAGCCTTTTCGCATGAAAACAGGGTCCAAAATCATGGGTTTTCGTTCAGCAGTGGAAGTAGGAGGCGCGCTCTACAATAGGCAAGGGTTTTCAAGTTTGCAAGTCCGTTTTAAACTGAGTTCCATGAACATTGTCCAAAATCATGTTTTAACCAAAATCCACAATGCGACCAGTTCAGCATATGAGAGGAGACACTGTTTGAGTGTAACAAACGTGAAACATTTCTTTTAGCCTTTTCGCATGAAAACAGGGTCCAAAATCATGGGTTTTCGTTCAGCAGTGGAAGTAGGAGGCGCGCTCTACAATAGGCAAGGGTTTTCAAGTCTGCAAGTCCGTTTTAAACTGAGTTCCATGAACATTGTCCAAAATCATGTTTTAACCAAAATCCACAATGCGACCAGTTCAGCATATGAGAGGAGACACTGTTTGAGTGTAACAAACGTGAAACATTTCTTTTAGCCTTTTCGCATGAAAACAGGGTCCAAAATCATGGGTTTTCGTTCAGCAGTGGAAGTAGGAGGCGCGCTCTACAATAGGCAAGGGTTTTCAAGTCTGCAAGTAGGTTTTAAACTGAGTTCCATGAACATTGTCCAAAATCATGTTTTAACCAAAATCCACAATGCGACCAGTTCAGCATATGAGAGGAGACACTGTTTGAGTGTAACAAATGTGAAACATTTCTTTTAGCCTTTTCGCATGAAAACAGGGTCCAAAATCATGGGTTTTCGTTCAGCAGTGGAAGTAGGAGGCGCGCTCTACAATAGGCAAGGGTTTTCAAGTCTGCAAGTACGTTTTAAACTGAGTTCCATGAACATTGTCCAAAATCATGTTTTAACCAAAATCCAATATGCGACCAGTTCAGCATATGAGAGGAGACACTGTTTGAGTGTAACAAACGTGAAACATTTCTTTTAGCCTTTTCGCATGAAAACAGGGTCCAAAATCATGGGTTTTCGTTCAGCAGTGGAAGTAGGAGGCGCGCTCTACAATAGGCAAGGGTTTTCAAGTTTGCAAGTCCGTTTTAAACTGAGTTCCATGAACATTGTCCAAAATCATGTTTTAACCAAAATCCACAATGCGACCAGTTCAGCATATGAGAGGAGACACTGTTTGAGTGTAACAAACGTGAAACATTTCTTTTAGCCTTTTCGCATGAAAACAGGGTCCAAAATCATGGGTTTTCGTTCAGCAGTGGAAGTAGGAGGCGCGCTCTACAATAGGCAAGGGTTTTCAAGTCTGCAAGTCCGTTTTAAACTGAGTTCCATGAACATTGTCCAAAATCATGTTTTAACCAAAATCCACAATGCGACCAGTTCAGCATATGAGAGGAGACACTGTTTGAGTGTAACAAACGTGAAACATTTCTTTTAGCCTTTTCGCATGAAAACAGGGTCCAAAATCATGGGTTTTCGTTCAGCAGTGGAAGTAGGAGGCGCGCTCTACAATAGGCAAGGGTTTTCAAGTCTGCAAGTAGGTTTTAAACTGAGTTCCATGAACATTGTCCAAAATCATGTTTTAACCAAAATCCACAATGCGACCAGTTCAGCATATGAGAGGAGACACTGTTTGAGTGTAACAAATGTGAAACATTTCTTTTAGCCTTTTCGCATGAAAACAGGGTCCAAAATCATGGGTTTTCGTTCAGCAGTGGAAGTAGGAGGCGCGCTCTACAATAGGCAAGGGTTTTCAAGTCTGCAAGTACGTTTTAAACTGAGTTCCATGAACATTGTCCAAAATCATGTTTTAACCAAAATCCACAATGCGACCAGTTCAGCATATGAGAGGAGACACTGTTTGAGTGTAACAAACGTGAAACATTTCTTTTAGCCTTTTCGCATGAAAACAGGGTCCAAAATCATGGGTTTTCGTTCAGCAGTGGAAGTAGGAGGCGCGCTCTACAATAGGCAAGGGTTTTCAAGTCTGCAAGTACGTTTTAAACTGAGTTCCATGAACATTGTCCAAAATCATGTTTTAACCAAAATCCACAATGCGACCAGTTCAGCATATGAGAGGAGACACTGTTTGAGTGTAACAAACGTGAAACATTTCTTTTAGCCTTTTCGCATGAAAACAGGGTCCAAAATCATGGGTTTTCGTTCAGCAGTGGAAGTAGGAGGCGCGCTCTACAATAGGCAAGGGTTTTCAAGTCTGCAAGTACGTTTTAAACTGAGTTCCATGAACATTGTCCAAAATCATGTTTTAACCAAAATCCACAATGCGACCAGTTCAGCATATGAGAGGAGACACTGTTTGAGTGTAACAAACGTGAAACATTTCTTTTAGCCTTTTCGCATGAAAACAGGGTCCAAAATCATGGGTTTTCGTTCAGCAGTGGAAGTAGGAGGCGCGCTCTACAATAGGCAAGGGTTTTCAAGTCTGCAAGTACGTTTTAAGCTGAGTTCCATGAACATTGTCCAAAATCATGTTTTAACCAAAATCCACAATGCGACCAGTTCAGCATATGAGAAGAGACACTGTTTGAGTGTAACAAACGTGAAACATTTCTTTTAGCCTTTTCGCATGAAAACAGGGTCCAAAATCATGGGTTTTCGTTCAGCAGTGGAAGTAGGAGGCGCGCTCTACAATAGGCAAGGGTTTTCAAGTCTGCAAGTCCGTTTTAAACTGAGTTCCATGAACATTGTCCAAAATCATGTTTTAACCAAAATCCACAATGCGACCAGTTCAGCATATGAGAGGAGACACTGTTTGAGTGTAACAAACGTGAAACATTTCTTTTAGCCTTTTCGCATGAAAACAGGGTCCAAAATCATGGGTTTTCGTTCAGCAGTGGAAGTAGGAGGCGCGCTCTACAATAGGCAAGGGTTTTCAAGTCTGCAAGTCCGTTTTAAACTGAGTTCCATGAACATTGTCCAAAATCATGTTTTAACCAAAATCCACAATGCGACCAGTTCAGCATATGAGAGGAGACACTGTTTGAGTGTAACAAACGTGAAACATTTCTTTTAGCCTTTTCGCATGAAAACAGGGTCCAAAATCATGGGTTTTCGTTCAGCAGTGGAAGTAGGAGGCGCGCTCTACAATAGGCAAGGGTTTTCAAGTCTGCAAGTCCGTTTTAAACTGAGTTCCATGAACATTGTCCAAAATCATGTTTTAACCAAAATCCACAATGCGACCAGTTCAGCATATGAGAGGAGACACTGTTTGAGTGTAACAAACGTGAAACATTTCTTTTAGCCTTTTCGCATGAAAACAGGGTCCAAAATCATGGGTTTTCGTTCAGCAGTGGAAGTAGGAGGCGCGCTCTACAATAGGCAAGGGTTTTCAAGTCTGCAAGTAGGTTTTAAACTGAGTTCCATGAACATTGTCCAAAATCATGTTTTAACCAAAATCCACAATGCGACCAGTTCAGCATATGAGAGGAGACACTGTTTGAGTGTAACAAACGTGAAACATTTCTTTTAGCCTTTTCGCATGAAAACAGGGTCCAAAATCATGGGTTTTCGTTCAGCAGTGGAAGTAGGAGGCGCGCTCTACAATAGGCAAGGGTTTTCAAGTCTGCAAGTCCGTTTTAAACTGAGTTCCATGAACATTGTCCAAAATCATGTTTTAACCAAAATCCACAATGCGACCAGTTCAGCATATGAGAGGAGACACTGTTTGAGTGTAACAAACGTGAAACATTTCTTTTAGCCTTTTCGCATGAAAACAGGGTCCAAAATCATGGGTTTTCGTTCAGCAGTGGAAGTAGGAGGCGCGCTCTACAATAGGCAAGGGTTTTCAAGTCTGCAAGTAGGTTTTAAACTGAGTTCCATGAACATTGTCCAAAATCATGTTTTAACCAAAATCCAATATGCGACCAGTTCAGCATATGAGAGGAGACACTGTTTGAGTGTAACAAACGTGAAACATTTCTTTTAGTCTTTTCGCATGAAAACAGGGTCCAAAATCATGGGTTTTCGTTCAGCAGTGGAAGTAGGAGGCGCGCTCTACAATAGGCAAGGGTTTTCAAGTTTGCAAGTCCGTTTTAAACTGAGTTCCATGAACATTGTCCAAAATCATGTTTTAACCAAAATCCACAATGCGACCAGTTCAGCATATGAGAGGAGACACTGTTTGAGTGTAACAAACGTGAAACATTTCTTTTAGCCTTTTCGCATGAAAACAGGGTCCAAAATCATGGGTTTTCGTTCAGCAGTGGAAGTAGGAGGCGCGCTCTACAATAGGCAAGGGTTTTCAAGTCTGCAAGTCCGTTTTAAACTGAGTTCCATGAACATTGTCCAAAATCATGTTTTAACCAAAATCCACAATGCGACCAGTTCAGCATATGAGAGGAGACACTGTTTGAGTGTAACAAACGTGAAACATTTCTTTTAGCCTTTTCGCATGAAAACAGGGTCCAAAATCATGGGTTTTCGTTCAGCAGTGGAAGTAGGAGGCGCGCTCTACAATAGGCAAGGGTTTTCAAGTCTGCAAGTAGGTTTTAAACTGAGTTCCATGAACATTGTCCAAAATCATGTTTTAACCAAAATCCACAATGCGACCAGTTCAGCATATGAGAGGAGACACTGTTTGAGTGTAACAAATGTGAAACATTTCTTTTAGCCTTTTCGCATGAAAACAGGGTCCAAAATCATGGGTTTTCGTTCAGCAGTGGAAGTAGGAGGCGCGCTCTACAATAGGCAAGGGTTTTCAAGTCTGCAAGTACGTTTTAAACTGAGTTCCATGAACATTGTCCAAAATCATGTTTTAACCAAAATCCACAATGCGACCAGTTCAGCATATGAGAGGAGACACTGTTTGAGTGTAACAAACGTGAAACATTTCTTTTAGCCTTTTCGCATGAAAACAGGGTCCAAAATCATGGGTTTTCGTTCAGCAGTGGAAGTAGGAGGCGCGCTCTACAATAGGCAAGGGTTTTCAAGTCTGCAAGTACGTTTTAAACTGAGTTCCATGAACATTGTCCAAAATCATGTTTTAACCAAAATCCACAATGCGACCAGTTCAGCATATGAGAGGAGACACTGTTTGAGTGTAACAAACGTGAAACATTTCTTTTAGCCTTTTCGCATGAAAACAGGGTCCAAAATCATGGGTTTTCGTTCAGCAGTGGAAGTAGGAGGCGCGCTCTACAATAGGCAAGGGTTTTCAAGTCTGCAAGTCCGTTTTAAACTGAGTTCCATGAACATTGTCCAAAATCATGTTTTAACCAAAATCCACAATGCGACCAGTTCAGCATATGAGAGGAGACACTGTTTGAGTGTAACAAACGTGAAACATTTCTTTTAGCCTTTTCGCATGAAAACAGGGTCCAAAATCATGGGTTTTCGTTCAGCAGTGGAAGTAGGAGGCGCGCTCTACAATAGGCAAGGGTTTTCAAGTCTGCAAGTACGTTTTAAGCTGAGTTCCATGAACATTGTCCAAAATCATGTTTTAACCAAAATCCACAATGCGACCAGTTCAGCATATGAGAAGAGACACTGTTTGAGTGTAACAAACGTGAAACATTTCTTTTAGCCTTTTCGCATGAAAACAGGGTCCAAAATCATGGGTTTTCGTTCAGCAGTGGAAGTAGGAGGCGCGCTCTACAATAGGCAAGGGTTTTCAAGTCTGCAAGTCCGTTTTAAACTGAGTTCCATGAACATTGTCCAAAATCATGTTTTAACCAAAATCCACAATGCGACCAGTTCAGCATATGAGAGGAGACACTGTTTGAGTGTAACAAACGTGAAACATTTCTTTTAGCCTTTTCGCATGAAAACAGGGTCCAAAATCATGGGTTTTCGTTCAGCAGTGGAAGTAGGAGGCGCGCTCTACAATAGGCAAGGGTTTTCAAGTCTGCAAGTCCGTTTTAAACTGAGTTCCATGAACATTGTCCAAAATCATGTTTTAACCAAAATCCACAATGCGACCAGTTCAGCATATGAGAGGAGACACTGTTTGAGTGTAACAAACGTGAAACATTTCTTTTAGCCTTTTCGCATGAAAACAGGGTCCAAAATCATGGGTTTTCGTTCAGCAGTGGAAGTAGGAGGCGCGCTCTACAATAGGCAAGGGTTTTCAAGTCTGCAAGTCCGTTTTAAACTGAGTTCCATGAACATTGTCCAAAATCATGTTTTAACCAAAATCCACAATGCGACCAGTTCAGCATATGAGAGGAGACACTGTTTGAGTGTAACAAACGTGAAACATTTCTTTTAGCCTTTTCGCATGAAAACAGGGTCCAAAATCATGGGTTTTCGTTCAGCAGTGGAAGTAGGAGGCGCGCTCTACAATAGGCAAGGGTTTTCAAGTCTGCAAGTAGGTTTTAAACTGAGTTCCATGAACATTGTCCAAAATCATGTTTTAACCAAAATCCACAATGCGACCAGTTCAGCATATGAGAGGAGACACTGTTTGAGTGTAACAAACGTGAAACATTTCTTTTAGCCTTTTCGCATGAAAACAGGGTCCAAAATCATGGGTTTTCGTTCAGCAGTGGAAGTAGGAGGCGCGCTCTACAATAGGCAAGGGTTTTCAAGTTTGCAAGTCCGTTTTAAACTGAGTTCCATGAACATTGTCCAAAATCATGTTTTAACCAAAATCCACAATGCGACCAGTTCAGCATATGAGAGGAGACACTGTTTGAGTGTAACAAACGTGAAACATTTCTTTTAGCCTTTTCGCATGAAAACAGGGTCCAAAATCATGGGTTTTCGTTCAGCAGTGGAAGTAGGAGGCGCGCTCTACAATAGGCAAGGGTTTTCAAGTCTGCAAGTCCGTTTTAAACTGAGTTCCATGAACATTGTCCAAAATCATGTTTTAACCAAAATCCACAATGCGACCAGTTCAGCATATGAGAGGAGACACTGTTTGAGTGTAACAAACGTGAAACATTTCTTTTAGCCTTTTCGCATGAAAACAGGGTCCAAAATCATGGGTTTTCGTTCAGCAGTGGAAGTAGGAGGCGCGCTCTACAATAGGCAAGGGTTTTCAAGTCTGCAAGTAGGTTTTAAACTGAGTTCCATGAACATTGTCCAAAATCATGTTTTAACCAAAATCCACAATGCGACCAGTTCAGCATATGAGAGGAGACACTGTTTGAGTGTAACAAATGTGAAACATTTCTTTTAGCCTTTTCGCATGAAAACAGGGTCCAAAATCATGGGTTTTCGTTCAGCAGTGGAAGTAGGAGGCGCGCTCTACAATAGGCAAGGGTTTTCAAGTCTGCAAGTACGTTTTAAGCTGAGTTCCATGAACATTGTCCAAAATCATGTTTTAACCAAAATCCACAATGCGACCAGTTCAGCATATGAGAGGAGACACTGTTTGAGTGTAACAAACGTGAAACATTTCTTTTAGCCTTTTCGCATGAAAACAGGGTCCAAAATCATGGGTTTTCGTTCAGCAGTGGAAGTAGGAGGCGCGCTCTACAATAGGCAAGGGTTTTCAAGTCTGCAAGTCCGTTTTAAACTGAGTTCCATGAACATTGTCCAAAATCATGTTTTAACCAAAATCCACAATGCGACCAGTTCAGCATATGAGAGGAGACACTGTTTGAGTGTAACAAACGTGAAACATTTCTTTTAGCCTTTTCGCATGAAAACAGGGTCCAAAATCATGGGTTTTCGTTCAGCAGTGGAAGTAGGAGGCGCGCTCTACAATAGGCAAGGGTTTTCAAGTCTGCAAGTCCGTTTTAAACTGAGTTCCATGAACATTGTCCAAAATCATGTTTTAACCAAAATCCACAATGCGACCAGTTCAGCATATGAGAAGAGACACTGTTTGAGTGTAACAAACGTGAAACATTTCTTTTAGCCTTTTCGCATGAAAACAGGGTCCAAAATCATGGGTTTTCGTTCAGCAGTGGAAGTAGGAGGCGCGCTCTACAATAGGCAAGGGTTTTCAAGTCTGCAAGTACGTTTTAAGCTGAGTTCCATGAACATTGTCCAAAATCATGTTTTAACCAAAATCCACAATGCGACCAGTTCAGCATATGAGAGGAGACACTGTTTGAGTGTAACAAACGTGAAACATTTCTTTTAGCCTTTTCGCATGAAAACAGGGTCCAAAATCATGGGTTTTCGTTCAGCAGTGGAAGTAGGAGGCGCGCTCTACAATAGGCAAGGGTTTTCAAGTCTGCAAGTCCGTTTTAAACTGAGTTCCATGAACATTGTCCAAAATCATGTTTTAACCAAAATCCACAATGCGACCAGTTCAGCATATGAGAGGAGACACTGTTTGAGTGTAACAAACGTGAAACATTTCTTTTAGCCTTTTCGCATGAAAACAGGGTCCAAAATCATGGGTTTTCGTTCAGCAGTGGAAGTAGGAGGCGCGCTCTACAATAGGCAAGGGTTTTCAAATCTGCAAGTACGTTTTAAGCTGAGTTCCATGAACATTGTCCAAAATCATGTTTTAACCAAAATCCACAATGCGACCAGTTCAGCATATGAGAAGAGACACTGTTTGAGTGTAACAAACGTGAAACATTTCTTTTAGCCTTTTCGCATGAAAACAGGGTCCAAAATCATGGGTTTTCGTTCAGCAGTGGAAGTAGGAGGCGCGCTCTACAATAGGCAAGGGTTTTCAAGTCTGCAAGTCCGTTTTAAACTGAGTTCCATGAACATTGTCCAAAATCATGTTTTAACCAAACTCCACAATGCGACCAGTTCAGCATATGAGAGGAGACACTGTTTGAGTGTAACAAACGTGAAACATTTCTTTTAGCCTTTTCGCATGAAAACAGGGTCCAAAATCATGGGTTTTCGTTCAGCAGTGGAAGTAGGAGGCGCGCTCTACAATAGGCAAGGGTTTTCAAGTCTGCAAGTCCGTTTTAAACTGAGTTCCATGAACATTGTCCAAAATCATGTTTTAACCAAAATCCACAATGCGACCAGTTCAGCATATGAGAGGAGACACTGTTTGAGTGTAACAAACGTGAAACATTTCTTTTAGCCTTTTCGCATGAAAACAGGGTCCAAAATCATGGGTTTTCGTTCAGCAGTGGAAGTAGGAGGCGCGCTCTACAATAGGCAAGGGTTTTCAAGTCTGCAAGTAGGTTTTAAACTGAGTTCCATGAACATTGTCCAAAATCATGTTTTAACCAAAATCCACAATGCGACCAGTTCAGCATATGAGAGGAGACACTGTTTGAGTGTAACAAACGTGAAACATTTCTTTTAGCCTTTTCGCATGAAAACAGGGTCCAAAATCATGGGTTTTCGTTCAGCAGTGGAAGTAGGAGGCGCGCTCTACAATAGGCAAGGGTTTTCAAGTCTGCAAGTCCGTTTTAAACTGAGTTCCATGAACATTGTCCAAAATCATGTTTTAACCAAAATCCACAATGCGACCAGTTCAGCATATGAGAAGAGACACTGTTTGAGTGTAACAAACGTGAAACATTTCTTTTAGCCTTTTCGCATGAAAACAGGGTCCAAAATCATGGGTTTTCGTTCAGCAGTGGAAGTAGGAGGCGCGCTCTACAATAGGCAAGGGTTTTCAAGTCTGCAAGTACGTTTTAAGCTGAGTTCCATGAACATTGTCCAAAATCATGTTTTAACCAAAATCCACAATGCGACCAGTTCAGCATATGAGAGGAGACACTGTTTGAGTGTAACAAACGTGAAACACTTCTTTTAGCCTTTTCGCATGAAAACAGGGTCCAAAATCATGGGTTTTCGTTCAGCAGTGGAAGTAGGAGGCGCGCTCTACAATAGGCAAGGGTTTTCAAGTCTGCAAGTCCGTTTTAAACTGAGTTCCATGAACATTGTCCAAAATCATGTTTTAACCAAAATCCACAATGCGACCAGTTCAGCATATGAGAGGAGACACTGTTTGAGTGTAACAAACGTGAAACATTTCTTTTAGCCTTTTCGCATGAAAACAGGGTCCAAAATCATGGGTTTTCGTTCAGCAGTGGAAGTAGGAGGCGCGCTCTACAATAGGCAAGGGTTTTCAAGTCTGCAGGTACGTTTTAAGCTGAGTTCCATGAACATTGTCCAAAATCATGTTTTAACCAAAATCCACAATGCGACCAGTTCAGCATATGAGAAGAGACACTGTTTGAGTGTAACAAACGTGAAACATTTCTTTTAGCCTTTTCGCATGAAAACAGGGTCCAAAATCATGGGTTTTCGTTCAGCAGTGGAAGTAGGAGGCGCGCTCTACAATAGGCAAGGGTTTTCAAGTCTGCAAGTCCGTTTTAAACTGAGTTCCATGAACATTGTCCAAAATCATGTTTTAACCAAACTCCACAATGCGACCAGTTCAGCTTATGAGAGGAGACACTGTTTGAGTGTAACAAACGTGAAACATTTCTTTTAGCCTTTTCGCATGAAAACAGGGTCCAAAATCATGGGTTTTCGTTCAGCAGTGGAAGTAGGAGGCGCGCTCTACAATAGGCAAGGGTTTTCAAGTCTGCAAGTCCGTTTTAAACTGAGTTCCATGAACATTGTCCAAAATCATGTTTTAACCAAAATCCACAATGCGACCAGTTCAGCATATGAGAGGAGACACTGTTTGAGTGTAACAAACGTGAAACATTTCTTTTAGCCTTTTCGCATGAAAACAGGGTCCAAAATCATGGGTTTTCGTTCAGCAGTGGAAGTAGGAGGCGCGCTCTACAATAGGCAAGGGTTTTCAAGTCTGCAAGTAGGTTTTAAACTGAGTTCCATGAACATTGTCCAAAATCATGTTTTAACCAAAATCCACAATGCGACCAGTTCAGCATATGAGAGGAGACACTGTTTGAGTGTAACAAACGTGAAACATTTCTTTTAGCCTTTTCGCATGAAAACAGGGTCCAAAATCATGGGTTTTCGTTCAGCAGTGGAAGTAGGAGGCGCGCTCTACAATAGGCAAGGGTTTTCAAGTCTGCAAGTACGTTTTAAGCTGAGTTCCATGAACATTGTCCAAAATCATGTTTTAACCAAAATCCACAATGCGACCAGTTCAGCATATGAGAGGAGACACTGTTTGAGTGTAACAAACGTGAAACACTTCTTTTAGCCTTTTCGCATGAAAACAGGGTCCAAAATCATGGGTTTTCGTTCAGCAGTGGAAGTAGGAGGCGCGCTCTACAATAGGCAAGGGTTTTCAAGTCTGCAAGTCCGTTTTAAACTGAGTTCCATGAACATTGTCCAAAATCATGTTTTAACCAAAATCCACAATGCGACCAGTTCAGCATATGAGAGGAGACACTGTTTGAGTGTAACAAACGTGAAACATTTCTTTTAGCCTTTTCGCATGAAAACAGGGTCCAAAATCATGGGTTTTCGTTCAGCAGTGGAAGTAGGAGGCGCGCTCTACAATAGGCAAGGGTTTTCAAGTCTGCAAGTCCGTTTTAAACTGAGTTCCATGAACATTGTCCAAAATCATGTTTTAACCAAAATTCACAATGCGACCAGTTCAGCATATGAGAGGAGACACTGTTTGAGTGTAACAAACGTGAAACATTTCTTTTAGCCTTTTCGCATGAAAACAGGGTCCAAAATCATGGGTTTTCGTTCAGCAGTGGAAGTAGGAGGCGCGCTCTACAATAGGCAAGGGTTTTCAAGTCTGCAAGTAGGTTTTAAACTGAGTTCCATGAACATTGTCCAAAATCATGTTTTAACCAAAATCCACAATGCGACCAGTTCAGCATATGAAAGGAGACACTGTTTTAATGTAACAAACGTGAAACATTTCTTTTAGCCTTTTCGCATGAAAACAGGGTCCAAAATCATGGGTTTTCGTTCAGCAGTGGAAGTAGGAGGCGCGCTCTACAATAGGCAAGGGTTTTCAAGTCTGCAAGTCCGTTTTAAACTGAGTTCCATGAACATTGTCCAAAATCATGTTTTAACCAAAATTCACAATGCGACCAGTTCAGCATATGAGAGGAGACACTGTTTGAGTGTAACAAACGTGAAACATTTCTTTTAGCCTTTTCGCATGAAAACAGGGTCCAAAATCATGGGTTTTCGTTCAGCAGTGGAAGTAGGAGGCGCGCTCTACAATAGGCAAGGGTTTTCAAGTCTGCAAGTCCGTTTTAAACTGAGTTCCATGAACATTGTCCAAAATCATGTTTTAACCAAAATCCACAATGCGACCAGTTCAGCATATGAGAGGAGACACTGTTTGAGTGTAACAAACGTGAAACATTTCTTTTAGCCTTTTCGCATGAAAACAGGGTCCAAAATCATGGGTTTTCGTTCAGCAGTGGAAGTAGGAGGCGCGCTCTACAATAGGCAAGGGTTTTCAAGTCTGCAAGTACGTTTTAAGCTGAGTTCCATGAACATTGTCCAAAATCATGTTTTAACCAAAATCCACAATGCGACCAGTTCAGCATATGAGAAGAGACACTGTTTGAGTGTAACAAACGTGAAACATTTCTTTTAGCCTTTTCGCATGAAAACAGGGTCCAAAATCATGGGTTTTCGTTCAGCAGTGGAAGTAGGAGGCGCGCTCTACAATAGGCAAGGGTTTTCAAGTCTGCAAGTAGGTTTTAAACTGAGTTCCATGAACATTGTCCAAAATCATGTTTTAACCAAAATCCACAATGCGACCAGTTCAGCATATGAAAGGAGACACTGTTTGAGTGTAACAAACGTGAAACATTTCTTTTAGCCTTTTCGCATGAAAACAGGGTCCAAAATCATGGGTTTTCGTTCAGCAGTGGAAGTAGGAGGCGCGCTCTACAATAGGCAAGGGTTTTCAAGTCTGCAAGTCCGTTTTAAACTGAGTTCCATGAACATTGTCCAAAATCATGTTTTAACCAAAATTCACAATGCGACCAGTTCAGCATATGAGAGGAGACACTGTTTGAGTGTAACAAACGTGAAACATTTCTTTTAGCCTTTTCGCATGAAAACAGGGTCCAAAATCATGGGTTTTCGTTCAGCAGTGGAAGTAGGAGGCGCGCTCTACAATAGGCAAGGGTTTTCAAGTCTGCAAGTCCGTTTTAAACTGAGTTCCATGAACATTGTCCAAAATCATGTTTTAACCAAAATCCACAATGCGACCAGTTCAGCATATGAGAGGAGACACTGTTTGAGTGTAACAAACGTGAAACATTTCTTTTAGCCTTTTCGCATGAAAACAGGGTCCAAAATCATGGGTTTTCGTTCAGCAGTGGAAGTAGGAGGCGCGCTCTACAATAGGCAAGGGTTTTCAAGTCTGCAAGTACGTTTTAAGCTGAGTTCCATGAACATTGTCCAAAATCATGTTTTAACCAAAATCCACAATGCGACCAGTTCAGCATATGAGAAGAGACACTGTTTGAGTGTAACAAACGTGAAACATTTCTTTTAGCCTTTTCGCATGAAAACAGGGTCCAAAATCATGGGTTTTCGTTCAGCAGTGGAAGTAGGAGGCGCGCTCTACAATAGGCAAGGGTTTTCAAGTCTGCAAGTCCGTTTTAAACTGAGTTCCATGAACATTGTCCAAAATCATGTTTTAACCAAAATCCACAATGCGACCAGTTCAGCATATGAGAGGAGACACTGTTTGAGTGTAACAAACGTGAAACATTTCTTTTAGCCTTTTCGCATGAAAACAGGGTCCAAAATCATGGGTTTTCGTTCAGCAGTGGAAGTAGGAGGCGCGCTCTACAATAGGCAAGGGTTTTCAAGTCTGCAAGTAGGTTTTAAACTGAGTTCCATGAACATTGTCCAAAATCATGTTTTAACCAAAATCCACAATGCGACCAGTTCAGCATATGAAAGGAGACACTGTTTGAGTGTAACAAACGTGAAACATTTCTTTTAGCCTTTTCGCATGAAAACAGGGTCCAAAATCATGGGTTTTCGTTCAGCAGTGGAAGTAGGAGGCGCGCTCTACAATAGGCAAGGGTTTTCAAGTCTGCAAGTCCGTTTTAAACTGAGTTCCATGAACATTGTCCAAAATCATGTTTTAACCAAAATTCACAATGCGACCAGTTCAGCATATGAGAGGAGACACTGTTTGAGTGTAACAAACGTGAAACATTTCTTTTAGCCTTTTCGCATGAAAACAGGGTCCAAAATCATGGGTTTTCGTTCAGCAGTGGAAGTAGGAGGCGCCCTCTACAATAGGCAAGGGTTTTCAAGTCTGCAAGTACGTTTTAAGCTGAGTTCCATGAACATTGTCCAAAATCATGTTTTAACCAAAATCCACAATGCGACCAGTTCAGCATATGAGAGGAGACACTGTTTGAGTGTAACAAACGTGAAACACTTCTTTTAGCCTTTTCGCATGAAAACAGGGTCCAAAATCATGGGTTTTCGTTCAGCAGTGGAAGTAGGAGGCGCGCTCTACAATAGGCAAGGGTTTTCAAGTCTGCAAGTCCGTTTTAAACTGAGTTCCATGAACATTGTCCAAAATCATGTTTTAACCAAAATCCACAATGCGACCAGTTCAGCATATGAGAGGAGACACTGTTTGAGTGTAACAAACGTGAAACATTTCTTTTAGCCTTTTCGCATGAAAACAGGGTCCAAAATCATGGGTTTTCGTTCAGCAGTGGAAGTAGGAGGCGCGCTCTACAATAGGCAAGGGTTTTCAAGTCTGCAAGTCCGTTTTAAACTGAGTTCCATGAACATTGTCCAAAATCATGTTTTAACCAAAATTCACAATGCGACCAGTTCAGCATATGAGAGGAGACACTGTTTGAGTGTAACAAACGTGAAACATTTCTTTTAGCCTTTTCGCATGAAAACAGGGTCCAAAATCATGGGTTTTCGTTCAGCAGTGGAAGTAGGAGGCGCGCTCTACAATAGGCAAGGGTTTTCAAGTCTGCAAGTAGGTTTTAAACTGAGTTCCATGAACATTGTCCAAAATCATGTTTTAACCAAAATCCACAATGCGACCAGTTCAGCATATGAAAGGAGACACTGTTTTAATGTAACAAACGTGAAACATTTCTTTTAGCCTTTTCGCATGAAAACAGGGTCCAAAATCATGGGTTTTCGTTCAGCAGTGGAAGTAGGAGGCGCGCTCTACAATAGGCAAGGGTTTTCAAGTCTGCAAGTCCGTTTTAAACTGAGTTCCATGAACATTGTCCAAAATCATGTTTTAACCAAAATTCACAATGCGACCAGTTCAGCATATGAGAGGAGACACTGTTTGAGTGTAACAAACGTGAAACATTTCTTTTAGCCTTTTCGCATGAAAACAGGGTCCAAAATCATGGGTTTTCGTTCAGCAGTGGAAGTAGGAGGCGCGCTCTACAATAGGCAAGGGTTTTCAAGTCTGCAAGTCCGTTTTAAACTGAGTTCCATGAACATTGTCCAAAATCATGTTTTAACCAAAATCCACAATGCGACCAGTTCAGCATATGAGAGGAGACACTGTTTGAGTGTAACAAACGTGAAACATTTCTTTTAGCCTTTTCGCATGAAAACAGGGTCCAAAATCATGGGTTTTCGTTCAGCAGTGGAAGTAGGAGGCGCGCTCTACAATAGGCAAGGGTTTTCAAGTCTGCAAGTACGTTTTAAGCTGAGTTCCATGAACATTGTCCAAAATCATGTTTTAACCAAAATCCACAATGCGACCAGTTCAGCATATGAGAAGAGACACTGTTTGAGTGTAACAAACGTGAAACATTTCTTTTAGCCTTTTCGCATGAAAACAGGGTCCAAAATCATGGGTTTTCGTTCAGCAGTGGAAGTAGGAGGCGCGCTCTACAATAGGCAAGGGTTTTCAAGTCTGCAAGTAGGTTTTAAACTGAGTTCCATGAACATTGTCCAAAATCATGTTTTAACCAAAATCCACAATGCGACCAGTTCAGCATATGAAAGGAGACACTGTTTGAGTGTAACAAACGTGAAACATTTCTTTTAGCCTTTTCGCATGAAAACAGGGTCCAAAATCATGGGTTTTCGTTCAGCAGTGGAAGTAGGAGGCGCGCTCTACAATAGGCAAGGGTTTTCAAGTCTGCAAGTCCGTTTTAAACTGAGTTCCATGAACATTGTCCAAAATCATGTTTTAACCAAAATTCACAATGCGACCAGTTCAGCATATGAGAGGAGACACTGTTTGAGTGTAACAAACGTGAAACATTTCTTTTAGCCTTTTCGCATGAAAACAGGGTCCAAAATCATGGGTTTTCGTTCAGCAGTGGAAGTAGGAGGCGCGCTCTACAATAGGCAAGGGTTTTCAAGTCTGCAAGTCCGTTTTAAACTGAGTTCCATGAACATTGTCCAAAATCATGTTTTAACCAAAATCCACAATGCGACCAGTTCAGCATATGAGAGGAGACACTGTTTGAGTGTAACAAACGTGAAACATTTCTTTTAGCCTTTTCGCATGAAAACAGGGTCCAAAATCATGGGTTTTCGTTCAGCAGTGGAAGTAGGAGGCGCGCTCTACAATAGGCAAGGGTTTTCAAGTCTGCAAGTACGTTTTAAGCTGAGTTCCATGAACATTGTCCAAAATCATGTTTTAACCAAAATCCACAATGCGACCAGTTCAGCATATGAGAAGAGACACTGTTTGAGTGTAACAAACGTGAAACATTTCTTTTAGCCTTTTCGCATGAAAACAGGGTCCAAAATCATGGGTTTTCGTTCAGCAGTGGAAGTAGGAGGCGCGCTCTACAATAGGCAAGGGTTTTCAAGTCTGCAAGTAGGTTTTAAACTGAGTTCCATGAACATTGTCCAAAATCATGTTTTAACCAAAATCCACAATGCGACCAGTTCAGCATATGAAAGGAGACACTGTTTGAGTGTAACAAACGTGAAACATTTCTTTTAGCCTTTTCGCATGAAAACAGGGTCCAAAATCATGGGTTTTCGTTCAGCAGTGGAAGTAGGAGGCGCGCTCTACAATAGGCAAGGGTTTTCAAGTCTGCAAGTACGTTTTAAGCTGAGTTCCATGAACATTGTCCAAAATCATGTTTTAACCAAAATCCACAATGCGACCAGTTCAGCATATGAGAAGAGACACTGTTTGAGTGTAACAAACGTGAAACATTTCTTTTAGCCTTTTCGCATGAAAACAGGGTCCAAAATCATGGGTTTTCGTTCAGCAGTGGAAGTAGGAGGCGCGCTCTACAATAGGCAAGGGTTTTCAAGTCTGCAAGTAGGTTTTAAACTGAGTTCCATGAACATTGTCCAAAATCATGTTTTAACCAAAATCCACAATGCGACCAGTTCAGCATATGAAAGGAGACACTGTTTGAGTGTAACAAACGTGAAACATTTCTTTTAGCCTTTTCGCATGAAAACAGGGTCCAAAATCATGGGTTTTCGTTCAGCAGTGGAAGTAGGAGGCGCGCTCTACAATAGGCAAGGGTTTTCAAGTCTGCAAGTCCGTTTTAAACTGAGTTCCATGAACATTGTCCAAAATCATGTTTTAACCAAAATTCACAATGCGACCAGTTCAGCATATGAGAGGAGACACTGTTTGAGTGTAACAAACGTGAAACATTTCTTTTAGCCTTTTCGCATGAAAACAGGGTCCAAAATCATGGGTTTTCGTTCAGCAGTGGAAGTAGGAGGCGCGCTCTACAATAGGCAAGGGTTTTCAAGTCTGCAAGTACGTTTTAAGCTGAGTTCCATGAACATTGTCCAAAATCATGTTTTAACCAAAATCCACAATGCGACCAGTTCAGCATATGAGAGGAGACACTGTTTGAGTGTAACAAACGTGAAACACTTCTTTTAGCCTTTTCGCATGAAAACAGGGTCCAAAATCATGGGTTTTCGTTCAGCAGTGGAAGTAGGAGGCGCGCTCTACAATAGGCAAGGGTTTTCAAGTCTGCAAGTCCGTTTTAAACTGAGTTCCATGAACATTGTCCAAAATCATGTTTTAACCAAAATCCACAATGCGACCAGTTCAGCATATGAGAGGAGACACTGTTTGAGTGTAACAAACGTGAAACATTTCTTTTAGCCTTTTCGCATGAAAACAGGGTCCAAAATCATGGGTTTTCGTTCAGCAGTGGAAGTAGGAGGCGCGCTCTACAATAGGCAAGGGTTTTCAAGTCTGCAAGTCCGTTTTAAACTGAGTTCCATGAACATTGTCCAAAATCATGTTTTAACCAAAATTCACAATGCGACCAGTTCAGCATATGAGAGGAGACACTGTTTGAGTGTAACAAACGTGAAACATTTCTTTTAGCCTTTTCGCATGAAAACAGGGTCCAAAATCATGGGTTTTCGTTCAGCAGTGGAAGTAGGAGGCGCGCTCTACAATAGGCAAGGGTTTTCAAGTCTGCAAGTAGGTTTTAAACTGAGTTCCATGAACATTGTCCAAAATCATGTTTTAACCAAAATCCACAATGCGACCAGTTCAGCATATGAAAGGAGACACTGTTTTAATGTAACAAACGTGAAACATTTCTTTTAGCCTTTTCGCATGAAAACAGGGTCCAAAATCATGGGTTTTCGTTCAGCAGTGGAAGTAGGAGGCGCGCTCTACAATAGGCAAGGGTTTTCAAGTCTGCAAGTCCGTTTTAAACTGAGTTCCATGAACATTGTCCAAAATCATGTTTTAACCAAAATTCACAATGCGACCAGTTCAGCATATGAGAGGAGACACTGTTTGAGTGTAACAAACGTGAAACATTTCTTTTAGCCTTTTCGCATGAAAACAGGGTCCAAAATCATGGGTTTTCGTTCAGCAGTGGAAGTAGGAGGCGCGCTCTACAATAGGCAAGGGTTTTCAAGTCTGCAAGTCCGTTTTAAACTGAGTTCCATGAACATTGTCCAAAATCATGTTTTAACCAAAATCCACAATGCGACCAGTTCAGCATATGAGAGGAGACACTGTTTGAGTGTAACAAACGTGAAACATTTCTTTTAGCCTTTTCGCATGAAAACAGGGTCCAAAATCATGGGTTTTCGTTCAGCAGTGGAAGTAGGAGGCGCGCTCTACAATAGGCAAGGGTTTTCAAGTCTGCAAGTACGTTTTAAGCTGAGTTCCATGAACATTGTCCAAAATCATGTTTTAACCAAAATCCACAATGCGACCAGTTCAGCATATGAGAAGAGACACTGTTTGAGTGTAACAAACGTGAAACATTTCTTTTAGCCTTTTCGCATGAAAACAGGGTCCAAAATCATGGGTTTTCGTTCAGCAGTGGAAGTAGGAGGCGCGCTCTACAATAGGCAAGGGTTTTCAAGTCTGCAAGTAGGTTTTAAACTGAGTTCCATGAACATTGTCCAAAATCATGTTTTAACCAAAATCCACAATGCGACCAGTTCAGCATATGAAAGGAGACACTGTTTGAGTGTAACAAACGTGAAACATTTCTTTTAGCCTTTTCGCATGAAAACAGGGTCCAAAATCATGGGTTTTCGTTCAGCAGTGGAAGTAGGAGGCGCGCTCTACAATAGGCAAGGGTTTTCAAGTCTGCAAGTCCGTTTTAAACTGAGTTCCATGAACATTGTCCAAAATCATGTTTTAACCAAAATTCACAATGCGACCAGTTCAGCATATGAGAGGAGACACTGTTTGAGTGTAACAAACGTGAAACATTTCTTTTAGCCTTTTCGCATGAAAACAGGGTCCAAAATCATGGGTTTTCGTTCAGCAGTGGAAGTAGGAGGCGCGCTCTACAATAGGCAAGGGTTTTCAAGTCTGCAAGTCCGTTTTAAACTGAGTTCCATGAACATTGTCCAAAATCATGTTTTAACCAAAATCCACAATGCGACCAGTTCAGCATATGAGAGGAGACACTGTTTGAGTGTAACAAACGTGAAACATTTCTTTTAGCCTTTTCGCATGAAAACAGGGTCCAAAATCATGGGTTTTCGTTCAGCAGTGGAAGTAGGAGGCGCGCTCTACAATAGGCAAGGGTTTTCAAGTCTGCAAGTACGTTTTAAGCTGAGTTCCATGAACATTGTCCAAAATCATGTTTTAACCAAAATCCACAATGCGACCAGTTCAGCATATGAGAAGAGACACTGTTTGAGTGTAACAAACGTGAAACATTTCTTTTAGCCTTTTCGCATGAAAACAGGGTCCAAAATCATGGGTTTTCGTTCAGCAGTGGAAGTAGGAGGCGCGCTCTACAATAGGCAAGGGTTTTCAAGTCTGCAAGTCCGTTTTAAACTGAGTTCCATGAACATTGTCCAAAATCATGTTTTAACCAAAATCCACAATGCGACCAGTTCAGCATATGAGAGGAGACACTGTTTGAGTGTAACAAACGTGAAACATTTCTTTTAGCCTTTTCGCATGAAAACAGGGTCCAAAATCATGGGTTTTCGTTCAGCAGTGGAAGTAGGAGGCGCGCTCTACAATAGGCAAGGGTTTTCAAGTCTGCAAGTAGGTTTTAAACTGAGTTCCATGAACATTGTCCAAAATCATGTTTTAACCAAAATCCACAATGCGACCAGTTCAGCATATGAGAGGAGACACTGTTTGAGTGTAACAAACGTGAAACATTTCTTTTAGCCTTTTCGCATGAAAACAGGGTCCAAAATCATGGGTTTTCGTTCAGCAGTGGAAGTAGGAGGCGCGCTCTACAATAGGCAAGGGTTTTCAAGTCTGCAAGTCCGTTTTAAACTGAGTTCCATGAACATTGTCCAAAATCATGTTTTAACCAAAATCCACAATGCGACCAGTTCAGCATATGAGAAGAGACACTGTTTGAGTGTAACAAACGTGAAACATTTCTTTTAGCCTTTTCGCATGAAAACAGGGTCCAAAATCATGGGTTTTCGTTCAGCAGTGGAAGTAGGAGGCGCGCTCTACAATAGGCAAGGGTTTTCAAGTCTGCAAGTACGTTTTAAGCTGAGTTCCATGAACATTGTCCAAAATCATGTTTTAACCAAAATCCACAATGCGACCAGTTCAGCATATGAGAAGAGACACTGTTTGAGTGTAACAAACGTGAAACATTTCTTTTAGCCTTTTCGCATGAAAACAGGGTCCAAAATCATGGGTTTTCGTTCAGCAGTGGAAGTAGGAGGCGCGCTCTACAATAGGCAAGGGTTTTCAAGTCTGCAAGTCCGTTTTAAACTGAGTTCCATGAACATTGTCCAAAATCATGTTTTAACCAAAATCCACAATGCGACCAGTTCAGCATATGAGAGGAGACACTGTTTGAGTGTAACAAACGTGAAACATTTCTTTTAGCCTTTTCGCATGAAAACAGGGTCCAAAATCATGGGTTTTCGTTCAGCAGTGGAAGTAGGAGGCGCGCTCTACAATAGGCAAGGGTTTTCAAGTCTGCAAGTCCGTTTTAAACTGAGTTCCATGAACATTGTCCAAAATCATGTTTTAACCAAAATTCACAATGCGACCAGTTCAGCATATGAGAGGAGACACTGTTTGAGTGTAACAAACGTGAAACATTTCTTTTAGCCTTTTCGCATGAAAACAGGGTCCAAAATCATGGGTTTTCGTTCAGCAGTGGAAGTAGGAGGCGCGCTCTACAATAGGCAAGGGTTTTCAAGTCTGCAAGTAGGTTTTAAACTGAGTTCCATGAACATTGTCCAAAATCATGTTTTAACCAAAATCCACAATGCGACCAGTTCAGCATATGAAAGGAGACACTGTTTGAGTGTAACAAACGTGAAACATTTCTTTTAGCCTTTTCGCATGAAAACAGGGTCCAAAATCATGGGTTTTCGTTCAGCAGTGGAAGTAGGAGGCGCGCTCTACAATAGGCAAGGGTTTTCAAGTCTGCAAGTCCGTTTTAAACTGAGTTCCATGAACATTGTCCAAAATCATGTTTTAACCAAAATTCACAATGCGACCAGTTCAGCATATGAGAGGAGACACTGTTTGAGTGTAACAAACGTGAAACATTTCTTTTAGCCTTTTCGCATGAAAACAGGGTCCAAAATCATGGGTTTTCGTTCAGCAGTGGAAGTAGGAGGCGCGCTCTACAATAGGCAAGGGTTTTCAAGTCTGCAAGTCCGTTTTAAACTGAGTTCCATGAACATTGTCCAAAATCATGTTTTAACCAAAATCCACAATGCGACCAGTTCAGCATATGAGAGGAGACACTGTTTGAGTGTAACAAACGTGAAACATTTCTTTTAGCCTTTTCGCATGAAAACAGGGTCCAAAATCATGGGTTTTCGTTCAGCAGTGGAAGTAGGAGGCGCGCTCTACAATAGGCAAGGGTTTTCAAGTCTGCAAGTACGTTTTAAGCTGAGTTCCATGAACATTGTCCAAAATCATGTTTTAACCAAAATCCACAATGCGACCAGTTCAGCATATGAGAAGAGACACTGTTTGAGTGTAACAAACGTGAAACATTTCTTTTAGCCTTTTCGCATGAAAACAGGGTCCAAAATCATGGGTTTTCGTTCAGCAGTGGAAGTAGGAGGCGCGCTCTACAATAGGCAAGGGTTTTCAAGTCTGCAAGTAGGTTTTAAACTGAGTTCCATGAACATTGTCCAAAATCATGTTTTAACCAAAATCCACAATGCGACCAGTTCAGCATATGAAAGGAGACACTGTTTGAGTGTAACAAACGTGAAACATTTCTTTTAGCCTTTTCGCATGAAAACAGGGTCCAAAATCATGGGTTTTCGTTCAGCAGTGGAAGTAGGAGGCGCGCTCTACAATAGGCAAGGGTTTTCAAGTCTGCAAGTCCGTTTTAAACTGAGTTCCATGAACATTGTCCAAAATCATGTTTTAACCAAAATTCACAATGCGACCAGTTCAGCATATGAGAGGAGACACTGTTTGAGTGTAACAAACGTGAAACATTTCTTTTAGCCTTTTCGCATGAAAACAGGGTCCAAAATCATGGGTTTTCGTTCAGCAGTGGAAGTAGGAGGCGCGCTCTACAATAGGCAAGGGTTTTCAAGTCTGCAAGTCCGTTTTAAACTGAGTTCCATGAACATTGTCCAAAATCATGTTTTAACCAAAATCCACAATGCGACCAGTTCAGCATATGAGAGGAGACACTGTTTGAGTGTAACAAACGTGAAACATTTCTTTTAGCCTTTTCGCATGAAAACAGGGTCCAAAATCATGGGTTTTCGTTCAGCAGTGGAAGTAGGAGGCGCGCTCTACAATAGGCAAGGGTTTTCAAGTCTGCAAGTAGGTTTTAAACTGAGTTCCATGAACATTGTCCAAAATCATGTTTTAACCAAAATCCACAATGCGACCAGTTCAGCATATGAGAGGAGACACTGTTTGAGTGTAACAAACGTGAAACATTTCTTTTAGCCTTTTCGCATGAAAACAGGGTCCAAAATCATGGGTTTTCGTTCAGCAGTGGAAGTAGGAGGCGCGCTCTACAATAGGCAAGGGTTTTCAAGTCTGCAAGTACGTTTTAAACTGAGTTCCATGAACATTGTCCAAAATCATGTTTTAACCAAAATTCACAATGCGACCAGTTCAGCATATGAGAGGAGACACTGTTTGAGTGTAACAAACGTGAAACATTTCTTTTAGCCTTTTCGCATGAAAACAGGGTCCAAAATCATGGGTTTTCGTTCAGCAGTGGAAGTAGGAGGCGCGCTCTACAATAGGCAAGGGTTTTCAAGTCTGCAAGTCCGTTTTAAACTGAGTTCCATGAACATTGTCCAAAATCATGTTTTAACCAAAATCCACAATGCGACCAGTTCAGCATATGAGAGGAGACACTGTTTGAGTGTAACAAACGTGAAACATTTCTTTTAGCCTTTTCGCATGAAAACAGGGTCCAAAATCATGGGTTTTCGTTCAGCAGTGGAAGTAGGAGGCGCGCTCTACAATAGGCAAGGGTTTTCAAGTCTGCAAGTAGGTTTTAAACTGAGTTCCATGAACATTGTCCAAAATCATGTTTTAACCAAAATCCACAATGCGACCAGTTCAGCATATGAGAGGAGACACTGTTTGAGTGTAACAAACGTGAAACATTTCTTTTAGCCTTTTCGCATGAAAACAGGGTCCAAAATCATGGGTTTTCGTTCAGCAGTGGAAGTAGGAGGCGCGCTCTACAATAGGCAAGGGTTTTCAAGTCTGCAAGTACGTTTTAAACTGAGTTCCATGAACATTGTCCAAAATCATGTTTTAACCAAAATCCACAATGCGACCAGTTCAGCATATGAGAAGAGACACTGTTTGAGTGTAACAAACGTGAAACATTTCTTTTAGCCTTTTCGCATGAAAACAGGGTCCAAAATCATGGGTTTTCGTTCAGCAGTGGAAGTAGGAGGCGCGCTCTACAATAGGCAAGGGTTTTCAAGTCTGCAAGTACGTTTTAAGCTGAGTTCCATGAACATTGTCCAAAATCATGTTTTAACCAAAATCCACAATGCGACCAGTTCAGCATATGAGAAGAGACACTGTTTGAGTGTAACAAACGTGAAACATTTCTTTTAGCCTTTTCGCATGAAAACAGGGTCCAAAATCATGGGTTTTCGTTCAGCAGTGGAAGTAGGAGGCGCGCTCTACAATAGGCAAGGGTTTTCAAGTCTGCAAGTCCGTTTTAAACTGAGTTCCATGAACATTGTCCAAAATCATGTTTTAACCAAAATCCACAATGCGACCAGTTCAGCATATGAGAGGAGACACTGTTTGAGTGTAACAAACGTGAAACATTTCTTTTAGCCTTTTCGCATGAAAACAGGGTCCAAAATCATGGGTTTTCGTTCAGCAGTGGAAGTAGGAGGCGCGCTCTACAATAGGCAAGGGTTTTCAAGTCTGCAAGTCCGTTTTAAACTGAGTTCCATGAACATTGTCCAAAATCATGTTTTAACCAAAATTCACAATGCGACCAGTTCAGCATATGAGAGGAGACACTGTTTGAGTGTAACAAACGTGAAACATTTCTTTTAGCCTTTTCGCATGAAAACAGGGTCCAAAATCATGGGTTTTCGTTCAGCAGTGGAAGTAGGAGGCGCGCTCTACAATAGGCAAGGGTTTTCAAGTCTGCAAGTACGTTTTAAACTGAGTTCCATGAACATTGTCCAAAATCATGTTTTAACCAAAATCCACAATGCGACCAGTTCAGCATATGAGAAGAGACACTGTTTGAGTGTAACAAACGTGAAACATTTCTTTTAGCCTTTTCGCATGAAAACAGGGTCCAAAATCATGGGTTTTCGTTCAGCAGTGGAAGTAGGAGGCGCGCTCTACAATAGGCAAGGGTTTTCAAGTCTGCAAGTACGTTTTAAGCTGAGTTCCATGAACATTGTCCAAAATCATGTTTTAACCAAAATCCACAATGCGACCAGTTCAGCATATGAGAAGAGACACTGTTTGAGTGTAACAAACGTGAAACATTTCTTTTAGCCTTTTCGCATGAAAACAGGGTCCAAAATCATGGGTTTTCGTTCAGCAGTGGAAGTAGGAGGCGCGCTCTACAATAGGCAAGGGTTTTCAAGTCTGCAAGTCCGTTTTAAACTGAGTTCCATGAACATTGTCCAAAATCATGTTTTAACCAAAATCCACAATGCGACCAGTTCAGCATATGAGAGGAGACACTGTTTGAGTGTAACAAACGTGAAACATTTCTTTTAGCCTTTTCGCATGAAAACAGGGTCCAAAATCATGGGTTTTCGTTCAGCAGTGGAAGTAGGAGGCGCGCTCTACAATAGGCAAGGGTTTTCAAGTCTGCAAGTCCGTTTTAAACTGAGTTCCATGAACATTGTCCAAAATCATGTTTTAACCAAAATTCACAATGCGACCAGTTCAGCATATGAGAGGAGACACTGTTTGAGTGTAACAAACGTGAAACATTTCTTTTAGCCTTTTCGCATGAAAACAGGGTCCAAAATCATGGGTTTTCGTTCAGCAGTGGAAGTAGGAGGCGCGCTCTACAATAGGCAAGGGTTTTCAAGTCTGCAAGTAGGTTTTAAACTGAGTTCCATGAACATTGTCCAAAATCATGTTTTAACCAAAATCCACAATGCGACCAGTTCAGCATATGAAAGGAGACACTGTTTGAGTGTAACAAACGTGAAACATTTCTTTTAGCCTTTTCGCATGAAAACAGGGTCCAAAATCATGGGTTTTCGTTCAGCAGTGGAAGTAGGAGGCGCGCTCTACAATAGGCAAGGGTTTTCAAGTCTGCAAGTCCGTTTTAAACTGAGTTCCATGAACATTGTCCAAAATCATGTTTTAACCAAAATTCACAATGCGACCAGTTCAGCATATGAGAGGAGACACTGTTTGAGTGTAACAAACGTGAAACATTTCTTTTAGCCTTTTCGCATGAAAACAGGGTCCAAAATCATGGGTTTTCGTTCAGCAGTGGAAGTAGGAGGCGCGCTCTACAATAGGCAAGGGTTTTCAAGTCTGCAAGTCCGTTTTAAACTGAGTTCCATGAACATTGTCCAAAATCATGTTTTAACCAAAATCCACAATGCGACCAGTTCAGCATATGAGAGGAGACACTGTTTGAGTGTAACAAACGTGAAACATTTCTTTTAGCCTTTTCGCATGAAAACAGGGTCCAAAATCATGGGTTTTCGTTCAGCAGTGGAAGTAGGAGGCGCGCTCTACAATAGGCAAGGGTTTTCAAGTCTGCAAGTACGTTTTAAGCTGAGTTCCATGAACATTGTCCAAAATCATGTTTTAACCAAAATCCACAATGCGACCAGTTCAGCATATGAGAAGAGACACTGTTTGAGTGTAACAAACGTGAAACATTTCTTTTAGCCTTTTCGCATGAAAACAGGGTCCAAAATCATGGGTTTTCGTTCAGCAGTGGAAGTAGGAGGCGCGCTCTACAATAGGCAAGGGTTTTCAAGTCTGCAAGTAGGTTTTAAACTGAGTTCCATGAACATTGTCCAAAATCATGTTTTAACCAAAATCCACAATGCGACCAGTTCAGCATATGAAAGGAGACACTGTTTGAGTGTAACAAACGTGAAACATTTCTTTTAGCCTTTTCGCATGAAAACAGGGTCCAAAATCATGGGTTTTCGTTCAGCAGTGGAAGTAGGAGGCGCGCTCTACAATAGGCAAGGGTTTTCAAGTCTGCAAGTCCGTTTTAAACTGAGTTCCATGAACATTGTCCAAAATCATGTTTTAACCAAAATTCACAATGCGACCAGTTCAGCATATGAGAGGAGACACTGTTTGAGTGTAACAAACGTGAAACATTTCTTTTAGCCTTTTCGCATGAAAACAGGGTCCAAAATCATGGGTTTTCGTTCAGCAGTGGAAGTAGGAGGCGCGCTCTACAATAGGCAAGGGTTTTCAAGTCTGCAAGTCCGTTTTAAACTGAGTTCCATGAACATTGTCCAAAATCATGTTTTAACCAAAATCCACAATGCGACCAGTTCAGCATATGAGAGGAGACACTGTTTGAGTGTAACAAACGTGAAACATTTCTTTTAGCCTTTTCGCATGAAAACAGGGTCCAAAATCATGGGTTTTCGTTCAGCAGTGGAAGTAGGAGGCGCGCTCTACAATAGGCAAGGGTTTTCAAGTCTGCAAGTACGTTTTAAGCTGAGTTCCATGAACATTGTCCAAAATCATGTTTTAACCAAAATCCACAATGCGACCAGTTCAGCATATGAGAAGAGACACTGTTTGAGTGTAACAAACGTGAAACATTTCTTTTAGCCTTTTCGCATGAAAACAGGGTCCAAAATCATGGGTTTTCGTTCAGCAGTGGAAGTAGGAGGCGCGCTCTACAATAGGCAAGGGTTTTCAAGTCTGCAAGTCCGTTTTAAACTGAGTTCCATGAACATTGTCCAAAATCATGTTTTAACCAAAATCCACAATGCGACCAGTTCAGCATATGAGAGGAGACACTGTTTGAGTGTAACAAACGTGAAACATTTCTTTTAGCCTTTTCGCATGAAAACAGGGTCCAAAATCATGGGTTTTCGTTCAGCAGTGGAAGTAGGAGGCGCGCTCTACAATAGGCAAGGGTTTTCAAGTCTGCAAGTAGGTTTTAAACTGAGTTCCATGAACATTGTCCAAAATCATGTTTTAACCAAAATCCACAATGCGACCAGTTCAGCATATGAGAGGAGACACTGTTTGAGTGTAACAAACGTGAAACATTTCTTTTAGCCTTTTCGCATGAAAACAGGGTCCAAAATCATGGGTTTTCGTTCAGCAGTGGAAGTAGGAGGCGCGCTCTACAATAGGCAAGGGTTTTCAAGTCTGCAAGTCCGTTTTAAACTGAGTTCCATGAACATTGTCCAAAATCATGTTTTAACCAAAATCCACAATGCGACCAGTTCAGCATATGAGAAGAGACACTGTTTGAGTGTAACAAACGTGAAACATTTCTTTTAGCCTTTTCGCATGAAAACAGGGTCCAAAATCATGGGTTTTCGTTCAGCAGTGGAAGTAGGAGGCGCGCTCTACAATAGGCAAGGGTTTTCAAGTCTGCAAGTACGTTTTAAGCTGAGTTCCATGAACATTGTCCAAAATCATGTTTTAACCAAAATCCACAATGCGACCAGTTCAGCATATGAGAAGAGACACTGTTTGAGTGTAACAAACGTGAAACATTTCTTTTAGCCTTTTCGCATGAAAACAGGGTCCAAAATCATGGGTTTTCGTTCAGCAGTGGAAGTAGGAGGCGCGCTCTACAATAGGCAAGGGTTTTCAAGTCTGCAAGTCCGTTTTAAACTGAGTTCCATGAACATTGTCCAAAATCATGTTTTAACCAAACTCCACAATGCGACCAGTTCAGCATATGAGAGGAGACACTGTTTGAGTGTAACAAACGTGAAACATTTCTTTTAGCCTTTTCGCATGAAAACAGGGTCCAAAATCATGGGTTTTCGTTCAGCAGTGGAAGTAGGAGGCGCGCTCTACAATAGGCAAGGGTTTTCAAGTCTGCAAGTCCGTTTTAAACTGAGTTCCATGAACATTGTCCAAAATCATGTTTTAACCAAAATCCACAATGCGACCAGTTCAGCATATGAGAGGAGACACTGTTTGAGTGTAACAAACGTGAAACATTTCTTTTAGCCTTTTCGCATGAAAACAGGGTCCAAAATCATGGGTTTTCGTTCAGCAGTGGAAGTAGGAGGCGCGCTCTACAATAGGCAAGGGTTTTCAAGTCTGCAAGTAGGTTTTAAACTGAGTTCCATGAACATTGTCCAAAATCATGTTTTAACCAAAATCCACAATGCGACCAGTTCAGCATATGAGAGGAGACACTGTTTGAGTGTAACAAACGTGAAACATTTCTTTTAGCCTTTTCGCATGAAAACAGGGTCCAAAATCATGGGTTTTCGTTCAGCAGTGGAAGTAGGAGGCGCGCTCTACAATAGGCAAGGGTTTTCAAGTCTGCAAGTCCGTTTTAAACTGAGTTCCATGAACATTGTCCAAAATCATGTTTTAACCAAAATCCACAATGCGACCAGTTCAGCATATGAGAAGAGACACTGTTTGAGTGTAACAAACGTGAAACATTTCTTTTAGCCTTTTCGCATGAAAACAGGGTCCAAAATCATGGGTTTTCGTTCAGCAGTGGAAGTAGGAGGCGCGCTCTACAATAGGCAAGGGTTTTCAAGTCTGCAAGTACGTTTTAAGCTGAGTTCCATGAACATTGTCCAAAATCATGTTTTAACCAAAATCCACAATGCGACCAGTTCAGCATATGAGAGGAGACACTGTTTGAGTGTAACAAACGTGAAACACTTCTTTTAGCCTTTTCGCATGAAAACAGGGTCCAAAATCATGGGTTTTCGTTCAGCAGTGGAAGTAGGAGGCGCGCTCTACAATAGGCAAGGGTTTTCAAGTCTGCAAGTCCGTTTTAAACTGAGTTCCATGAACATTGTCCAAAATCATGTTTTAACCAAAATCCACAATGCGACCAGTTCAGCATATGAGAGGAGACACTGTTTGAGTGTAACAAACGTGAAACATTTCTTTTAGCCTTTTCGCATGAAAACAGGGTCCAAAATCATGGGTTTTCGTTCAGCAGTGGAAGTAGGAGGCGCGCTCTACAATAGGCAAGGGTTTTCAAGTCTGCAAGTCCGTTTTAAACTGAGTTCCATGAACATTGTCCAAAATCATGTTTTAACCAAAATTCACAATGCGACCAGTTCAGCATATGAGAGGAGACACTGTTTGAGTGTAACAAACGTGAAACATTTCTTTTAGCCTTTTCGCATGAAAACAGGGTCCAAAATCATGGGTTTTCGTTCAGCAGTGGAAGTAGGAGGCGCGCTCTACAATAGGCAAGGGTTTTCAAGTCTGCAAGTAGGTTTTAAACTGAGTTCCATGAACATTGTCCAAAATCATGTTTTAACCAAAATCCACAATGCGACCAGTTCAGCATATGAAAGGAGACACTGTTTGAGTGTAACAAACGTGAAACATTTCTTTTAGCCTTTTCGCATGAAAACAGGGTCCAAAATCATGGGTTTTCGTTCAGCAGTGGAAGTAGGAGGCGCGCTCTACAATAGGCAAGGGTTTTCAAGTCTGCAAGTCCGTTTTAAACTGAGTTCCATGAACATTGTCCAAAATCATGTTTTAACCAAAATTCACAATGCGACCAGTTCAGCATATGAGAGGAGACACTGTTTGAGTGTAACAAACGTGAAACATTTCTTTTAGCCTTTTCGCATGAAAACAGGGTCCAAAATCATGGGTTTTCGTTCAGCAGTGGAAGTAGGAGGCGCGCTCTACAATAGGCAAGGGTTTTCAAGTCTGCAAGTACGTTTTAAGCTGAGTTCCATGAACATTGTCCAAAATCATGTTTTAACCAAAATCCACAATGCGACCAGTTCAGCATATGAGAAGAGACACTGTTTGAGTGTAACAAACGTGAAACATTTCTTTTAGCCTTTTCGCATGAAAACAGGGTCCAAAATCATGGGTTTTCGTTCAGCAGTGGAAGTAGGAGGCGCGCTCTACAATAGGCAAGGGTTTTCAAGTCTGCAAGTCCGTTTTAAACTGAGTTCCATGAACATTGTCCAAAATCATGTTTTAACCAAAATCCACAATGCGACCAGTTCAGCATATGAGAGGAGACACTGTTTGAGTGTAACAAACGTGAAACATTTCTTTTAGCCTTTTCGCATGAAAACAGGGTCCAAAATCATGGGTTTTCGTTCAGCAGTGGAAGTAGGAGGCGCGCTCTACAATAGGCAAGGGTTTTCAAGTCTGCAAGTAGGTTTTAAACTGAGTTCCATGAACATTGTCCAAAATCATGTTTTAACCAAAATCCACAATGCGACCAGTTCAGCATATGAGAGGAGACACTGTTTGAGTGTAACAAACGTGAAACATTTCTTTTAGCCTTTTCGCATGAAAACAGGGTCCAAAATCATGGGTTTTCGTTCAGCAGTGGAAGTAGGAGGCGCGCTCTACAATAGGCAAGGGTTTTCAAGTCTGCAAGTCCGTTTTAAACTGAGTTCCATGAACATTGTCCAAAATCATGTTTTAACCAAAATCCACAATGCGACCAGTTCAGCATATGAGAAGAGACACTGTTTGAGTGTAACAAACGTGAAACATTTCTTTTAGCCTTTTCGCATGAAAACAGGGTCCAAAATCATGGGTTTTCGTTCAGCAGTGGAAGTAGGAGGCGCGCTCTACAATAGGCAAGGGTTTTCAAGTCTGCAAGTACGTTTTAAGCTGAGTTCCATGAACATTGTCCAAAATCATGTTTTAACCAAAATCCACAATGCGACCAGTTCAGCATATGAGAAGGAGACACTGTTTGAGTGTAACAAACGTGAAACATTTCTTTTAGCCTTTTCGCATGAAAACAGGGTCCAAAATCATGGGTTTTCGTTCAGCAGTGGAAGTAGGAGGCGCGCTCTACAATAGGCAAGGGTTTTCAAGTCTGCAAGTCCGTTTTAAACTGAGTTCCATGAACATTGTCCAAAATCATGTTTTAACCAAAATCCACAATGCGACCAGTTCAGCATATGAGAGGAGACACTGTTTGAGTGTAACAAACGTGAAACATTTCTTTTAGCCTTTTCGCATGAAAACAGGGTCCAAAATCATGGGTTTTCGTTCAGCAGTGGAAGTAGGAGGCGCGCTCTACAATAGGCAAGGGTTTTCAAGTCTGCAAGTCCGTTTTAAACTGAGTTCCATGAACATTGTCCAAAATCATGTTTTAACCAAAATCCACAATGCGACCAGTTCAGCATATGAGAGGAGACACTGTTTGAGTGTAACAAACGTGAAACATTTCTTTTAGCCTTTTCGCATGAAAACAGG
Source organism: Coregonus lavaretus (assembly GCF_964263955.1). Lineage (NCBI taxonomy): Eukaryota > Metazoa > Chordata > Actinopteri > Salmoniformes > Salmonidae > Coregonus > Coregonus lavaretus. The sequence continues at coordinate 1,150 of NC_140014.1, read as the reverse complement.
GTCCAAAATCATGGGTTTTCGTTCAGCAGTGGAAGTAGGAGGCGCGCTCTACAATAGGCAAGGGTTTTCAAGTCTGCAAGTACGTTTTAAACTGAGTTCCATGAACATTGTCAAAATCATGTTTTAACCAAAATCCACAATGCGACCAGTTCAGCATATGAGAGGAGACACTGTTTGAGTGTAACAAACGTGAAACATTTCTTTTAGCCTTTTCGCATGAAAACAGGGTCCAAAATCATGGGTTTTCGTTCAGCAGTGGAAGTAGGAGGCGCGCTCTACAATAGGCAAGGGTTTTCAAGTCTGCAAGTCCGTTTTAAACTGAGTTCCATGAACATTGTCCAAAATCATGTTTTAACCAAAATCCACAATGCGACCAGTTCAGCATATGAGAAGAGACACTGTTTGAGTGTAACAAACGTGAAACATTTCTTTTAGCCTTTTCGCATGAAAACAGGGTCCAAAATCATGGGTTTTCGTTCAGCAGTGGAAGTAGGAGGCGCGCTCTACAATAGGCAAGGGTTTTCAAGTCTGCAAGTACGTTTTAAGCTGAGTTCCATGAACATTGTCCAAAATCATGTTTTAACCAAAATCCACAATGCGACCAGTTCAGCATATGAGAGGAGACACTGTTTGAGTGTAACAAACGTGAAACACTTCTTTTAGCCTTTTCGCATGAAAACAGGGTCCAAAATCATGGGTTTTCGTTCAGCAGTGGAAGTAGGAGGCGCGCTCTACAATAGGCAAGGGGTTTTCAAGTCTGCAAGTCCGTTTTAAACTGAGTTCCATGAACATTGTCCAAAATCATGTTTTAACCAAAATCCACAATGCGACCAGTTCAGCATATGAGAGGAGACACTGTTTGAGTGTAACAAACGTGAAACATTTCTTTTAGCCTTTTCGCATGAAAACAGGGTCCAAAATCATGGGTTTTCGTTCAGCAGTGGAAGTAGGAGGCGCGCTCTACAATAGCAAGGGTTTTCAAGTCTGCAAGTCCGTTTTAAACTGAGTTCCATGAACATTGTCCAAAATCATGTTTTAACCAAAATTCACAATGCGACAGTTCAGCATATGAGAGGAGACACTGTTTGAGTGTAACAAACGTGAAACATTTCTTTTAGCCTTTTCGCATGAAAACAGGGTCCAAAATCAT
>NC_140013.1:46534862-46538778 GCF_964263955.1 Coregonus lavaretus | reverse complement strand
CTAACCCTAACCCTAACCCTAACCCTAACCCTAACCCTAACCCTAACCCTAACCCTAACCCTAACCCTAACCCTAACCCTAACCCTAACCCTAACCCTAACCCTAACCCTAACCCTAACCCTAACCCTAACCCTAACCCTTAACCCTAACCCTAACCCTAACCCTAACCCTAACCCTAACCCTAACCCTAACCCTAACCCTAACCCTAACCCTAACCCTAACCCTAACCCTAACCCTAACCCTAACCCTAACCCTAACCCTAACCCTAACCCTAACCCTAACCCTAACCCTAACCCTAACCCTAACCCTAACCCTAACCCTAACCCTAACCCTAACCCTAACCCTAACCCTAACCCTAACCCTAACCCTAACCCTAACCCTAACCCTAACCCTAACCCTAACCTAACCCTAACCCTAACCCTAACCCTAACCCTAACCCTAACCCTAACCCTAACCCTAACCCTAACCCTAACCCTAACCCTAACCCTAACCCTAACCCTAACCCTAACCCTAACCCTAACCCTAACCCTAACCCTAACCCTAACCCTAACCCTAACCCTAACCCTAACCCTAACCCTAACCCTAACCCTAACCCTAACCCTAACCCTAACCCTAACCCTAACCCTAACCCTAACCCTAACCCTAACCCTAACCCTAACCCTAACCCTAACCCTAACCCTAACCCTAACCCTAACCCTAACCCTAACCCTAACCCTAACCCTAACCCTAACCCTAACCTAACCCTAACCCTAACCCTAACCCTAACCCTAACCCTAACCCTAACCCTAACCCTAACCCTAACCCTAACCCTAACCCTAACCCTAACCCTAACCCTAACCCTAACCCTAACCCTAACCCTAACCCTAACCCTAACCCTAACCCTAACCCTAACCCTAACCCTAACCCTAACCCTAACCCTAACCCTAACCCTAACCCTAACCCTAACCCTAACCCTAACCCTAACCCTAACCCTAACCCTAACCCTAACCCTAACCCTAACCCTAACCCTAACCCTAACCCTAACCCTAACCCTAACCCTAACCCTAACCCTAACCCTAACCCTAACCCTAACCCTAACCCCTAACCCTAACCCTAACCCTAACCCTAACCCTAACCCTAACCCTAACCCTAACCCTAACCCTAACCCTAACCCTAACCCTAACCCTAACCCTAACCCTAACCCTAACCCTAACCCTAACCCTAACCCTAACCCTAACCCTAACCCTAACCCTAACCCTAACCCTAACCCTAACCCTAACCCTAACCCTAACCCTAACCCTAACCCTAACCCTAACCCTAACCCTAACCCTAACCCTAACCCTAACCCTAACCCTAACCCTAACCCTAACCCTAACCCTAACCCTAACCCTAACCCTAACCCTAACCCTAACCCTAACCCTAACCCTAACCCTAACCCTAACCCTAACCCTAACCCTAACCCTAACCCTAACCCTAACCCTAACCCTAACCCTAACCCTAACCCTAACCCTAACCCTAACCCTAACCCTAACCCTAACCCTAACCCTAACCCTAACCCTAACCCTAACCTAACCCTAACCCTAACCCTAACCCTAACCCTAACCCTAACCCTAACCCTAACCCTAACCCTAACCCTAACCCTAACCCTAACCCTAACCCTAACCCTAACCCTAACCCTAACCCTAACCCTAACCCTAACCCTAACCCTAACCCTAACCCTAACCCTAACCCTAACCCTAACCCTAACCCTAACCCTAACCCTAACCCTAACCCTAACCCTAACCCTAACCCTAACCCTAACCCTAACCCTAACCCTAACCCTAACCCTAACCCTAACCCTAACCCTAACCCTAACCCTAACCCTAACCCTAACCCTAACCCTAACCCTAACCCTAACCCTAACCCTAACCCTAACCCTAACCCTAACCCTAACCCTAACCCTAACCCTAACCCTAACCCTAACCCTAACCCTAACCCTAACCCTAACCCTAACCCTAACCCTACCCTAACCCTAACCCTAACCCTAACCCTAACCCTAACCCTAACCCTAACCCTAACCCTAACCCTAACCCTAACCCTAACCCTAACCCTAACCCTAACCCTAACCCTAACCCTAACCCTAACCCTAACCCTAACCCTAACCCTAACCCTAACCCTAACCCTAACCCTAACCCTAACCCTAACCCTAACCCTAACCCTAACCCTAACCCTAACCCTAACCCTAACCCTAACCCTAACCCTAACCCTAACCCTAACCCTAACCCTAACCCTAACCCTAACCCTAACCCTAACCCTAACCCTAACCCTAACCCTAACCCTAACCCTAACCCTAACCCTAACCCTAACCCTAACCCTAACCCTAACCCTAACCCTAACCCTAACCCTAACCCTAACCCTAACCCTAACCCTAACCCTAACCCTAACCCTAACCCTAACCCTAACCCTAACCCTAACCCTAACCCTAACCCTAACCCTAACCCTAACCCTAACCCTAACCCTAACCTAACCCTAACCCTAACCCTAACCCTAACCCTAACCCTAACCCTAACCCTAACCCTAACCCTAACCCTAACCCTAACCCTAACCCTAACCCTAACCCTAACCCTAACCCTACCCTAACCCTAACCCTAACCCTAACCCTAACCCTAACCCTAACCCTAACCCTAACCCTAACCCTAACCCTAACCCTAACCCTAACCCTAACCCTAACCCTAACCCTAACCCTAACCCTAACCCTAACCCTAACCCTAACCCTAACCCTAACCCTAACCCTAACCCTAACCCTAACCCTAACCCTAACCCTAACCCTAACCCTAACCCTAACCCTAACCCTAACCCTAACCCTAACCCTAACCCTAACCCTAACCCTAACCCTAACCCTAACCCTAACCCTAACCCTAACCCTAACCCTAACCCTAACCCTAACCCTAACCCTAACCCTAACCCTAACCCTAACCCTAACCCTAACCCTAACCCTAACCCTAACCCTAACCCTAACCCTAACCCTAACCCTAACCCTAACCCTAACCCTAACCCTAACCCTAACCCTAACCCTAACCCTAACCCTAACCCTAACCCTAACCCTAACCCTAACCCTAACCCTAACCCTAACCCTAACCCTAACCCTAACCCTAACCCTAACCCTAACCCTAACCCTAACCCTAACCCTAACCCTAACCTAACCCTAACCCTAACCCTAACCCTAACCCTAACCCTAACCCTAACCCTAACCCTAACCCTAACCCTAACCCTAACCCTAACCCTAACCCTAACCCTAACCCTAACCCTAACCCTAACCCTAACCCTAACCCTAACCCTAACCCTAACCCTAACCCTAACCCTAACCCTAACCCTAACCCTAACCCTAACCCTAACCCTAACCCTAACCCTAACCCTAACCCTAACCCTAACCCTAACCCTAACCCTAACCCTAACCCTAACCCTAACCCTAACCCTAACCCTAACCCTAACCCTAACCCTAACCCTAACCCTAACCCTAACCCTAACCCTAACCCTAACCCTAACCCTAACCCTAACCCTAACCCTAACCCTAACCCTAACCCTAACCCTAACCCTAACCCTAACCCTAACCCTAACCCTAACCCTAACCCTAACCCTAACCCTAACCCTAACCCTACCCTAACCCTAACCCTAACCCTAACCCTAACCCTAACCCTAACCCTAACCCTAACCCTAACCCTAACCCTAACCCTAACCCTAACCCTAACCCTAACCCTAACCCTAACCCTAACCCTAACCCTAACCCTAACCCTAACCCTAACCCTAACCCTAACCCTAACCCTAACCCTAACCCTAACCCTAACCCTAACCCTAACCCTAACCCTAACCCTAACCCTAACCCTAACCCTAACCCTAACCCTAACCCTAACCCTAACCCTAACCCTAACCCTAACCCTAACCCTAACCCTAACCCTAA
>NC_140013.1:46389862-46519862 GCF_964263955.1 Coregonus lavaretus | reverse complement strand
TACACAGGAAGCGGCGCAGGTCCTGGTCCAGGCACTTGTCATCTCCCGTCTGGACTACTGCAACTCGCTGTTGGCTGGGCTCCCTGCCTGTGCCATTAAACCCCTACAACTCATCCAGAATGCCGCAGCCCGTCTGGTGTTCAACCTTCCCAAGTTCTCTCACGTCACCCCCCTCCTCCGCACACTCCACTGGCTTCCAATTGAAGCTCGCATCCGCTACAAGACCATGGTGCTTGCCTTTGGAGCAGTGAGGGGAACGGCACCCCTGTACCTTCAGGCTCTGATCAGTCCCTACACCCAAACGAGGACATTGCGTTCATCCACCTCTGGCCTGCTGGCTCCCCTTCCTCTGCGGAAGCACAGCTCCCGCTCAGCCCAGTCAAAACTGTTCGCTGCTCTGGCACCCCAATGGTGGAACAAGCTCCCTCACGACGCCAGGACAGCGGAGTCACTCACCACCTTCCGGAGACATTTGAAACCCCACCTCTTTAAGGAATACCTGGGATAGGCTAAAGTATTCCTTCTAACCCCCCCCCAAATTGTAAAGTGGTTATCCCACTGGCTATAGGGTGAACGCACCAATTTGTGAGTCGCTCTGGCTAAGAGCGTCTGCTAAATGACGTTAATGTGCCCTTGAGCAAGGCACTTAACCCTAATTGCTCCTGTAAGTCGCTCTGGTTAAGAGCGTCTGCTAAATGACTAAAATGTAAATGTAAAAATAAACACTAGCCCCTAATTCCTAAATTTTACTCCCAGCCCTTATTCTGACCTTAATCCCCATCCCCTATCCTCACCCCAAATTCTGCTCATCGGTTTGACCTTGGCCCCTGGTCTCTAATTCCCAGTCTTGAATCCCTGGTTCCCAACCTTAGTTTTATTTTAAAACCTTTTTAGTCATTGAAGTATTTTTATACAAGTCGAACCATTTAATATTAAAGTTTTGCCTGTGCCAGTGCACATCAGATTCGTCTGTTTTTTTATTAACCTAACCCTCCCACCCAACCCTAACTGTACGAGTCTGTTGGTTTATGTCAAAACACACAATGGACTAGTAATAAACTATACGTGGCTGTTGGTTTATGTCAAAACACACCATGGACTGGTAATAAACTATACGTGGTATATCTCAAAACACACCATGGTAATAAACTATACTCGGCTGAAATGTCTAAAGCAATATTTACTCCTGAACTTATTGTAGATGGGTGGCTCCTAGAGTGAGTAGTCATGCTGTACTTCGCTCCGCAGGTAATATGACACATTACATTACAATGGAACAATTTGATTAGCGTAGTGTTAGCTGGCTACATAGTTGTCTTTGTATCAAAGATAAAGGTGTAGTATAGAGAAACTATAGAGGTTAGCTAGCCAGCTACATTCGTTCGCAGCGACGCCGTTTTTTCAACAAAGTCAACACCTCAGCCATTGCTAGCTAGCCAACACTACCAGCTAGCAGTACTGTAGTAACTAAATACAATATCATTTTTGCCAGCTACATTCGTTCGCAGCGACGCCTTTTTTTATAACAAAGTCAACACCACAGCCATTGCTATCTAGCCAACACTACCAGCTAGCAGTACTGTAGCAACTAAATACAATATCATTTTAGTCAATGAGAATTTTGCAACGTAAAGCTTCACTTTCTGAACATTTGAGATGTGTAGTCCACTTGTGTAGCTAGCATGACTGACTTTGTGCTAGCTAGCCAACGTTTAATTATTGCTGCGTTATGAAAGGAACTAGACACGGACACGAATGATCTGTTTAGTGTGTTAACACACTATTGGTAGTTTGTTGTAACCAAGTATTGGTGCTAAACCGTGTGTTATTGGATGCTAGCATGCTAGTTAGCTATGGCGTCATAGGATACGGTGCCCTGGGCGGTTTTCACGGAAGAATACTGTACCAAGTTAGCTAGCTAAATTAGTCTATTCCTAGAAACATTGAACCGCTGTAGTTTACAACAATTATCATTTCTAAAGTGGAAGTTGGGAGAGTTATATTTGAGTGTTTCAGTGAAACGTAAGTGAGGGAGGCCCCGGTCTCTCGCTTCCCCAGATGTTTACTTAATTTCATTCCGATCTCCTTTGCATTATTGTAGCCTTTTCTGTAGCCTGTCAACCATGTGTCTGTCTATCCCTGTTCTCTCCTCTCTGCACAGGCTATACAAACACTTCACACCGCGTGGCTGCTGCCACTCCCTGTGCGCACGACCCACGTGGAGTTCCAGGTCTCCGGCAGCCTCTGGAACTGCCGTTCTGCGGCCAACAAGGCAGAGTTCATCTCAGCCTATGCTACTCTCCAGTCCCTCGACTTCTTGGCGCTGACGGAAACATGGATTACCACAGAAATTACTGCTACTCCTACTGCTCTTTCCTCGTCTGATCATGTGTTCTCGCATACCCCGAGAGCATCTGGTCAGAGCGGCGGTGGCACAGGAATCCACAACTCTCCCAAGTGGACATTCTCTCTTTTCCCCCTGACCCATCTGTCCATCTCCTCATTTGAATTCCATGCTGTCACAGTCACTAGCCCATTCAAGCTTAACATCCTTATCATTTATCGCCCTCCAGGTTCCCTTGGAGAGTTCATCAATGCGCTTGACGCCTTGATAAGTTCCTTTCCTGAGGATGGCTCACCCCTCACAGTTCTGGGTGACTTTAACCTCCCTACGTCTGCCTTTGACTAATTTCTCTCTGCCTCCTTCTTTCCACTCCTTTCCTCTTTTGACCTCACCCTCTCACCGTACCCCCTACTCACAAGGCAGGCAATACGCTTGACCTCATCTTTACTAGATCCTGTTCTTCTACTAATCTCACTGCAACTCCCCTCCAAGTCTCCGACCGCTACTTTGTATCCTATTCTCTCTCGCTCTCCTCCAACACTACTCACTCTGTGCCGTCGCAACCTTCGCTCTCTCTCTCCCGCTACTCTCTCCTCTTCCATCCTATCATCTCTTCCCTCTGCTAAATCCTTCTCCCTCTGATCTCCTGATTCTGCCTCCTCAACCCTCCTCTCCTCCCTTTCTGCATCTTTTGACTCTCGATGTCCCCTATCCTCCCGGCCGGCTCGGTCCTCCACTCCTGCTCCGTGGCTTGACGACTCATTGCGAGCTCACAGAACAGGGCTCCGGGCAGCCGAGCGGAAATGGAGGAAAACTAGACTCCCTGCGGACCTGTCATCTTTTCACTCCCTCCTCTCCACATTTTCTTCCTCTGTTTCTGCTGCTAAAGCCACTTTATACCATTCTAAATTTCAAGCCACTGCCCCTAACCCTAGGAAGCTCTTTGCGACCTTTTTCCTCCCTGCTGAATCCTCCTCCTCCCCCTCCCTCTCTGTGGATGACGTCGTCAACCATTTTGAAAAGAAGGTAAACGACATCCGATCCTCATTTATTAAGTCAAATGTCACCGCTGGTCCTGCTCACACTGCCCTACCCTATGCTTGGACTTCTTTCTCCCCTCTCTCTCCAGATGAAATCTTGCGACTTGTGACGGCCGGCCGCCCAACAACCTGCCCGCTTGACCCTATCCCCTCCTCTCTTCTCCAGACCATTTCCGGAGACCTTCTCCCTTACCTCACCTCGCTCATCAACTCATCCTTGACCGCTGGCTATGTCCCTTCCATCTTCAAGACAGCGAGAGTTGCACCCCTCCTCAAAAAACCTACACTCGATCCCTCCGATGTCAACAACTACAGACCAGTATCCCTTCTTTCTTTTCTCTCCAAAACTCTTGAGCGTGCCGTCTCTAGCCAACTCTCCTGCTATCTCTCTCAGAATGACCTTCTTGATCCAAACCAGTCAGGTTTCAAGACTGGTCAATCAACTGAGACAGCTCTTCTCTGTGTCACGGAGGCTCTCCGCACTGCTAAAGCTAACTCTCTCTCCTCTGCTCTTGTCCTTCTAGACCTATCTGCTGCCTTTGATACTGTGAACCATCAGATCCTCCTCTCCACCCTCTCCGAGTTGGGCATCTCCGGCGCTGCTCACTCTTGGATTGCGTCCTACCTGACAGGTCGCTCCTACCAGGTGGCGTGGCGAGAATCTGTCTCCGCACCACGTGCTCTCACCACTGGTGTCCCCCAGGGCTCAGTTCTAGGCCCTCTCCTATTCTCTCTATACACCAAGTCACTTGGCTCTGTCATATCCTCACATGGCCTCTCCAATCATTGCTACGCAGACGACAAACAATTAATTTTCTCCTTTCCCCCTTCTGATAACCAGGCAGCGAATCGCATCTCTGCATGTCTGGCAGACAAATCAGTGTGGATGTCGGATCACCACCTCAAGCTGAACCTCAGCAAGACGGAGCTGCTCTTCCTCCCGGGGAAGGACTGCCCGCTCCATGATCTCGCCATCACGGTTGACAACTCCATTGTGTCCTCCTCCCAGAGTGCAAAGAACCTTGGCGTGACCCTGGACAACACCCTGTCATTCTCCGCTAACATCAAAGCGGTGACCTGATCCTGCAGGTTCATGCTCTACAACATTCGCAGAGTACGACCCTACCTTACACAGAAAGCGGCACAGATCCTAATCCAGGCTCTTGTCATCTCCCATCTGGATTACTGCAACTCGCTGTTGGCTGAGCTCCCTGCCTGTGCCATTAAACCCCTACAACTTATCCAGAACGCTGCAGCCCGTCTGGTGTTCAACCTTCCCATGTTCTCTCACGTCACCCCACTCCTCCGCACACTCCACTGGCTTCCAGTTGAAGCTCGCATCTACTACAAAACCATGCTGCTTGCCTACGAAGCTGTGAGGGGAACGGCACCTCCTTACCTTCAGGCTCTGATCAACTTTTTAGTTTTGTCCTCACTCATCTTTTTTCGTTAAACTTTTTCACCCCGGACGTTTATCCCGAGACAGAAGAGTCATTTTCCTGTGCGTTTTAGCTGCCAACTTTACGTTATTTTCCTTTTTTCCATCGCAACTTTTTTCCCTTATTCAACTTTTTCACTCCGGACGCTTTATCTGGACATGGTTCATCAACATCTTCAACAGCCGAAGCTAAGTAGTAACATTAACATGATGTCTTCTAATTGCAGTCGCTGTACTCATAATATACAGGAGAATTCTCGCCTTACGGCGAGAATAGCTGTGCTACAAGCCCAGCTTCAGACGCAATCGTTAGGCAAGGGTAATATCAGTGTAGGAAAGGAAGAAACAGCGTCTGTGCCACCAGTAAGTACAGACAGTAACGTTAGTATAAATCCCCCCGCACAGTCCCCGCAGCCGGACAACTTTCTCATGGCTTCTGGAGGGAAATACTGTTGGAATGCTCAACCGGTGTCGCTCATTCAGCCGACAGAAACCTTCAACCGGTTTTCCCCATTATGTAGCGAGTCGGAGTCTGAGTCTGAGTCTTCTCTAGTCTCTACTCCTCCCGTTACGGGGTCTGAGACTCCCACCATTAGCTCTGACAAATTGAAAACCCTAGTCATTGGCGACTCCATTACCCGCAGTATTAGACTTAAAACGAATCACCCAGCGATCATACACTGTTTACCAGGGGGCAGGGCTACCGACGTTAAGGCTAATCTAAAGATGGTGCTGGCTAAAGCTAAAACTGGCGAGTGTAGAGAGTATAGAGATATTGTTATCCACGTCGGCACCAACGATGTTAGGATGAAACAGTCAGAGGTCACCAAGTGCAACATAGCTTCAGCGTGTAAATCAGCTAGAAAGATGTGTCGGCATCGAGGAATTGTCTCTGGCCCCCTCCCAGTTAGGGGAAGTGACGAGCTCTACAGCAGAGTCTCAGCACTCAATCGCTGGTTGAAAACTGTTTTCTGCCCCTCCCAAAAGATAGAATTTGTGGATAATTGGCCCTCTTTCTGGGACTCACCCACAAACAGGATCAAGCCTGACCTGCTGAGGAGTGACGGACTCCATCCTAGCTGGAGGGGTGCTCTCCTCTTATCTACCAACATAGATAGGGCTCTAACTCCTCTAGCCCCACAGTGAAATAGGGTGCAGGCCAGGCAGCAGGCTGTTAGCCAACCTGCCAGCTTAGTGGAGTCTGCCAATAGCACAGTCAGTGTAGTCAGCTCAGCCATACCCATTGAGACTGTGTCTGTGCCTCGACCTAGGTTGGGCAAAACTAAACATGGCGGTGTTCAACCTAGCAATCTTATTAGGATAAAGACCTCCTCCATTCCTGCCATTATTGAAAGAGATCGTGATACCTCACATCTCAAAATAGGGTTACTTAATGTTAGATCCCTCACTTCAAAGGCAGTCATAGTCAATGAACTAATCACTGATCATAATCTTGATGTGATTGGCCTGACTGAAACATGGCTTAAGCCTGATGAATTTGCTGTGTTAAATGAGGCCTCACCTCCTGGTTACACTAGTGACCATATTCCCCGTGCATCCCGCAAAGGCGGAGGTGTTGCTAACATTTACGATAGCAAATTTCAATTTACAAAAAAAAAAATGGCGTTTTCATCTTTTGAGCTTCTAGTCATGAAATCTATGCAGCCTACTCAATCACTTTTTATAGCTACTGTTTACAAGCCTCCTGGGCCATATACAGCGTTCCTCTCTGAGTTTCCTGAATTCCTATCAGACCTTGTAGTCATAGCAGATCATATTCTAATTTTTGGTGATTTTAATATTCACATGGAGAAGTCCACAGACCCACTCCAAAAGTCTTTCGGAGCCATTATCGACTCAGTGGGTTTTGTCCAACATGTCTCTGGACCTACTCACTGCCACAGTCATACTCTGGACCAAGTTTTGTCCCATGGAATAAATGTTGTAGATCTTAATGTTTTTCCACAAAATCCTGGACTATCGGACCATCATTTTATTACGTTTGCAATCGCAACAAATAATCTGCTCAGACCCCAACCAAGGAGCATCAAAAGTCGTGCTATAAATTCTCAGACAACACAAAAATTCATTGATGCCCTTCCAGACTCCTTCTGCCTACCCAAGGACGTCAGAGGACAAAAATCAGTTAGCCACTTAACTGAGGAACTCAATTTAACCTTGCGCAATACCCTAGATGCAGTTGCACCCCTAAAAACGAAAAACATTTGTCATAAGAAACTAGCTCCCTGGTATACAGAAAATACCCGAGCTTTGAAGCAAGCTTCCAGGAAATTGGAACGGAAATGGCGCCACACCAAACTGGAAGTCTTCCGACTAGCTTGGAAAGACAGTACCGTGCAGTACCGAAGAGCCCTCACTGCTGCTCGATCATCCTACTTTTCCAACTTAATCGAGGAAAATAAGAACAATCCAAAATTTCTTTTTGATACTGTTGCAAAGCTAACTAAAAAGCAACATTCCCCAAGAGAGGATGGCTTTCACTTCAGCAGTGATAAATTCATGAACTTCTTTGAGGAAAAGATCATGACCATTAGAAAGCAAATTACGGACTCCTCTTTGAATCTGCGTATTCCTCCAGGGCTTAGCTGTCCTGGATCTGCACAGCTCTGCGAGGGCCTGGGATCGGGAGAGACACTTAAGTGTTTTAGTACTATATCTCTTGACACAATGATGAAGATAATCATGGCCTCTAAACCTTCAAGCTGCATACTGGATCCTATTCCTACTAAACTGCTGAAGGAGCTGCTTCCTGTGCTTGGCCCTCCTATGTTGAACATAATAAACAGCTCTCTATCCACCGGATGTGTACCAAACTCACTAAAAGTGGCAGTGATAAAGCCTCTCTTGAAAAAGCCAAACCTTGACCCGGAAAATATAAAAAACTATCGGCCTATATCGAATCTTCCATTCCTCTCAAAAATGTTAGAAAAAGCTGTTGCGCAGCAACTCACTGCCTTTCTGAAGACAAACAATGTATACGAAATGCTTCAGTCTGGTTTTAGACCCCATCATAGCACTGAGACTGCACTTGTGAAGGTGGTAAATGACCTTTTAATGGCGTCAGACCGAGGCTCTGCATCTGTCCTCGTGCTACTAGACCTTAGTGCTGCCTTTGACACCATCGATCACCACATTCTTTTGGAGAGACTGGAAACCCAAATTGGTCTACACGGACAAGTTCTGGCCTGGTTTAGATCCTACCTGTCGGAAAGATATCAGTTTGTTTCTGTGAATGGTCTGTCCTCCGACAAATCAACTGTACATTTCGGTGTTCCTCAAGGTTCCGTTTTAGGACCACTATTGTTTTCACTATATATTTTACCTCTTGGGGATGTTATTCGAAAACATAATGTTAACTTTCACTGCTATGCGGATGACACACAGCTGTACATTTCAATGAAGCATGGTGAAGCCCCAAAATTGCCCTCGCTAGAAGCCTGTGTTTCAGACATAAGGAAGTGGATGGCTGAAAACTTTTTACTTTTAAACTCGGACAAAACAGAGATGCTTGTTCTAGGTCCCAAGAAACAAAGAGATCTTCTGTTAAATCTGACAATTCATCTTGATGGTTGTAAAGTCGTCTCAAATAAAACTGTGAAGGACCTAGGCGTTACTCTTGACCCTGATCTCTCTTTTGACGAACATATCAAGACTGTTTCAAGGACAGCTTTTTTCCATCTACGTAACATTGCAAAAATCAGAAATTTTCTGTCCAAAAATGATGCAGAAAAATTAATCCATGCATTTGTTACTTCTAGGTTAGACTACTGCAATGCTCTATTTTCCGGCTACCCGGATAAAGCACTAAATAAACTTCAGTTAGTGCTAAATACGGCTGCTAGAATCCTGACTAGAACCAAGAAATTTGATCATATTACTCCAGTGCTAGCTTCCCTACACTGGCTTCCTGTTAAGACAAGGGCTGATTTCAAGGTTTTACTGTTAACCTATAAAGCGTTACATGGGCTTGCTCCTACCTATCTTGTTGGTCCTGCCGTACATACCAATACGTACGCTACGGTCACAAGACGCAGGCCTCCTAATTGTCCCTAGAATTTCTAAGCAAACAGCGGGAGGCAGGGCTTTCTCCTATAGATCTCCATTTTTATGGAACAGTCTGCCTACCCATGTGAGAGACGCAGACTCGGTCTCAACCTTTAAGTCTTTACTGAAGACTTATCTCTTCAGTAGGTCATATGATTGAGTGTAGTCTGGCCCAGGAGTGTGAAGGTGAACGGAAAGGCTGGAGCAACGAACAGCCCTTGCTGTCTCTGCCAGGCCGGTTCCCCTCTCCACTGGGGTTCTCTGCCTCTAACCCTGTTGCAGGGGCTGAGTCACTGGCTTGCTGGTGCTCTTTCATGCCGTCCCTGGGAGGGGTGCGTCACTTGAGTGGGTTGAGTTACTGACGTGATCTTCCTGTCTGGGTTGGCGCCCCCCCCTTGGTTTGTGCTGTGGTGGAGACCTCTGTGGGCTATACTCGGCCTTGTCTCAGGATTGTAAGTTGGTGGTTGGGGATATCCCTCTAGTGGTGCGGGGGCTGTGCTTTGGCGGAGTGGGTGGGGTTATATCCTTCCTGTTTGGCCCTGTCCGGGGGTTTCTTCGGATGGGGCCACAGTGTCTCCGGACCGCTCCTGTCTCAGCCTCCAGTATTTATGCTGCAGTAGTTTATGTGTCGGGGGGCTGGGGTTAGTTGGTTATACCTGGAGTACTTCTCCTGTCTTATCCAGTGTCCTGTGTGAATTTAAGTATGCTCTCTCTAATTCTCTCGTTCTCTCTTTCTCTCTGAGAACCTGAGCCCTAGGACCATACGTCAGGACTACCGGGCATGATGACACCTTGCTGTCCCCAGTCCGCCTGGCCTTGCTGCTATTCCAGTTTCAACTGTTCTGCCTGCGGCTACGAAACCCCTACCTGTCCCAGACCTGCTGTTTTCAACTCTTAATGATCGGCTATGAAAAGCCAACTGAGATTTATTCCTGATTATTATTTGACCATGCTTGTCACTTATGAAAATTTTTGAACATCTTGGCATGGTTCTGTTATAATCTCCACCCGGCACAGCCAGAAGAGGACTGGCCACCCCTCATAGCCTGGTTCCTCTCTAGGTTTCTTCCTAGGTTTTCGCCTTTCTAGGGAGTTTTTCCTAGCCACCGTGCTTCTACACCTGCATTACTAGCTGTTTGGGGTTTTAGGCTGGGTTTCTGTACAGCACTTCGAGATATTAGCTGATGTAAGAAGGGCTATATAAAATAAAATTGATTGATTGATTGATCAGACCCTACACCCAAACGAGGGCACTACGTTCATCCACCTCTGGCCTGCTAGCCCCCCTACCTCTACGGAAGCACAGTTCCCGCTCAGCCCAGTCAAAGCTATTCGCTGCTCTGGCACCCCAATGGTGGAACAAGCTCCCTCACGACGCCAGAACAGCGGAGTCACTGACCACCTTCCAGAGACACTTGAAACCCCACCTCTTTAAGGAATACCTGGAATAGTCTAACAGTAATCCTTCTACACCCCCTCTCCGCCAGTGGTGGTTATCCCACTGGCTATAAGGTGAATGCACCAATTTGTAAGTCGCTCTGGATAAGAGCGTCTGCTAAATGACTTAAATGTAAATGTAAAGACACAATGGACTGGTAATGAACTATACTTGGCTGTTGGTATGTCAAAACACACCATGGTAACAAACTATATGTCTAAACATCATACTTAGCTGCATTAGCAAATATATTGGTAAGTAGGTCAGTTTCTTGACTCGAGACAGAATCATTGCTGCCCTCTAGTGTCCGAATGCAGACCCTGTGTACTGACATTTCAACAGAAAAAATATATATTTCATTTTAAAATCATTGGACTGGAAGTGTATTTATTCAATCACTTTTTTTCTCCAAACATGTACACAGAATTTATTTTCAATGATACAGTATATATATATACACACATACATACAAACAAACAAACAAACACACATACACCTCAGTGTATAGCATGATCTAAAAAGTTGAGGGCCAATATTGGACATTGCAGCTGGGCGCTTGAGAGAGAAGAGGAGGGAGGCTTGGTATCTGGACATCTGAGCCATACATCTGCAAATGGGCAAAGTCACTGGTAGACTAACAGTGGAGCGGGTTGGAGCATCACACCAGTGCTTGGCATTGTAGCAAAGCAGGTCGGGAGAGAAGAGGGGTTGTGCAGGAGCTGCCAGGAGCTGCCAGGAGCTGCCAGGAGACAGAGGAGCTGCCAGGAGCTGCCAGGAGACAGAGGAGCTGCCAGGAGCTGCCAGGAGCTGCCAGGAGACTGACTGAGCAGAAGGGTAGATCTGGAGGGCAGCGCACCCCCACCCCCCCCCAAAATAACAACGGAACAAGGATCAGTTTTGGTGAATGTGAAGAACAGCCTACATGTACAGTCCATATGTCTAAACCATCTGACTACTGGTAATGAACAGCACCGTGCAGAGAGACTGGAGCCAAATAACCAGGTTCATGTTTTCTCCTGAAGATGGAATCATGGCAACATTTTTTACACTCACTTCTGCCATACTATAAAAAAGAAGACTTAACTTCAATAAAACTATATTTCACAGGATGGATGAACCAATCCTGTAGTATATACATGCTGCTCTCACTCCCCAACTAGAGACACTATAAACTGAACAGCAGGCCAACCAACAGTATGTCTTACAGTAGCAGAACAGTTTTACTTCTGTGACAGTGCTGATCATTCCAGTTCTTTGGTACAAACCAGCTCCATACACTATCAATACTGTACCGTGGCTGCTGAGGGCAGAACGGCTCATAATGATGGCTGGAACCATAACCCTAATCATACTGTACCGTGGCTGCTGAGGGGAGAACGGCTCATAATGATGGCTGGAACCATAACCCTAATCATACTGTACCGTGGCTGCTGAGGGGAGAACGGCTCATAATGATGGCTGGAACCATAACCCTAATCATACTGTACCGTGGCTGCTGAGGGGAGAACGGCTCATAATGATGGCTGGAACCATAACCCTAATCATACTGTACCGTGGCTGCTGAGGGGAGAACGGCTCATAATGATGGCTGGAACCATAACCCTAATCATACTGTACCGTGGCTGCTGAGTGGAGGACGGCTCATAATGATGGCTGGAACCATAACCCTAATCATACTGTACCGTGGCTGCTGAGGGGAGAACGGCTCATAATGATGGCTGGAACCATAACCCTAATCATACTGTACCGTGGCTATCCAACATGTTTGTTACCATTCCATTGACTCCATTCCAGCCATCATTATGAGCAGTCCTCCCCTCAGCAGCCACGGTACAGTATGATTAGGGTTATGGTTCCAGCCATCATTATGAGCCGTTCTCCCCTCAGCAGCCACGGTACAGTATGATTAGGGTTATGGTTCCAGCCTCCAATGATACACTGATATATGGACAGAAATTAGGGAGAGATTGAGTTTTCCAATTTTACCAATACAAGAATGAACACACCCAGTTATTGACTGTGCCGGTAGAAGATATTTCATCCTACCTTAGTTACCATTACCCAACCATGTTGACTCTTCTTACCTTAGTTACCATTACCCCACCATGTTGACTCTTCCTACCTTAGCTACCATTACCCCACCATGTTGACTCTTCCTACCTTAGTTACCATTACCCCACCATGTTGACTCTTCCTACCTTAGTTACCATTACCCCATCATGTTGACTCTTCCTACCTTAGCTACCATTACCCCACCATGTTGACCCTTCCTACCTTAGTTACCATTACCCCACCATGTTGACTCTTCCTACCTTAGTTACCATTACCCCACCATGTTGACTCTTCCTACCTTAGCTACCATTACCCCACCATGTTGACTCTTCCTACCTTAGCTACCATTACCCCACCATGTTGACTCTTCCTTCATTAGCTACCATTACCCCACCATGTTGACTCTTCCTTCCTTAGTTACCATTACCCCACCATGTTGACTCTTCCTTCCTTAGCTACCATTACCCCACCATGTTGACTCTTCCTTCCTTAGTTACCATTACCCCACCATGTTGACTCTTCCTTCCTTAGCTACCATTACCCCACCATGTTGACTCTTCCTACCTTAGCTACCATTACCCCACCATGTTGACTCTTCCTACCTTAGTCACCATTACCCCACCATGTTGACTCTTCCTACCTTAGTTACCATTACCCCACCATGTTGACTCTTCCTACCTTAGCTACCATTACCCCACCATGTTGACTCTTCCTACCTTAGTTACCATTACCCCACCATGTTGACTCTTCCTACCTTAGTTACCATTACCCCACCATGTTGACTCTTCCTACCTTAGTTACCATTACCCCACCATGTTGACTCTTCCTACCTTAGCTACCATTACCCCACCATGTTGACTCTTCCTACCTTAGCTACCATTACCCCACCATGTTGACTCTTCCTACATTAGCTACCATTACCCCACCATGTTGACTCTTCCTACCTTAGTTACCATTACCCCACCATGTTGACTCTTCCTTCCTTAGCTACCATTACCCCACCATGTTGACTCTTCCTACCTTAGTTACCATTACCCCACCATGTTGGCTCTTCCTTCCTTAGCTACCATTACCCCACCATGTTGACTCTTCCTACCTTAGTTACCATTACCCCACCATGTTTTACTATTTTTTTTTTTACATTTTTAGTCATTTAGCAGACGCTCTTATCTAGAGCGACTTACAGTTAGTGAATACATTAATTTTTTTTCATACTGGCCCCCCATGGGAAACGAACCCACAACCCTGGCGTTGCAAACGCCATGCTCTATCAACTGAGCTACATCCCTGCCGGCCATTCCCTCCCCTACCCTGGACGACGCTGGGCCAATTGTGTGCCGCCCTTGAGTCTCCCGGTCGCGGCCGGCTGCGACAGAGCCTGGATTCGAACCAGGATCTCTAGTGGCACAGTTAGCACTGCGATGCAGTGCCTTAGACCACTGCGCCACTCAGGAGCTCGAGCTACCTTAGCTACCATTACCCCACCATGTTGACTATTCCTACCTTAGTTACCATTACCCCACCATGTTGACTCTTCCTTCCTTAGCTACCATTACCCCACCATGTTGACTCTTCCTACCTTAGTTACCATTACCCCACCATGTTGACTCTTCCTTCCTTAGCTACCATTACCCCACCATGTTGACTCTTCCTACCTTAGTTACCATTACCCCACCATGTTGACTCTTCCTACCTTAGCTACCATTACCCCACCATGTTGACTCTTCCTTCCTTAGCTACCATTACCCCACCATGTTGACTACTCTGAATGAAACAGGAGGGAATATAAAGTGACAGCTATATGGTGAAAGCTCCATCACTACAGTGCTGATCCAGACCCAACAGATCTACAAAGATCAAAGGGTTGGGGCCAAGGGGAAGGGGTAGGGAGCTACACAGGACTGGCTTGGAGAGAGGGATCCCATGGAACAGAGTATGGACCAGTGGACCAGGGCATGTTGTTGTCGAAGTGCTGGATGGAGTGGTGGGTGTTGTCGGCCAGGAGGGAGGGGTCAGGGGTCAGGCTGAGTGACGTGGGCGTGGCATCTACATCATCCCCATCTGCATCAGGGAGTTGGCGTATGCCATGGGCTTCACATTCGGATGAGGCTGTGGAGGGGAGAGAGAAAGACAGAGAGGGTAATGAGAGTAATGATAATTTCATAAAGACAGAAGAAACATTTATTTGATTTAAAGGCCTGAAAGGAACTGTAACTAAGGAGATGTACTGACCACAGCAGTGAACTAGGTTAGTTAGGGTTAGTATGGTCTGGCTCACAGTAACGACATACACAACCGATCAAAAGTTTTAGAACACCAACTAATTCAAGGCTTTTTCTTAATTTTTACTATTTTCTACATTGTAGAATAATAGTGAAGTCATCAAAACTATGAAATAACACATATGGAATCATGTAGTAACCAAAAAAGTGTTTGTATATTTGAGATTCTTCAAAGTAGCCACCCTTTGCCTTGATGACAGCTTTGCACACTCTTGGCATTCTCTCAACCAGCTTCATGAGGTAGTCACCTGGAATGCGTTTCAATTAACAGGTGTACCTTGTTAAAAGTTAATTTGTGGAATTTATTTCCTTCTTAATGCGTTTGAGTCAATCAGTTGTGTTGTGACAAGGTAGGGGTGGTATACAGAAGATAGCCCTATTTGGTAAAAGACCAAGTCCATATTATGGCAAGAACAGCTCAAATAAGCAAAGGGAAATGACAGTCCATCATTACTTTAAGACATGAAGGTCAGTCAATATGGAACATTTCAAGAACTTTAAAAGTTTATTCAAGTACAGTCACAAAAACCATCAAGCGCTATGATGAAACTGGCTCTCATGAGGACCGCCACATGAATGGAAGACCCAGAGTTACCTCTGCTGCATAGGATACGTTCATTAGAGTTACCAGCCTCAGAAATTGCAGCCCAAATAAATGCTTCACAGAGTTCAAGTAACAGACACATCTCAACATCAACTGTTCAGAGGAGACTGTGTGAATCAGGCCTTCATGGTCGAATTGCTGCAAAGAAACCACTACTAACGGACACCAATAAGAAGAAGAGACCTGCTTGGGCCAAGAAACACGAGCAATGGACATTAGACCGGTGGAAATCTGTCCTTTGGTCTGGAGTCCAAATTTGAGATTTTTGGTTCCAACCGCCGTGTCTTTGTGAGACGCTGTGTGGGTGAACGGATGATCTCTGCATGTGTGGTTCCCACCGTGAAGAATGGAGGAGGAGGTGTGATGGTGTGGGGGTGCTTTGCTGGTGACACTGTCTGTGATTTATTTAGAATTCAAGGCACACTTAACCAGAATGGCTACCACATAATTCTGCAGCGATACGCCATCCCATCTGGTTTGGGCTTAGTGGGACTATCATTTGTTTTTCAACAGGACAATGATCCAACACACCTCCAGGCTGTGTAAGGGCTATTTGACCAAGAAGGAGAGTGATGGAGTGCTGCATCAGATGACCTGGCCTCCACAATCACCCGACCTCAACCCAATTGAGATGGTTTGGGATGAGTCGGACCGCAGAGTGAAGGAAAAGCAGCCAACAGGTGCACAGCATATGTGGGAACTCCTTCAAGACTGTTGGAAAAGCATTCCAGGTGAAGCTGGTTGAGAGAATGCCAAGAGTGTACAAAGCTGTCATCAAGGCAAAGGGTGGCTATTTGAAGAAGCTCAAATATAAAATATATTTTGATTTGTTTAACACTTTTTTGGTTCCTACATGATTCCATATGTGTTATTTCATAGTTTTGATGTCTTCACTATTATTCTACAATGTAGAAAATAGTAAAAATAAAGAAAAGCCCTTGAATGAGTAGGTGTTCTAAAAAACTTTTGACCGGTTGTGTATCATATATAATAGATGTACTGACCACAGCAGTGAACTGGTGAAACTGTGGTTTGAGGTCTGATCCACTGAGGTGGATGTACGCTCCTTTGTTACACATCTGATCACTGGGGGGTAGAGAGAGAGAGGGAGGGAGGTAGAGAGGGAGGAAGGGAGGTAGAGAGGGAGGAAGGGAGGGAGAGAGGGAGGAAGGGAGGTAGAGAGGGAGGTAGAGAGGGAGGAAGGGAGGGAGGGAGAGAGGGAGGAAGAGAGGGAGAGAGGGAGGAAGAGAGGGAGGAAGGGAGGGAGGAAGGGAGGAATAAGAGGAAGAGCCAATACTGTTACTGTCATCTTAAACTCTAAGGCTTTAGAGGGGGGTGACATTTGAAAGTCTTACAATAGATGTTATTATTTTAAATCTGGCAATGCAAGATCGAATCACTGAAGTTGGATTGAATAGTGAGTCTGTTGCCATAGTCACCAGTAGTTGGGCGCTGAGAAGACTGTGATGCACTTCCCTGAGTGTGTGACCTCATAACCCTCAGCCTTGACCTCATGACTGCGGACGATGTAATCCAGCTTGTTCTGGTCCAGGAACCGCTCAGTGACGTCAGGACCAAACTGACAGCTCACACCTCGCTTAGAGACACACCGGCCATTCTGAGAGACAGACGGGGGAACGAAGATATTCAGGATGATCATTTAAGTAGACAGATGACATCATGCAGTAGTTATTTCAAGCAGATTATTGTTGATAACGGTGTGTATTTCTAGGGTGGTGCTGGACACCAAACCTGTGGCTGTGGATCTGACCAGAGAAGATCACACATAGGACCTGAAGAAAACAAAAAACACTTATTCGTAGGTCCTAAACAGGACAATAAAGATATTGATAAAGCTATTGATTCATTGATTGATCTTACCAGAGTCTGGGGGCTGTCTGTTCCTGTCGATCTTCCTCAGATCATCCAGCATCACTCCGTCCTCACTGAAGAGCCCCCCGTGCATCACCTGGCACAGACAACACAACTATAGACAACCGTCTCAGATGTCCAGATGTAC
The DNA here is from genome assembly GCF_964263955.1 of Coregonus lavaretus. Taxonomy (NCBI): domain Eukaryota; kingdom Metazoa; phylum Chordata; class Actinopteri; order Salmoniformes; family Salmonidae; genus Coregonus; species Coregonus lavaretus. The sequence continues at coordinate 46,502,579 of NC_140013.1, read as the reverse complement.
CATTGGAAGCCTAACAGGGAACCTAACAGGAAGCCTAACAGGGAACCTAACAGGAAGCCTAACAGGAAGCCTAACAGGGAACCTAACAGGGAACCTAACAGGGAACCTAACAGGAAGCCTAACAGGGAACCTAACAGGAAGCCTAACAGGAAGCCTAACAGGAAGCCTAACAGGGAACCTAACAGGAAGCCTAACAGGGAACCTAACAGGAAGCCTAACAGGGAACCTAACAGGAAGCCTAACAGGAAGCCTAACAGGGAACCTAACAGGAAGCCTAACAGGGAACCTAACAGGAAGCCTAACAGGAAGCCTAACAGGGAACCTAACAGGAAGCCTAACAGGGAACCTAACAGGAAGCCTAACAGGGAACCTAACAGGAAGCCTAACAGGGAACCTAACAGGAAGCCTAACAGGGAACCTAACAGGAAGCCTAACAGGGAACCTAACAGGAAGCCTAACAGGGAACCTAACAGGAAGCCTAACAGGGAACCTAACAGGAAGCCTAACAGGGAACCTAACAGGAAGCCTAACAGGGAACCTAACAGGAAGCCTAACAGGGAACCTAACAGGAAGCCTAACAGGGAACCTAACAGGAAGCCTAACAGGGAACCTACTATGACTCTGCTGTTCTACTGTCCCATTGGAAGCCTAACCCTAACCCTACTATGACTCTGCTGTTCTACTGTCCCATTGGAAGCCTAACCCTAACCCTACTATGACTCTGCTGTTCTACTGTCCCATTGGAAGCCTAACAGGGAACCTACTATGACTTTGCTGTTCTACTGTACCATTGGAAGCCTAACAGGAAGCCTAACAGGGAACCTACTATGACTCTGCTGTTCTACTGTACCATTGGAAGCCTAACAGGGAACCTACTATGACTCTGCTGTTCTACTGTCCCATTGGAAGCCTAACAGGGAACCTACTATGACTCTAACCCTAACCCTAACCCTACTATGACTCTGCTGTTCTACTGTCCCATTGGAAGCCTAACCCTAACCCTACTATGACTCTAACCCTAACCCTAACCCTACTATGACTCTGCTGTTCTACTGTACCATTGGAAGCCTAACCCTAACCCTACTATGACTCTGCTGTTCTACTGTACCATTGGAAGCCTAACCCTAATATGACTCTGCTGTTCTACTGTCCCATTGGAAGCCTAACACTAACCCTAACCCTAACCCTACTATGACTCTAACTCTAACCCTAACCCTACTATGACTCTGCTGTTCTACTGTCCCATTGGAAGCCTAACCCTAACCCTACTATGACTCTGCTGTTCTACTGTCCCATTGGAAGCCTAACCCTAACCCTACTATGACTCTGCTGTTCTACTGTCCCATTGGAAGCCTAACCCTAACCCTACTATGACTCTGCTGTTCTACTGTCCCATTGGAAGCCTAACCCTAACCCTACTATGACTCTGCTGTTCTACTGTGCCATTGGAAGCCTAACCCTAACCCTACTATGACTCTGCTGTTCTACTGTCCCATTGGAAGCCTAACCCTAACCCTACTATGACTCTGCTGTTCTACTGTCCCATTGGAAGCCTAACCCTAACCCTACTATGACTCTGCTGTTCTACTGTCCCATTGGAAGCCTAACCCTAACCCTACTATGACTCTGCTGTTCTACTGTCCCATTGGAAGCCTAACCCTAACCCTACTATGACTCTGCTGTTCTACTGTGCCATTGGAAGCCTAACCCTAACCCTACTATGACTCTGCTGTTCTACTGTCCCATTGGAAGCCTAACCCTAACCCTACTATGACTCTGCTGTTCTACTGTCCCATTGGAAGCCTAACCCTAACCCTACTATGACTCTGCTGTTCTACTGTCCCATTGAAAGCCTAACCCTAACCCTACTATGACTCTGCTGTTCTACTGTCCCATTGGAAGCCTAACCCTAACCCTACTATGACTCTGCTGTTCTACTGTCCCATTGGAAGCCTAACCCTAACCCTACTATGACTCTGCTGTTCTACTGTGCCATTGGAAGCCTAACCCTACTATGACTCTAACCCTAACCCTACTATGACTCTGCTGTTCTACTGTCCCATTGGAAGCCTAACCCTAACCCTACTATGACTCTGCTGTTCTACTGTCCCATTGGAAGCCTAACCCTAACCCTACTATGACTCTGCTGTTCTACTGTCCCATTGGAAGCCTAACCCTAACCCTACTATGACTCTGCTGTTCTACTGTCCCATTGGAAGCCTAACCCTACTATGACTCTGCTGTTCTACTGTCCCATTGGAAGCCTAACCCTAACCCTACTATGACTCTGCTGTTCTACTGTCCCATTGGAAGCCTAACCCTAACCCTACTATGACTCTGCTGTTCTACTGTGCCATTGGAAGCCTAACCCTAACCCTACTATGACTCTGCTGTTCTACTGTGCCATTGGAAGCCTAACAGGGAACCTACTATGACTCTGCTGTTCTACTGTACCATTGGATTTGTAAAGTGGTTATCCCACTGGCTATAGGGTGAACGCACCAATTTGTGAGTCGCTCTGGCTAAGAGCGTCTGCTAAATGACGTTAATGTGCCCTTGAGCAAGGCACTTAACCCTAATTGCTCCTGTAAGTCGCTCTGGTTAAGAGCGTCTGCTAAATGACTAAAATGTAAATGTAAATGTAAGCCTAACAGGGAACCTACTATGACTCTGCTGTTCTACTGTCCCATTGGAAGCCTAACCCTAACCCTACTATGACTCTGCTGTTCTACTGTGCCATTGGAAGCCTAACCCTAACCCTACTATGACTCTGCTGTTCTACTGTGCCATTGGAAGCCTAACCCTAACCCTACTATGACTCTGCTGTTCTACTGTCCCATTGGAAGCCTAACCCTAACCCTACTATGACTCTGCTGTTCTACTGTCCCATTGGAAGCCTAACCCTAACCCTACTATGACTCTGCTGTTCTACTGTCCCATTGGAAGCCTAACCCTAACCCTACTATGACTCTGCTGTTCTACTGTCCCATTGGAAGCCTAACCCTAACCCTACTATGACTCTGCTGTTCTACTGTCCCATTGGAAGCCTAACCCTAACCCTACTATGACTCTGCTGTTCTACTGTCCCATTGGAAGCCTAACCCTAACCCTACTATGACTCTGCTGTTCTACTGTCCCATTGGAAGCCTAACCCTAACCCTAACCCTACTATGACTCTAACCCTAACCCTAACCCTAACCCTACTATGACTCTAACCCTAACCCTAACCCTACTATGACTCTGCTGTTCTACTGTGCCACAGATCAGGTGTCAGAGGTTAGAGGACAAGGTTACCTACCAGGGGAGAACTCCTCACCTCCTCTCTCCTCACCTCCTCTCTCCTCACCTCCTCACCTCCTCTCTCCTCACCTCCTCTCTCCTCACCTCCTCTCTCCTCACCTCCTCTCTCCTCACCTCCTCTCTCCTCACCTCCTCTCTCCTCTCTCCTCACCTCCTCTCTCCTCTCTCCTCTCTCCTCACGTCATCTCTCCTCACCTCCTCTCTCCTCACCTCCTCTCTCCTCACATCCTCTCTCTTCACATCCTCTCTCCTCACCTTCTCTCTCCTCACCTCCTCTCTCCTCACCTCCTCTCTCCTCACCTCCTCACCTCCTCACCTCCTCTCTCCTCACCTCCTCTCTCTTCACATCCTCTCTCCTCACCTCCTCTCTCCTCACCTCCTCTCTCCTCACCTCCTCTCTCACCTCCTCTCTCCTCACCTCCTCTCTCACCTCCTCTCTCCTCACCTCCTCTCTCACCTCCTCTCTCCTCACCTCCTCTCTCCTCACCGCCTCACCTCCTCTCTCCTCACCTCCTCTCTCCTCACCTCCTTTTAAAACCCATTAGAGGAGGGTTAGGGTATGTTCAGAGGGGAGGGACCTCTGGCTTTCTCATTTAATGGCTTTTGAGAAGGAGGCGAGGAGAGAGGATGCGAGGAGAGATGAGGTGAGGAGAGAGGATGTGAGGAGAGAGGATGCGAGGAGTATGCAATTGAGATTCTTCCCAGGACTTTGCAGTTGATATGGTGTGTGAGAAAACAACTGCTTCAAAGGGGGTGTGACAGATATCAAAACACTCCACGAAGGACTCAGGTAAGATAACCATATTTCATTGAGGATAGTCATGTGTATCGAAGAGGGGAGGACACTCTTCCTTTCGCCTACTAACAAATTGACACTCTTCTTGACCATTTGACCACTATCGGTTTCCAGGTCACGGAGGAGAGAGGACGGACTTTAGAAAAGGCCAAGGACTTTGCCGTTGATGCACTGTGCCAAAGGTTAGGGGTCAGAAGTTAAAGGTCAGGGTAAGGTTTATGCTGCGTTTACAACATCTCGTAATTTCGTAAATACCAGCATACGACTGGGAAAAATCCACTTGAACGGCCTTCCAACTGGTAATTACTAGTGAGAAACTCGATCATCATCCTGCAAGTCTCCCACTTGAACCATGTCATTTGTCAACAAAAAAGACCGCAAGCATGGCAGCATCTTCTAACCCTAACCCTAACCCCCTAACCCTAACCCTAACCAAAAAAACAGCAAGCATGGCAGCATCTTCTAACCCTAACCCCCTAACCCTAACCCCCTAACCCTAACCCTAACCAAAAAGACAGCAAGCATGGCAGCATCTTCTAACCCTAACCCCCTAACCCTAACCCTAACCTCCTAACCCTAACCCTAACCCTAACCCTAACCAAAAAGACAGCAAGCATGGCAGCATCTTCTAACCCGAACCCTAACCCCCTAACCCTAACCCTAACCCCAACCCTAACCCTAACCAAAAAGACAGCAAGCATGGCAGCATCTTCAGCAGTTGTTGTTTATGATCAGAGCAAAATACAAATGGTTGATACATTTATTCTGTTATTTTTCCTTTTGATTTAGAAAGCAGCTCTAGATATTCAGTACCAGTCAAAAGTTGACACACCTACTCATTCAAGGGTTTTTCTTAATTTTTTACTATTTTCTACATTGTAGAATAATAGTGAAGACATCAAAACGATGAAATAACACATATGGAATCATGTAGTAACCAAAAAAAGTATATTTTAGATTTTTCAAAGTAGCCACCCTTTGCCTTCATGACAGCTTTTCACACTCAGACCATGAAGGCCTGATTCACGCAGTCTCCTCTCTAATGAACTTATCCTCTGCAGCAGAGGTAATTCTGGGCCTTCCTTTCCTGTGGCGGTCCTCATGAGACAGTTTCGTCATAGCGTTTGGTTTTTGCGACTGCACTTGAAGAAACTTTTCAGATCGACTGACCTTCATGTCTTAAAGTAATGATGGACTGTCGTTTCTCTTTGCTTACTTGAGCTGTTCTTGCCATAATATGGACTTGTCCTTTTACCAAATAGGGCTATCTTCTGTATACCACCCCTACCTTGTCACAACACGATTGTCTCAAACGCATTAAGGTAAAGAAATTCCACAAATTAACTTTTAAGAAGGCACACCTGTTAATTGAAATGCATTCCAGGTGACTACCTCATGAAGCTGGTTGAGAGAATGCCAAGAGTGTGCAAAGCTCATATCGAGGCAAAGGGTGGCTATTTGAAGAATCTAAAATATAAAATATTTGTTGATTTTTTTAACACTTTGTTGGTTAATACATGATTCCATATGTGTTATTTCATAGTTTTAATGTCTTCACTATTATTCTACAATGTAGGTGTGTCCAAACGTTTGACTGGGAGTGTACTTCTAGTAAAAGAGCAAAACAACCACAACCCTTCATGTTTGATGTTTCCTATTAGGGTTGATGTCAACCTTGGTCCTATGGCGATAAAGTACCCATTAAACATTGTGATATACCATGGTATCGGCCCCTTTTTAAATTAGGTTGTTTTTTAAAAGATCACAAAAAGACAGCTAAAAAGGACCGCTTTCGCAAGCTTGCATGCTACGGGAGGGACGAGAGGAATCATGACAAAATATATTTGGAGCCAAATCTGTTTTTATTGGTGCAAGTGGCCTCACTGGCTGTGCGTCGTGTGATGGGTTGTAAATCATCAAGGGCCCGGCTGCAGAGCACGCAACTCTGCTGTTCCCAGAACAGGATCATTATTGTGATGGCTTCTGTATGTTGTAGCCTACAGTCATGGTCAAACGTTTTGAGAATGACACCAGTATTGGTCTTCACAAAGTTCGCTGCTTCAGTGTTATGAGATAGTCAGATGTTACTATGGTATACTGAAGTATAATTACAAGCATTCCATAAGTGTCAAATGCTTTTATTGACAATTACATTAAGTTTATGCAAAGAGTCAATATTTGCAGTGTTGACCCTTCTTTTTCAAGACCTCTGCAATCCGCCCTGGCATGCTGTCAATTAACTTCTGGGCCACATCCTGACTGATGGCAGCCCATTCTTGCATAATCAATGCTTGGAGTTTGTCAGAATTTGTGGGGGCTTATTTGTCCACCTGCCTCTTGAGGATCGACCACAAGTTCTCAATGGGATTAAGGTCTGGGGAGTTTCCTGGCCATGGACCCAAAATGTAGATGTTTTGTTCCCCAAGCCACTTAGTTATCACTTTTGCCTTATGGCAAGGTGCTCCATCATGCTGGAAAAGGCATTGGTCGTCACCAAACTGTTCTTGGATGGTTGGGAGAAGTTGCTCTCGGAGGATGTGTTGGTACCATTCTTTATTCATGGCTAAAATTGTGAGTGAGCCCACTCCCTTGGCTGAGAAGCAACCCCACACATGAATGGTCTCAGGATGCTTTACTGTTGGCATGACACAGGACTGATGGTAGCGCTCACCTTGTCTTCTCCGGACAAGGTGTGTTCCGGTTGCCCCAAACAATCAGAAAGGGGATTCATCAGAGAAAATGACTTTACCCCAGTCCTCAGCAGTCCAATCCCTGTACCTTTTGCAGAATATCAGTCTGTCCCTGATGTTTTTCCTGGAGAGAAGTGGCTTCTTTGCTGCCCTTCTTGACACCAGGCCATCCTCCAAAAGTCTTCGCCTCACTGTGCGTGCAGATGCACTCACACCTGCCTGCTACCATTCCTGAGGAATCTCTGCACTGGTGGTGCCCCGATCCCGCAGCTGAATCAACTTTAGGAGACAACAATTGAACCTCTCTCCTTGAAGTTCTTGATGATCCGATAAATTGTTGATTTAGGTGCAATCTTACTAGCAGCAATATCCTTGCCTACGAAACCCTTTTTGTGCAAAGCAATGATGACAGCACATTTCCTTGAATGTAACCATGGTTAATAGAGGAAGAACAATGATTTCAAGCACCACCCTCCTTTTAAAGCTTCCAGTCTGTTATTCTAACTCAATCAGCATGACAGAGTGATCTCCAGCCTTGTCCTCGTCAACACTCTCACCTGTGTTAACGAGAGAATCACTGACATGATGGCAGCTGGTCCTTTTGTGGCAGGGCTGAAATGCAGTGGAAATGTTTTTTGGGGATTAAGTTCATTTTCATGGCAAAGAGGGACTTTGCAATTAATTGCAATTCATCTGATCACTCTTCATAACATTCTGGAGTATATGCAAATTGCCATAATCAAAACTGAGGCAGCAGACTTTGTGAAAATTAGTATTTGTATCATTCTCAAAGCTTTTTACCACGTCTGTACATATTACCTCTGTACCGGTACCCTCTGTATATAGCCTCCCCTCTGTACCGGTACCCTCTGTATATAGCCTCCCATGACATTGCTAATAATGGAAGAAAAAAAAAATATATACACATTAACAAAAAAAGAAACGTCCCTTTTTCAGGATCCAAATAACTTCACAGATCTTCAATGTAAAGGGTTTAAACACGGTTTCCCATGCTTGTTCAATGAACCATAAACAATTAATGAACATGCACCTGTGGAACGGTCGTTAAGACACTAACAGCTTATAGGCGGTAGGTAATTAATGTCACAGTTATGAAAACTAAAGAGGCCTTTCTACTGACTCTGAAAAACACCAAAAGAAAGATGCCCAGGGTCCCTGCTCATCTGCGTGAACATGCCTTAGGCATGCTGCAAGGAGGCATGAGAACTGCAGATGTGGCCAGGGCAATCAATTGCAATGTCTGTACTGTGAGACGTCTAAGACAGCCCTACAGGGAGACAGGACGGACAGCTGATCGTCCTCGCAGTGGCAGACCACGTGTAACAACACCTGCACAGCATCGGTACATCCGAACATCACACCTGCGGGACAGGTACAGGATGGCAACAACAACAGCCCGAGTTACACCAGGAACGCACAATCCCTCCATCAGTGCTCAGACTGTCCGCAATAGGCTGAGAGAGGCTGGACTGAGGGCTTGTAGGCCTGTTGTAAGGCAGGTCCTCACCAGACATCACCGGCAACAACATTGCCTATGGGCACAAACCAACCGTCGCTGGACCAGACAGTACTGGCTCTTCACTGACGAGTCGCGGTTTTGTCTCACCAGGGGTGATGGTCGGATTCGGGTTTATCGTCTAAGGAATGAGCATTACACTGAGGCCTGTACTCTGGAGCGGGATCGATTTGGAGGTGGAGGGTCCGTCATGGTCTGTGGTGGTGTGTCACAGCATCATCGGACTGAGCTTGATGTCATTGCTGGCAATATCAACGCTGTGCGTTACAGCGAAGACATCCTCCTCCCTCGTGTGGTACCCATCCTGCAGGCTCATCCTGACATGACCCTCCAGCATGACAATGCCACCAGCCATACTGCTCGTTCTGTACGTGATTTCCTGCAAGACAGGAATGTCAGTGTTCTGCCATGGCCAGCGAAGAGCCCGGATCTCAATCCCATTGAGCACGTCTGGGACCTGTTAGTTCGGAGGGTGAGGGCTAGGGCCATTCCCCCCAGAAATGTCTGGGAACTTGCAGGTGCCTTGGTGGAAGAGTGGGGTAACATCTCACAGCAAGAACTGGCAAATCTGGTGCAGTCCATGAGGAGGAGATACACTGCAGTACTTAATGCAGCTGGTGGCCACACCAGATACTGACTGTTACTTTTGATTTTGACCCCCCCTTTGTTCAGGGACACATTATTTCATTTCTGTTAGTCACATGTCTGTGGAAGTTGTTCAGTTGATGTCTCAGTTGTTGAAGCTTGTTATAATAATAATAATAATATGCCATTTAGCAGATGCTTTTATCCAAAGCGACTTGCAGTCATGTGCGCATACATTTTTTAAAACGTATAGGTGTTCCCGGGGATCGAACCCACTACCCTGGCGTTACAAGTGCCATGCTCTACCAATTGAGCTACAGAGGACCACATGTTCATACAAATATTTACACGTTACGTTTTCTGAAAATAAACGCAGTTGACAGTGAGCGGACGTCTCTTTTTTTGCTGAGTTTAGTTCCTTCATAAGCTTTAAATTATTTTTACATGTCTTGCTATAGTTGATTATAATCTCATTCCAGAGGTCTTGCTATAGTTGATTATAATCTCATTCCAGAGGTCTTGCTATAGTTGATTATAATCTAATTCCAGAGGTCTTGCTATAGTTGATTATAATCTCATTCCAGAGGTCTTGCTATAGTTGATTATAATCTCATTCCAGAGGTCTTGCTATAGTTCGCTCAATTTCACTTCTTGTTGCCTGTTATATTTGTCATTCAAAATAAAAGGTGTGCAAGAGACTCGCCAATATAATTACTTTCTGAATTGTTCCTATTTGAAAGCTCCAACTTTAGGACATTAAACACTATTAGAATATTATAATAATAATAATAATAATAATAATAATAGCCTATTTGGGAAATACTCTTCATAACTTCAGCTTGTCTTAATGCTTTTGATAGGCCAATACAGGACTAAGATTGAATCGTACTACACCGGCTCCGACGCTCGTTGGATGTGGCAAGGCTTGCAAACTATTACAGACTACAAAGGGAAGCACAGCCGAGAGCTGCCCAGTGATACGAGCCTACCAGAAAAGTTAAATTACTTCTATGCTCGCTTCGAGGCAAGCAACACTGAAGCATGCATGAGAGCATCAGCTGTTCCGGACGACTGTGTGATCACGTCTCCATAGCCGATGTGAGTAAGACCTTTAAACAGGGCCGCAGGGCCAGACAGATTACCAGGACGTGTCCTCTGACCACGAGCTGACCAACTGGCAAGTGTCTTCACTGACATTTTCAACCTGTCCCTGACTGAGTCTGTAATACCTACATGTTTCAAGCAGACCACCATATTCCCTGTGCCTAAGAATGCCAAGATAACCTGCCTAAATGACTACCGACCAGTAGCACTCACGTCTGTAGCCATGAAGTGCTTTGAAAGGCTGGTCACGGCTCACATTAACACCATTATCCCAGAAACCCTAGACCCACTCCAATTAGCATACCTCCCCAAAAGATCCACAGATTATGCAATCTCTACTGCACTCCACACTGCCCTTTCCCACCTGGACAAAAGAAACACCTATGTGAGAATGCTGTTCATTGACTACAGCTCAGTGTTAAACACCATAGTGCCCTCAAAGCTCATCACTAAGCTAAGGACCCAGGGACTAAACACCTCCCTCTGCAACTGGATCCTGGACTTCCTGACGGGCCGCCCCCAGGTGGTAAGGATAGGTAACAACACATCTGCCACGCTGATCCTCAACACGGGGGCCCCTCAGGGGTGCGTGCTCAGTCCCCTCCTGCACTCCCTGTTCACCCATGACTGCATGGCCAGGCACGACTCCAACACCATCATTAAGTTCGCTGACGACACAACAGTGGTAGGCCTGATCACCGACAACGATGAGACAGCCTATAGGGAGGAGGTCAGAGACCTGGCCGTGTGGTGCCATGTCACGGTCTGGTATGGCAACTGCTCGGCCTCCGACCGCAAGGCCCCACAGAGGGTAGTGCGTACGGCCCAATACATCACTGGGCCAAGCTTCCTGCCATCCAGGACCTCTATACCAGGCTGTGTCAGAGGAAGGCCCTAAAAATGGTCAGACTCCAGCCAACTTAGTCATAGACTGTTCTCTCTGCTACCGCACGGCAAACGGTACCGGAGCGCCAAGTCTAGGTCCAAAAGGCTTCTTAACAGCTTCTACCCCCAAGCCATAAGACTCCTGAACAGCTAATCATGGCTACTCTGACTATTTGCATTGTTCCCACCCAACCCCCTCTTTTACGCTGCTGCTACTCTGTTAATTATTTATGCATAGTCACTTTAACTCCACCCACATGTACATATTACCTCAATTACCTCGACTAACCAGTGCTCCCGCACATTGACTCTGTACCGGTACCCCCTGTATATAGCCTCCCTACTGTTATTTCCCATTGACTCTGTACCAGTACCCCCTGTATATAGCCTCCCTACTGTTATTTCCCATTGACTCTGTACCGGTACCCCCTGTATATAGCCTCGCTACTGTTATTTCCCATTGACTCTGTACCGGTACCTCCTGTATATAGCCTCCCTACTGTTATTTCCCATTGACTCTGTACCAGCACCCCCTGTATATAGCCTCGCTACTGTTATTTCCCATTGACTCTGTACCAGTACCCCCTGTATATAGCCTCCCTACTGTTATTTCCCATTGACTCTGTACCGGTACCCCCTGTATATAGCCTCCCTACTGTTATTTCCCATTGACTCTGTACCAGTACCCCCTGTATATAGCCTCCCTACTGTTATTTCCCATTGACTCTGTACCGGTACCCCCTGTATATAGCCTCCCTACTGTTATTTCCCATTGACTCTGTACCGGTACCCCCTGTATATAGCCTCGCTACTGTTATTTCCCATTGACTCTGTACCGGTACCCCCTGTATATAGCCTCCCTACTGTTATTTCCCATTGACTCTGTACCGGTACCCCCTGTATATAGCCTCGCTACTGTTATTTCCCATTGACTCTGTACCGGTACCCCCTGTATATAGCCTCCCTACTGTTATTTCCCATTGACTCTGTACCGGTACCCCCTGTATATAGCCTCCCTACTGTTATTTCCCATTGACTCTGTACCGGTACCCCCTGTATATAGCCTCCCTACTGTTATTTCCCATTGACTCTGTACCGGTACCCCCTGTATATAGCCTCCCTACTGTTATTTCACATTGTCTCTGTACCGGTACCCCCTGTATATAGCCTCCCTACTGTTATTTCCCATTGACCCTGTACCAGTACCCCCTGTATATAGCCTCCCTACTGTTATTTCCCATTGACTCTGTACCAGTACCCCCTGTATATAGCCTCCCTACTGTTATTTCACATTGACTCTGTACCGGTACCCCCTGTATATAGCCTCCCTACTGTTATTTCCCATTGACTCTGTACCAGTACCCCCTGTATATAGCCTCCCTACTGTTATTTCCCATTGACTCTGTACCGGTACCCCCTGTATATAGCCTCCCTACTGTTATTTCCCATTGATTCTGTACCGGTACCCCCTGTATATAGCCTCCCTACTGTTATTTCCCATTGACTCTGTACCGGTACCCCCTGTATATAGCCTCCCTACTGTTATTTCCCATTGACTCTGTACCAGTACCCCCTGTATATAGCCTCCCTACTGTTATTTCCCATTGACTCTGTACCGGTACCCCCTGTATATAGCCTCCCTACTGTTATTTCCCATTGACTCTGTACCGGTACCCCCTGTATATAGCCTCCCTACTGTTATTTCCCATTGACTCTGTACCGGTACCCCCTGTATATAGCCTCCCTACTGTTATTTCCCATTGACTCTGTACCGGTACCCCCTGTATATAGCCTCGCTACTGTTATTTCCCATTGACTCTGTACCGGTACCCCCTGTATATAGCCTCCCTACTGTTATTTCCCATTGACTCTGTACCGGTACCCCCTGTATATAGCCTCCCTACTGTTATTACACATTGACTCTGTACCAGTACCCCCTGTATATAGCCTCCCTACTGTTATTTCACATTGACTCTGTACCGGTACCCCCTGTATATAGCCTCCCTACTGTTATTTCCCATTGACTCTGTACCGGTACCCCCTGTATATAGCCTCCCTACTGTTATTACACATTGACTCTGTACCAGTACCCCCTGTATATAGCCTCCCTACTGTTATTTCACATTGACTCTGTACCGGTACCCCCTGTATATAGCCTCCCTACTGTTATTTCCCATTGACTCTGTACCAGTACCCCCTGTATATAGCCTCCCTACTGTTATTTCCCATTGACTCTGTACCGGTACCCCCTGTATATAGCCTCCCTACTGTTATTTCCCATTGATTCTGTACCGGTACCCCCTGTATATAGCCTCCCTACTGTTATTTCCCATTGACTCTGTACCGGTACCCCCTGTATATAGCCTCCCTACTGTTATTTCCCATTGACTCTGTACCGGTACCCCCTGTATATAGCCTCCCTACTGTTATTTCCCATTGACTCTGTACCGGTACCCCCTGTATATAGCCTCCCTACTGTTATTTCCCATTGACTCTGTACCGGTACCCCCTGTATATAGCCTCGCTACTGTTATTTCCCATTGACTCTGTACCGGTACCCCCTGTATATAGCCTCCCTACTGTTATTTCCCATTGACTCTGTACCGGTACCCCCTGTATATAGCCTCCCTACTGTTATTACACATTGACTCTGTACCAGTACCCCCTGTATATAGCCTCCCTACTGTTATTTCACATTGACTCTGTACCGGTACCCCCTGTATATAGCCTCCCTACTGTTATTTCCCATTGACTCTGTACCGGTACCCCCTGTATATAGCCTCCCTACTGTTATTACACATTGACTCTGTACCAGTACCCCCTGTATATAGCCTCCCTACTGTTATTACACATTGACTCTGTACCAGTACCCCCTGTATATAGCCTCCCTACTGTTATTTCACATTGACTCTGTACCGGTACCCCCTGTATATAGCCTCCCTACTGTTATTTCCCATTGACTCTGTACCAGTACCCCCTGTATATAGCCTCCCTACTGTTATTTCCCATTGACTCTGTACCGGTACCCCCTGTATATAGCCTCCCTACTGTTATTTCCCATTGATTCTGTACCGGTACCCCCTGTATATAGCCTCCCTACTGTTATTTCCCATTGACTCTGTACCGGTACCCCCTGTATATAGCCTCCCTACTGTTATTACACATTGACTCTGTACCAGTACCCCCTGTATATAGCCTCCCTACTGTTATTTCCCATTGACTCTGTACCTGTACCCCCTGTATATAGCCTCCATACTGTTATTACACATTGACTCTGTACCGGTACCCCCTGTATATAGCCTCCATACTGTTATTACACATTGACTCTGTACCGGTACCCCCTGTATATAGCCTCCATACTGTTATTTCCCATTGACTCTGTACCGGTACCCCCTGTATATAGCCTCCCTACTGTTATTTCACATTGACTCTGTACCGGTACCCCCCTGTATATAGCCTCCCTACTGTTATTTCACATTGACTCTGTACCAGTACCCCCTGTATATAGCCTCCCTACTGTTATTTCCCATTGACTCTGTACCGGTACCCCCTGTATATAGCCTCCCTACTGTTATTTCACATTGACTCTGTACCAGTACCCCCTGTATATAGCCTCCCTACTGTTATTTCCCATTGACTCTGTACCGGTACCCCCCTGTATATAGCTTCTTTATTATTATTTTATTTTTTTGTTAATCATGTTTGATATCCGATACTATCGTAATATGACCCAATCCTAGTTCAAAACGTGAATGTACCAACTCGTATTTACGACCTTCCCACTTGGTTATGAACGCAGCATTACCTACCAGGACCTTGCCGTTGATGCACTGGGTCAGAGGTTAGGGGTCACAGGTCAGGTTTACCTACCAGGACTTTGCCATTGATGCACTGTGCTAGAGGCAGCCACTGGAAGACCTCACTGAAGAGCGTGAACATCTGAGCGGTGTACTTGGCCTTCACCTCCCCCTCAAAACCATACATCTGGTTCATGTTGTCAGTCTCGTGGTTGCCTAGTTATACAGGAACATATGGATATTAGTTAGATATACAATTTACCCTTCTCTAAGCCCCGCCCCAGAATTTTGGGCAACCAATCGCAATGCTCTGATGGATAGCAACTGTCATCGAGCCCGACACCTCAGACAAGCTCACATTTCAAACCCTTGGAAGCCAAGGAGGGCTATGGCAAAACAGAGTTTATCCCAAAATAAAATTGTTTAAATGGCTAAATAATTGAACAGTGTATATAGTTATGATACATAAAATACATAGCCTGTTAAAGTGGTTTTTTACAATCCTAAATTATACTGTTGTTGAATTGTTTGTTAGCTAGCTGGTTAGCTAGCTCTCATTGAAAACAATGCTAGTGCTATTAGCTAGCTAGCCATAGTTTATATAACTTGTTTTTCTCCAAATGTACAAGGGTTTTTCTTTATTTTTACTATTTTCTACATTGTAGAATAATAATGAAGACATCAAAACTATGAAATAACACATGGAATCATGTAGTCACCAAAAAAGTGTTGAATAAATCCAAATATATTTTATATTTGAGATTCTTCAAAGTAGCCACCCTTTGGCTTGATGACAGCTTTGCACACTCTTGGCATTCTCTCAACCAGCTTCATGAGGAATGCTTTTCCAACAGTCTTGAAGGAGTTCCCACATATGCTGAGCACTTGTTGGCTGCTTTTCCTTCACTCTGCGGTCCAAATCATCCCAAACCATCTCAATTGGGTTGAGGTCAGGTGATTGAGGCCAGGTCATCTGATGCAGCACTCCATCACTCTCCTTCTTGGTAAAATAGCCCTTACACAGCCTGGAGGTGTGTTGGGTCATTGTCCTGTTGAAAAACAAATGATAGTCCCACAAAGCGCTAACCAGATGTGATGGCGTATCGCTACAGAATGCTGTGGTAGCCATGCTGGTTAAGTGTGCATTGAATTCTAAATAAATCACAGACAGTGTCACCAGCAAAGCACCTCCACACCATCACACCTCCTCCTCCATTCTTCACGGTGGGAACCACACATGCGGAGATCATCCATTCACCTACTCTGCGTCTCACAAAGACACAGCAATTGGAACCAAAAATCTCAAATTTGGACTCATCAGACCAAAGGACAGATTTCCACCGGTCTAATGTCCATTGCTCGTATTTCTTGGCACAAGCAAGTCTCTTCTTCTTATTGGTGTCCTTTAGTAGTGGTTTCTTTGCAGAAATTCGACCATGAAGGCCTGATTCACACAGTCTCCTCTGAACAGTTAATATTGAGATGTGTCTGTTACTTGAACTCTGTGAAGCATTTATTTGGGCTGCAATTTCTGAGGCTGGTAACTCTAATGAACTTATCCTCTGCAGCAGAGGTAACTCTGGGTCTTCCTTTCCTGTTGTGGTCCTCGTGAGAGCCAGTTTCATCATAGCGCTTGATGGTATTTGTGACTGTACTTGAAGAAACCTTTAAAGTTCTTGAAATGTTCCATATTGACTGACCTTCATGTCTTAAAGTAACGATGGACTGTCGTTTCTCTTTGCTTATTTGAGCTGTTCTTGCCATAATATGGACTTGGTCTTTTACCAAATAGGGCTATCTTCGGTATACCACCCCTACCTTGTCACAACACGATTGTCTCAAACGCATTAAGAAGTAAAGAAATTCCACAAATAAACTTTTAACAAGGCACACCTGTTAATTGAAATGCATTCCAGGTGACTACCTCATGAAGCTGGTTGAGAGAATGCCAAGAGTGTGCAAAGCTGTCATCAAGGCAAAGGGTGGCTACTTTAAAGAATCTCAAATATATTTGGATTTATTGGGCTCCCGAGTGGCGCAGCGGTCTAAGGCACTGAATCTCAGTGCTTGAGGCGTCACTACAGACCGAGTGGAGCAGCGGTCTAAGGCACTGCATCTCAGTGCTTGAGGCGTCACTACAGACCGAGTGGAGCAGTGGTCTAAGGCACTGCATCTCAGTGCTTGAGGCGTCACTACAGACCGAGTGGAGCAGTGGTCTAAGGCACTGCATCTCAGTGCTTGAGGCGTCACTACAGACCGAGTGGAGCAGTGGTCTAAGTCACTGCATCTCAGTGCTTGAGGCGTCACTACAGACCGAGTGGAGCAGTGGTCTAAGGCACTGCATCTCAGTGCTTGAGGTGTCACTACAGACCGAGTGGAGCAGTGGTCTAAGGCACTGCATCTCAGTGCTTGAGGTGTCACTACAGACCGAGTGGCGCAGCGGTCTAAGGCACTGCATCTCAGTGCTTGAGGCGTCACTACAGACCCCCTGGTTCGATTCCAGGCTGTATCACAACCAGCCGTGATCGGGAGTCCCATAGGGCGGCGCACAATTGGCCCAGCGTCATCCGGGTTTGGCCGGTGTAGGCAGTCATTGTAAATAAGAATTTGTTCTTAACTGACTTGCCTGGTTAAAAAATTAATAAATAAAAATTGGTTACTACATGATTCCATGTGTTATTTCATAGTTTTGATGTCTTCACTATTATTCTACAATGTAGAAAATAGTAAAAAATAAAGAAACACCCTGCAATGAGTAGGTGTGTCCAAACCTTTGACTGGTACTGCATGTTAGCTAGCTAAATTGGTTTATTAGGAATATAACTTTAATCTGCTGTCGACATGCGCAAACAATTTGAGTGTAGCTCCAAAAATGTTTAGTAGCTTTGACTGCAGTGCATTAAGAGCCATCCAGTGGTTAGCCACACTACAAACTTAATCTGACCAGGTTCCTGTGAAGCAATTGTAATGACGGTTCACCACAACATACCCAAGAGTCTCCTGATCGGCAAGGGGTAGTCTGTGTTTCATTTCATTGTGTATTAGAAACACAGTTTGAGAACACTGAGGGGTTTTCTCCAGGGGTTTGAAAGGGGAATTGGGCTTCATGGGAAAATGTTTACCAAGGTTGCAACCGTAACCAAGGGGGGGCGGGGCTTAGGGAAGGGTCAAATACACATGAGGAATAGAAGACTGGTCACAGTTTAAATGTTGTGTTAAATGTTATGTACTGCTATGTGTGACAGTTTAAATGTATGTATTTCAGTCCTTGACTAATAATGTTCTGTACTATGTATTATGTCGTGTTTCATGTGGACCCCAGGAAGAGTAGCTGATGCTTTTGCAGCAACTAATGGGTATCCTAATGAATACCAAATAACCTAATACTGACCTCTGAGGAGGTAGAAGGAGTCAGGGAGGAGCAGCTTGAAGCCGAACAGAGTCAGGATGACCTCTAGGGAGAAAGAACCACGGTCCACAAAGTCTCCATTAAATAGCTATGTTCTATTGTTAAGGGTTTTCATGTACATTTCATTGAATACTTGCACACACACAGTTTCTCTACATGTCACCGTGGCTGTGAATGAGCAGGATACATAGGGGTTGGTCTCGGAGGGTAATCCGTTCAGCTCAAAGATGTTCAGAAGATCGTAGAACTGTCCGTGTGTGTCACCACAAATGGTTATCTTCTCTGTCTGTTGGGGAGAAAACAGAGAACAGGTTTAGGCACAAGGACAGTTCATATGCTGAAGCGGATAATCATCTTCTGACAAGAGAGGAGGAAGAGCAATACCAGGAAGTACATACATCACGGATGTCTCACCTCTTTTAATGTGATCTCAATTAGACTGGGCAGTTTGGATAAGAGTTCTTTGACTTGGATCAGAATCTGAAAGGACACATTTTATTAGTCAACACAAATACAGGATTCCATGTTGTTTTATATAAGGGTTTTTATTTCATAAGGTTTAGGGCGATGTGATTGCCTCTATTGAAAAAAGGAAGATCCCATCAGCTTTCTATAGGCTAGGCATACTATATTTATCTATCAACTTTTCTAATATTAAGCACATTCCTTTGCGCTACATGGCATGAAAATGAATCATGGGAAAAGCATCTTCCCCCACACAGATGCATGATAATAGTCCATTCTAAATCAAAACTAATATCACGGAAAGTATTCAGACCCCTTGACTTTTTCCACATTTTGTGGCGTTACAGCCTTATTCTAAAACTGATCCCCCAAAAAATATTATCCCTCACCAATCTACACACAATACCCCATAATCATAAAGCAAAAACAGGTTTTTAGGAATTTTAGCAAGTTTATAAAAATTAAAAAAACTGAAATATCACATTTACATAAGTATTCAGACCCTTTACTAAGTACTTTGTTGAAGCACCTTTGGCAGTGATTACAGCCTCAAGTCATCTTGGGTATGACGCTACAAGCTTGGCACACCTGTATTTGGGGAGTTTCTCCCATTTTTCTCTGCAGATCCTCTCAACGCTCGGTCAGGTTGGATGGGGAGCGTTGCTGCACAGCTATTATAGATGTTTGATCGGGTTCAAGTCCAGGCTGCGGACGGGCCACTCAAGGACATTCGGAGCCTTGTCCCAAAGCCACTCCTGCGTTCTCTTGTCTGTGTGCTTAGGGTCTTTGTCCTGTTGGAAGGTGAACCTTTTTGCTTGACAATCACCGGCTGACAAAATGTAATGACTGCCACAGACCTAGATGTACCTGATAAGTACACTAATATTATAGTATTATTATAGGTGTACCTGATCAGTACACTAATATTATAGTATTATTATAGGTGTACCTGATCAGAACACTAATATTATAGTATTATTATAGGTGTACCTGATCAGTACACTAATATTATAGTATTATTATAGGTGTACCTGATCAGTACACTAATATTATAGTATTATTATAGGTGTACCTGATCAGTACACTAATATTATAGTATTATTATAGGTGTACCTGATCAGTACACTAATATTATAGTATTATTATAGGTGTACCTGATCAGTACACTAATATTATAGTATTATTATAGGTGTACCTGATCAGAACACTAATATTATAGTATTATTATAGGTGTACCTGATCAGTACACTAATATTATAGTATTATTATAGGTGTACCTGATCAGTACACTAATATTATAGTATTATTATAGGTGTACCTGATCAGTACACTAATATTATAGTATTATTATAGGTGTACCTGATCAGTACACTAATATTATAGTATTATTATATGTGTACCTGATCAGTACACTAATATTATAGTATTATTATAGGTGTACCTGATAAGTACACAAATATTATAGTATTATTATAGGTGTACCTGATCAGTACACTAATATTATAGTATTATTATAGGTGTACCTGATCAGTACACTAATATTATAGTATTATTATAGGTGTACCTGATCAGAACACTAATATTATAGTATTATTATAGGTGTACCTGATAAGTACACAAATATTATAGTATTATTATAGGTGTACCTGATAAGTACACAAATATTATAGTATTATTATAGGTGTACCTGATAAGTACACAAATATTATAGTATTATTATAGGTGTACCTGATAAGTACACAAATATTATAGTATTATTATAGGTGTACCTGATAAGTACACAAATATTATAGTATTATTATAGGTGTACCTGATAAGTACACAAATATTATAGTATTATTATAGGTGTACCTGATAAGTACACTAATATTATAGTATTATTATAGGTGTACCTGATAAGTACACTAATATTATACTATTATTATAGGTGTACCTGATAAGTACACAAATATTATAGTATTATTATAGGTGTACCTGATAAGTACACAAATATTATAGTATTATTATAGGTGTACCTGATAAGTACACAAATATTATAGTATTATAGGTGTACCTGATAAGTACACAAATATTATAATATTATTATAGGTGTACCTGATAAGTACACACATATTATAGTAGTATTATAGGTGTACCTGATAAGTACAGTAATATTATAGTATTATTATAGGTGTACCTGATAAGTACACAAATATTATAGTATTATTATAGGTGTACCTGATAAGTACACAAATATTATAGTATTATTATAGGTGTACCTGATAAGTACACTAATATTATAGTATTATTATAGGTGTACCTGATAAGTACACAAATATTATAGTATTATTATAGGTGTACCTGATAAGTACACAAATATTATAGTATTATTATAGGTGTACCTGATCAGTACAGTAATATTATAGTATTATTATAGGTGTACCTGATAAGTACACTAATATTATAGTATTATTATAGGTGTACCTGATAAGTACACAAATATTATAGTATTATTATAGGTGTACCTGATCAGTACAGTAATATTATAGTATTATTATAGGTGTACCTGATCAGTACACTAATATTATAGTATTATTATAGGTGTACCTGATAAGTACAGTAATATTATAGTATTATTATAGGTGTACCTGATCAGTACACAAATATTATAGTATTATTATAGGTGTACCTGATAAGTACACTAATATTATAGTATTATTATAGGTGTACCTGATCAGTACACTAATATTTTTATAGGTGTACCTGATAAGTACACTAATATTATAGGATTATAGGTGTACCTGATAAGTACACTAATATTATAGGATTATAGGTGTAGCTGATAAGTACACTAATATTATAGTATTATTATAGGTGTACCTGATCAGTACACTAATATTATAGTATTATTATAGGTGTACATGATAAGTACACTAACATTATAGTATTATCATTGGTGTACTTGATAAGTACACTAATATTATTATACAGTGAAGGAAAAAAGTATTTGATCCCCTGCTGATTTTGTACGTTTTCCCACTGACAAAGAAATGATCAGTCTATAATTTTAATGGTAGGTTTATTTGAACAGTGAGAGACAGAATAACAAAGAAATCCAGAAAAACGCATGTAAAAAATGTTATAAATTGATTTTCATTTTAAATGAGGGAAATAAGTATTTGACCCCTCTGAAAAACATGATTTAGTACTTTGTGGCAAAACCCTTGTTGGCAATCACAGAGGTCAGACGTTTCTTGTAGTTGGCCACCAGGTTTGCACACATCTCAGGAGGGATTTTGTCCCACTCCTCTTTGCAGATCTTCTCCAAGTCATTAAGGTTTCGAGCCTGACGTTTGGCAACTGGAACCTTCAGCTCCCTCCACAGATTTTCTATGGGATTAAGGTCTGGAGACTGGCTAGGCTACTCCAGGACCTTAATGTGCTTCTTCTTGAGCCACTCCTTTGTTGCCTTGGCCGTGTGTTTTGGGTCATTGTCATGCTGGAATACCCATCCATGACCCATTTTCAATGCCCTGGCTGAGGGAAGGAGGTTTTCACCCAAGATTTGACGGTACATGTCGCCGTCCATCGTCCCTTTGATGCGGTGAAGTTGTCCTGTCCCGTTAGCAGAAAAACACCCCCAAAGCATTCTTCACAACAATTGAACCGCTCTCCTTGAAGTTCTTGATGATCCGATAAATGGTTGATTTAGGTGCAATCTTACTAGCAGCAATATCCTTGCCTGTGAAGCCCTTTTTGTGCAAAGCAATGATGACGGCACGTGTTTCCTTGCAGGTAACCATGGTTAACAGAGGAAGAACAATGATTTCAAGCACCACCCTCCTTTTAAAGCTTCCAGTCTGTTATTCTAACTCAATCAGCATGACAGAGTGATCCTATAATATTACTGTACTTATCAGGTACACCTATAACAATACTATAATATTAGTGTACTTATCAGCTACACCTATAATAATACTATAATATTAGTGTACTGATCAGGTACACCTATAATAATACTATAATATTAGTGTACTTATCAGCTACACCTATAATCCTATAATATTAGTGTACTTATCAGGTACACCTATAATAATACTATAATATTAGTGTACTGATCAGGTACACCTATAATAATACTATAATATTAGTGTACTTATCAGCTACACCTATAATAATACTATAATATTAGTGTACTTATCAGGTACACCTATAATAATACTATAATATTAGTGTTCTGATCAGGTACACCTATAATAGTGCTATAATTTTAGTGTACTTATCAGGTACACCTATAATGATATTAGTGTACTTATCAGCTACACCTATAATCCTATAATATTAGTGTACTTATCAGGTACACCTATAATAGTATGTAGATTTGGCCTTGTGTTTTAGGTGAATTTGTCTCCCAGTCTGCTAACCCTAACCCGATGACAAGCATACCCATAACATGATGCAGCCACCACCATGCTTGGTCGTGTTTTTCTCTAGCTCTCTAGCTGGAGGTAAGCAAACTTCTCATTTGGTGTTGAGTATAGCTTAACCATGTATTAGATCGTAGGTTGGTAGTTAGTTGTAGTTAGGTATTGTATTTATTATAGGTTAGTATTGTTGTTATTGTAGGTTTCCGTAGGTTATTGTAGGCTAGTATTGAAGCACGAGGCTAGCTAGCTAGCGGGTAGCTACTGGTAACGATTAGCAACGATTAGCAATGGTGGAGAGCTTCCCATATGGTGTTGAGTAAAGCTTAACCATGTATTAGATCGTAGGTTGGTAGTTAGTTGTAGTTAGGCATTGTATTTATCATAGGCTAGTTTTGTTGTTATTGTAGGTTTCCGTAGGTAATTGTAGGTTAGTATCGAAGCACGAGGCTAGCTAGCTAGCGGGTAGCTACTGGTAACGATTAGCTGTTCCCACTGTTAAATGTGCTGCTAGCCAACGTTTAATTTTTGCTGCGTTCTGCGTTATGTAAGGAACTAGACACGGACATGAATTATCTGTTTAGTGTGCTAACACACTCTTGGCAGTTTGTTGTAACCAAGTATTGGTGCTAAATTGTGTGTTAATGGATGCTAGCTTGCTAGTTAGCTACGGCGTCATAGCTAGGTATCGTGGGTAGCTACTGTGTCTTGGCAGTGTCTTCCGCCGTGCCGGCTGTAGCACGAAGCGAGCTAATTAGCCGTTTTTTCGAACAGAGTCAGAGTCAACACAGTAGCCATTGTGTGCCGGGTGTAGCACGAAGCTAGCTAGCTAGCCGTTCTTCAAACAAAGCCAACACAGTGGCCATTGCTAGCTACCCAACACGACCAGCGAACGGTACGGTAGTAGCTAATTACAATATACTTGTCCTAGCTAGCCAACGTTGAATCATTGCTGCGTCATGAAAGGAACTTGACACAGACACGAATGATCTGTTTAGTGTGTAATCACACTATTGGTGGTTTGCTGTGACCAAGTGTTTGTGCTAAACTGTGTGTTACTGGATGCTAGCATGCTAGTTAGCTAGTTAACACACTATTGGTGGTTTGTTGTGAGTATTGGTGCTTAACTGTGTGTTAAACTGTGTGTTATTGGATGCTAGCATGCTAGTCAGCTATGGTGTCATAGTTGGCTAGCTGAATAAAGTGGGTTGAGTCTATTCCTTTAAACATTGAACAACTGTGGTTCACAACAATTCTGATTTCTAAAGGTGGAAGTTGGGAGAGTTTTTGTTCGGGTGGTTCAGTGAAACAATTTTAGTTTCTGAGGTAGAAGTTTTTGGTGAGGGAGGCCCCCCTCTCTCCTCTCCCAGATGCTTAGCTCATTTCATTCCGATCTCCTCTGCATTTTTGTAGCCATTTGCTACAGCCTGTCAACTATGCCTCTGCCTATCCCTGTTCTCTCCTCTCTGCACAGGCTACACAAACAACGCACCACACCGCGCGGCTGCTGCCTCTCTAACCTGGTGGTCCCTGCACGCACCCCTCACCTGGAGTTCCAGGTCGCAGGCAGCCTCTGGAACTGCCGTTCTGCTGCCAACAAAGCTGACTTCATCCCAGCCTATGCCAACCTCCAGTCCCTCGACTTCCTGGCGCTGACGGAAACATGGATCACCACTGAAAACACGGCTACTCCTACTGCTCTCTCCTCGTCTGACCATGTGTTCTCGCATACCCCGAGAGCATCTGGTCAGAGGGGTGGTGGTACAGGAATCCTCATCTCTCCCAAGTGGACATTCTCAATTTTTCCCCTAACCCATCTGTCTATCTCCTAATTTGAATTCCATGCTGTCACAGTCACTAGCCCATTTAAGCTTAATATCCTTGTCATCTATCGCCCTCCAGGTTCCCTTGGAGAGTTCATCAACGAGCTTGACGCCTTGATAAGTTCCTTTCCTGAGGATGGCTCACCCCTCACAGTTTTGGGGGATTTCAACCTCCCTATGTCCACGTTTGACTCATTTCTCTCTGCCTCCTTCTTTCCACTCCTCTCCTCTTTTGACCTCACCCTCTCACCGTCCCCCCCTACTCACAAGGCAGGCAATACGCTTGACCTCATCTTCACTAGATGCTGCTCCTCTACTAATCTCACTGCAACTCCCCTCCAAGTCTCCGACCACTACTTTGTTTCCTTTTCTCTCTCGCTCTCCTCCCACACTACTCACTCTGCCCCTACACAGATGGTAATGCGCCGCCGCAACCTTCGCTCTCTCTCTCCCACTACTCTCTCCTCTTCCATCCTATCATCTCTTCCCTCTGCTCAATCCTTCTCCCTCCAATCTCCTGATTCTGCCTCCTCAACCCTCCTCTCCTCCCTTTCTGCATCCTTTGACTCTCTGTGTCCCCTATCCTCCCAGCCGGCTCGGTCCTCCCCTCCAGCTCCGTGGCTTGATGACTCACTGCGAGCTCACAGAACAGAGCTCCGGGCAGCGGAGCGGAAATGGAAGAAAACTAAACTCCCTACCGACCTGGCATCTTTTCACTCCCTCCTCTCTACATTTTCTTCATCTGTTTCTGCTGCTAAGGCCACCTTCTACCACTCTAAATTCCAAGCATCTGCCTCTAACCCTAGGAAGCTCTTTGCCACATTTTCCTCCCTCCTGAATCCTCCTCCCCCCCCCCCCCCCCCCTCCTCTCTCTCTGTGGATGACTTCGTCAACCACTTTGAAAAGAAGGTTGACGACATCCGATCCTCGTTTGTTAAGTCTAATAACACTGCTGGTCCTGCTCACACTGCCCTACCCTATGCTTTGACTTCTTTCTCCCCTCTCTCTCCAGATAAAATCCTGCGACTTGTGACTGCAGGCCGCCCAACAACCTGCCCGCTTGACCCCATCCCCTCCTCCCTTCTCCAGACCATCTCCGGTGACCTTCTCCCCTACCTCACCTCGCTGATCAACTCATCCTTGACCGCTGGCCATGTCCCTTCCGTCTTCAAGAGAGCGAGAGTTGCTCCCCTTCTCAAAAAACCAACACTCGACCCCACTGATGTCAACAACTACAGACCAGTATCCCTTCTTTCTTTTCTTTCCAAAACTATTGAGCGTGCCGTCTTTAGCCAACTCTCTTGCTATCTCTCTCAGAATGACCTTCTTGATCCAAACCAATCAGGTTTCAGGACTGGTCATTCAACTGAGACTGCTCTTCTCTGTGTCACGGAGACTCTCCGCACTGCTAAAGCTAACTCTCTCTCCTCTGCTCTTGTCCTTCTAGACCTGTCTGCTGCCTTTGATACTGTGAACCATCAGATCCTCCTCTCCACCCTCTCCGAGATGGGCATCTCCGGCGCGGCTCACTCCTGGATTGCGTCCTACCTGACCGGTCGCTCCTACCAAGTGGCGTGGCGGGAAGCTGTCTCCGCACCACGTGCTCTCACCACTGGTGTCCCCCAGGGATCGGTTCTGGGCCCTCTCCTTTTCTCCCTATACACCAAGTCACTTGGCTCTGTCATATCCTCACATGGTCTCTCCTATCATTGCTACGCTGACGATACACAACTAATCTTCTCCTTTCCCCCTTCTGATAACCAGGTGGCGAATCGCATCTCTGCATGTCTGGCAGACATATCAGTATGGATGACGGATCACCACCTCAAGCTGAACCCTGGCAAGACGGAGCTGCTCTTCCTCCCGGGGAAGGACTGCCCGTTCCATGATCTCGCCATCACGGTTGACAACTCCGCTGTGTCCTCCTCCCAGAGTGCGAAGAGCCTAGGCGTGACCCTGGACAACACCCTGTCGTTCTCCGCCAACATCAAGGCGGTGACCCGCTCCTGCAGGTTCATGCTCTACAACATTCGGAGAGTGCGACCCTGCCTTACACAGGAAGCGGCGCAGGTCCTGGTCCAGGCACTTGTCATCTCCCGTCTGGACTACTGCAACTCGCTGTTGGCTGGGCTCCCTGCCTGTGCCATTAAACCCCTACAACTCATCCAGAATGCCGCAGCCCGTCTGGTGTTCAACCTTCCCAAGTTCTCTCACGTCAACCCCCTCCTCCGCACACTCCACTGGCTTCCAGTTGAAGCTCGCATCCGCTACAAGACCATGGTGCTTGCCTATGGAGCAGTGAGGGGAACGGCACCTCTGTACCTTCAGGCTCTGATCAGTCCCTACACCCAAACGAGGACATTGCGTTCATCCACCTCTGGCCTGCTGGCTCCCCTTCCTCTGCGGAAGCATAGCTCCCGCTCAGCCCAGTCAAAACTGTTCGCTGCTCTGGCACCCCAATGGTGGAACAAGCTCCCTCACGACGCCAGGACAGCGGAGTCACTCACCACCTTCCGGAGACATTTGAAACCCCACCTCTTTAAGGAATACCTGGGATAGGATAAAGTATTCCTTCTAACCCCCCCCCCCCCCCCCCAAATTGTAAAGTGGTTATCCCACTGGCTATAGGGTGAACGCACCAATTTGTGAGTCGCTCTGGCTAAGAGCGTCTGCTAAATGACGTTAATGTGCCCTTGAGCAAGGCACTTAACCCTAATTGCTCCTGTAAGTCGCTCTGGTTAAGAGCGTCTGCTAAATGACTAAAATGTAAATGTAAAATGAAAATATGAACAGTGCTACTCAGTGATTTGTTGTGGCCTGTGATCTTAACTGTATATTTTTTATTCATTTGTAAACATTTCTAAAAACATAATTCCACTTTGACATTATGGGGTATTTTGGGTAGGTCAGTAACACAAAATCTCAATTGAATCCATTTTAAATTCAGGCTGTAACAACAAAATGTGGAAAAAGTAAAGGGGTGAGAATACTGTCTGAAGGCAGTGTATGTGTACCTGATAAGCACACTTTCTGTGCAGTTTCTTCTGGTCTTTGAAGCACTCCATCATCTCTTTCATGAACCTCAACGTCACCTTCCCTTCTTCCAGCTTCGGTCCGGTGTACTGGTCCTCGATCACTGCATAGTGGCACAATCAATCAATCAACCAACCAACCAAATAATCTAATCTATATAGCCCATTTTACAGCAACATTTGTCACCAAGAGCTTTACAGAAACTCAGCCTTGAAGGGTCGATTAAGCACCATGTATAAAGGCAGTAGCCCATTATTTCTAATCATTACAATGATACCTAAGAATAGTAAAGCCCCCTTAACTGCCTCAAATAGCCGACCAATCAGCCTGTTACCAACCCTTAGTAAACTATTGGAAAAAATGGTGTTTGACCAGATACAATGCTATTTTACAGTAAACAAATTGACAACAAACCTTCAGCACGCTTATAGGGAAGGACTTTCAAAAAGCACAGAACTTACACAAATGGCTGAGAGAAATTTATGATAAAAGTATTGTGGGTGATGTTTTGTTAGACTTCAGTGGGGCTTTTGACATTATCGATCATCGTCTGCTGCTGGAAAAACATATTTGTTATGGCTTTACTCCACCTGCTATATTGTGGATAAAGAGTTACCTGTCTAACAGAACACAGAGGGTGTTCTTTAATGGAAGCTTCTCCAACATAATCCAGGTAGAATCAGGAATTCCCCAGGGCAGCTGTCTAGGCCCCTTACTTTTTTCAATCTTTACTAACGACATGCCACTGGCTTTGAGTAAAGCCAGAGTGTCTATGTATGCGGATGACTCAACACTATACATGTCAGCTACCACAGCGACTGAAATGACAGCAACATGGGTGGCAAGGAATAAGTTAGTCCTAAATATGCCTTGGCAGCAGCTAATGGGGATCCATAATAAATACAAAATATTAAAATGATGACTGGTGGATAATATATAGTTTTACAACAGTTAAAACTACAAATATTTTACAAAAGTAGTTAATCAAAAATTATAAGATGAGAAACCACTCACTCATGTTTTCGATGTCTAGGGAGTCTACGACTGATCTCTTTATCTTGTCGCTAGCGATGGCTCTCTCGAAGGCTTTCTGTTTCACGATCTTGTTGCACTCCTCGTACTTCATCTTAGCGTCCTTATCGTTGGGTCGCACCCGCACTACCTAACCCCACAACACCAGGAAGAAACACACAGGGACAGGGGGAGGAGCAGAACTACGGTCAATCTCTCACATGAACACTATGACAGTATTACATAAAGGTCAGTCTCATATAAACACTATGACAGTATTACATAAAGGTCAGTCTCATATAAACACTATGACAGTATTACATAAAGGTCAGTCTCATATAAACACTATGACAGCATTACATAAAGGTCAGTCTCATATAAACACTATGACAGTATTACATAAAGGTCAGTCTCATATAAACACTATGACAGTATTACATAAAGGTCAGTCTCATATAAACACTATGACAGTATTACATAAAGGTCAGTCTCATATAAACACTATGACAGTATTACATAAAGGTCAGTCTCATATAAACACTATGACAGCATTACATAAAGGTCAGTCTCATATAAACACTATGACAGTATTACATAAAGGTCAGTCTCATATAAACACTATGACAGTATTACATAAAGGTCAGTCTCATATAAACACTATGACAGTATTACATAAAGGTCAGTCTCATATTAACACTATGACAGTATTACATAAAGGTCAGTCTCATATAAACACTATGAAAGCATTACATAAAGGTCAGTCTCATATAAACCCTATGACAGTATTATATACACTACCGTTCAAAAGTTGGGGGTCACTTAGAAATGTCCTTATTTTCAAAAGAAAAGCATTTTGTCCATTAAAATAACATCAAATTGATCAGAAATACAGTGTAGAGTAGACATTGTTAATGTTGTAAATGGCTATTGTAGCTGGAAACGGCTGATTGTTAATGGAATATCTACATAGGCGTACAGAGGCCCATTATCAGCAACCATCAGTCCTGTGTTCCAATGGCACGTTGTGTTTGCTAATCCAAGTTTATCATTTTAAAAGGCTAATTGATCATTAGAAAACCCTTTTGCAATTATGTTAGCACAGCTGAAAACCGTTGTGCTGATTAAAGAAGCAATAAAACTGGCCTTCTTGAGACTAGTTGAGTATCTGGAGCATCAGCAATTGTGGGTTCGATTACAGAATCAAAATGTCCAGAAACAAATAACTTTCTTCTGAAACTCGTCAGTCTATTCTTGTTCTGAGAAATGAAGGCTATTCCATGCGAGAAATTGCCAAGAAACTGAAGATCTCGTACAACGCTGTGTACTAATCCCTTCACAGAACAGCGCAAACTGGCTCTAACCAGAATAGAAAGAGGAGTGGGAGGCCCCGGTGCACAACTGAGCAAGAGGACAAATACATTAGAGTGTCTAGTTTGAGAAACAGACGCCTCACAGGTCCTCAACTGGCAGCTTCATTAAATAGTACCCGCAAAACACCAGTCTCAACGTCAACAGTGAAGAGGCGACTCCGGGATGCTGACCTTCTAGGCAGAGTTGCAAAGTAAAAGCCATATCTCAGACTGGCCAATAAAAATAAAAGATTAAGATGGGCAAAAGAACACAGACACTGGACAGAGGAAGATTGGGAAAAAAGTGTTATGGACAGACAAATTAAAGTTTGAAGTGTTCGGATCACAAAGAAGAACATTTGTGAGACGCAGACCAAATGAAAAGATTCTGGAGGAGTGCTTAATGCCATCTGTCAAGCATGGTGGAGGCAATGTGATGGTCTGGGGGTGCTTTGGTGGTGGTAAAGTGGGAGACTTGTACAGGGTAAAAGGGATCTTGAAGAAGGAAGGCTATCACTCCATTTTGCAACGCCATGCCATACCCTGTGGACGGCGTTTGATTGGAGCCAATTTCCTCCTACAACAGGACAATGACCCAAAGCACAGCTCCAAACTATGCAATAACTATTTAGGGAAGAAGCAGTCAGCTGGTATTCTGTCTATAATGGAGTGGCCAGCACAGTCACCGGATCTCAACCCTATTGAGCTGTTGTGGGAGCAGCTTGACCGTATGGTACGTAAGAAGTGCCCATCAAGCCAATCAAACTTGTTGGAGGTGCTTCAGGAAGCATGGAGTGAAATCTCTTCAGATTAACTCAACAAATTGACAACTAGAATGCCAAAGGTCTGCAAGGCTGTAATTGCTGCAAATTGAGGATTCTTTGACGAAAGCAAAGTTTAAAGGACACAATTATTATTTCTATTAAAAATCATTATTTCTAACCTTGTCAATGACTACATTTCCTATGCATTTTGCTATATTTCCTATTCAAACTCATTTTATGTATGTTTTCACGGAAAACAAGGACATTTCTATGTGACCCCAAACTTTTTAACAGTAGTGTAAATGTCAGTAGAGGTGGTTGCATCTGTGTGGACCAACGTGTCCCCGACACCAACGTGTCCCCGACACCAACGTGTCCCCGACACCAACGTGTCCCCGACACCAACGTGTCCACGGCACCAACGTGTCCACGACACCAACGTGTCCACGACACCAACGTGTCCACGACACCAACGTGTCCCCGACACCAACGTGTCCCCGACACCAACGTGTCCCCGACACCAATGATCTTAATGTGTCTCAGCGACAGCCAGACAGGTAGAGCTCCTTGTTGCCAGAGCTTTAATGTGTTCATGTCTAGTTATCACATTGTCAAGGGTTAGGGTTAGAGACCTCTGCAAGATGCCATCTCAAACAACAGGGCGTCTCATTACAAGAAGACCGCCCCATTACTGGCTCCTCCCTTGTGACACGCCCACATTCTTTACTTCTGTCGTCCTCTCAGTAATAATAATAACAATAATAACATTAATACTACATGGGACTTATATAGTGCTTTTCAAGGATCCAAAGTCGCTTAGTAGGACATCATGTGGTGATTTACAATGAGTACAGTTACATTATTGTGAATAGTCAGATTAATATCATAGTTTGATTTAAATGTTTACATGCTTTCCCTAATGATCCTGTTTACATTGACGCAACTGAAATCAGGCTACCTGATGGGACTCAGGCTACCTGATGGGACTCAGGCTACCTGATGGGACTCAGGCTACCTGATGGGACTCAGGCTACCTGATGGGACTCAGGCTACCTGATGGGACTCAGGCTACCTGATGGGACTCAGGCTACCTGATGGGACTCAGGCTACCTGATGGGACTCAGGCTACCTGATGGGACTCAGGCTACCTGATGGGACTCAGGCTACCTGATGGGACTCAGGCTACCTGATGGGACTCAGGCTACCTGATGGGACTCAGGCTACCTGATGGGACTTTGACAAATGCCAAAAACCACCAATCAAAATTAACTTTCTACCACAGCAACCATGTCATTTTTGTGAAACATATTTGATTCCGAGTTAGGACATATAAAGTTTGTCTGTGAAATCTATTTCTAAAGATGCATACTTTCAGTTTTTCCTAATTCACTTGCTTAAAAGGACAAACTTGCTGCTCGTCCAATCACATGCACAGATCTGATACACTGCTATAACTCTGCTGAATGCGTTTCCATACCCTAGCACCTTTAAGCCTTGTCTCCTGTCATCTTGCGGAGTCTAACTTTAACTCTCCTGTCTCGTCTAACCGTGTCCTGTCTTACCGTCTCGTAGTCTTTGAGTGCAGCCTTGAACTTGCCCAGGGACATGTTGGATGTGGCTCGGCGGTAGTAGCCCTTGATGTAGTTCTTGTCGATCTCCAGACACTTGGTGGCGTCGGCCAGGGCGTAGCCATAGCATTCTGTCCGCAGGTACGCCAGGCTGCGGTTGGAGAAGTAGATGGCGCTGGCCGGGTTGAGCTCCAACGCCTCTGTGTAGTATTTGATCGCATTCTCATAGTCTTTCTCTGGAAAACAACATCACAATCACTCTCATAGTCTTTGTCTACATTCATTTAGATCAGAATCAGTTCCACTGAACCAGAAGCCTGATGGGCCATTCTCTCAGAAGGCCTTTCTCAGGCTGGCAACTAACGAGGATAAAGTGGAGTTCATCTTGAGTCACTCATTCATTCATTCACTCCAATAATATGCATTATTGCCTATTAAGGAAGTTGTCAATGGCTGTATTGAGCAAAGTCATAAAACCACAGGGTTCAAAGGTTGCATTGTAATGTATACCACTGTAAGACACACCAACATAGTAAGAAGTGTCTTTCCCTTAAGGCACGTGTCAAACACATTCCACGGAGGGCCGAGGTTATTCGCTCCTCCTTTGTACTTGATTGATTAATTAAGGTCAGTAATTAGTAAGAAACTCTCCTCACCTGGTTGTTTAGGTCTTAATTGAAAGGAAAAACCAAAAACCTGCAGCCACTAGGCCCTCCATGGAATGAGTTTGACAGTCCTGCCTTAAGGCGTCTGCATACTAGGTGGTGGGTTAGGGTTAGGGTTGTGGTGTGAGAGACGGGTCAGACCAAGGTGCAGCGTGGTGTGAGAGACGGGTCAGGCCAAGGTGCAGCTTGGTGTGAGAGACGGGTCAGACCAAGGTGCAGCGTGGTGTGAGAGACGGGTCAGGCCAAGGTGCAGCTTGGTGTGAGAGACGGGTCAGACCAAGGTGCAGCGTGGTGTGAGAGACGGGTCAGACCAAGGTGCAGCGTGGTGTGAGAGACGGGTCAGGCCAAGGTGCAGCGTGGTGTGAGAGACGGGTCAGACCAAGGTGCAGCGTGGTGTGAGAGACGGGTCAGACCAAGGTGCAGCGTGGTGTGAGAGACGGGTCAGACCAAGGTGCAGCGTGGTGTGAGAGACGGGTCAGGCCAAGGTGCAGCGTGGTGTGAGAGACGGGTCAGACCAAGGTGCAGCGTGGTGTGAGAGACGGGTCAGGCCAAGGTGCAGCGTGGTGTGAGAGACGGGTCAGACCAAGGTGCAGCGTGGTGTGAGAGACGGGTCAGACCAAGGTGCAGCGTGGTGTGAGAGACGGGTCAGGCCAAGGTGCAGCGTGGTGTGAGAGACGGGTCAGGAAAAGGTGCAGCGTGGTGTGAGAGACGGGTCAGACCAAGGTGCAGCGTGGTGTGAGAGACGGGTCAGACCAAGGTGCAGCGTGGTGTGAGAGACGGGTCAGGCCAAGGTGCAGCGTGGTGTGAGAGACGGGTCAGACCAAGGTGCAGCGTGGTGTGAGAGACGGGTCAGACCAAGGTGCAGCGTGGTATGAGAGACGGGTCAGACCAAGGTGCAGCGTGGTGTGAGAGACGGGTCAGACCAAGGTGCAGCGTGGTGTGAGAGACGGGTCAGACCAAGGTGCAGCGTGGTATGAGAGACGGGTCAGACCAAGGTGCAGCGTGGTGTGAGAGACGGGTCAGACCAAGGTGCAGCGTGGTGTGAGAGACGGGTCAGACCAAGGTGCAGCGTGGTATGAGAGACGGGTCAGACCAAGGTGCAGCGTGGTGTGAGAGACGGGTCAGACCAAGGTGCAGCGTGGTATGCGTACATGTTTATTAGAACGAATAAACACTCGACAAAACAACAAAAGCAACGTAACGTGAAGCTCAACAGTGGCTTCACACAACAAGCCAAACATGAGTCATAAACAAGATCCCACCACTAAGGTAGGCAACCAGGCTCCCTAAGGATGATCCCCAATCAGAGACAACCAGCGACAGCTTTCTGTGATTGGGAATCACACCCGGCCAAACCTAGACATACACATACTAGATCTCCAACATAGAATATAATCACATAGATCTCAAACAAACTCACACCATGACCCAACCAACAAGAGTTCTCTAGGTCAGGGCGTGACAATTACGGACCAACAAATATTCTTTACATCAACAACATAGGAATCACTACAAAATGTATTGTATGACCTCTTCTACACTATATTAGGCCCCGCCTTTGGAACTATCAGGATTGTATTGATCAGGGATTCAAACTGGTGAGAGCCCAAAAGGTGATTTTTTTTTTGCACTGAATCATGCAACAGCAAATAAAATCAGCTTTAGAATGCTAATTTCTAGTGACAGGCTGAATCCCTTCTTGAAATGTTAACTAATTCAACAACAAAGAATATGTTCTACATTCTACATCAGTCTCTGTGTGGTTAAAAAAAGTGGTTAATGTAAACCTAATGCACAGCTAAAAAATGTAAGGAAAGCCAATGTTATCTGTTGCCTATACTTTACTGCAAATGACACTCAAGTCGAGAGAAAATGCATTAATATTGCAGTTAGCCATGACAGCCTTCGTAATAGAAAGCTTGTGACCACACAAATCTAAATACTGCATCTTAAAGCAGAAATACAATGAAACAAACAGGCATTCCATTTTTTCTCTATTATAGTGGCCACTATAGTAGACATCGGTTAGGAAATCTACTTTGTGCATGACACAAGTCATTTTTCCAACAATTGTTTACATACAGATTATTTCACTTATAATTCACGGTATCACATTTTTTACATTTACATTTTAGTCATTTAGCAGACGCTCTTATCCAGAGCGACTTACGGGAGCAATTAGGGTTAAGTGCCTTGCTCAAGGGCACATCAACATATTTTTCACCTAGTCAGCTCGGGGATTAGAACCAGCGACCTTTCGGTTACTGGCACAACGCTCTTAACCATTAAGCTACCTGCCGCCCCTTTTCACAATTCCAGTGGGTCAGAAGTTTACATACACTAAGTTGACTGTGCCTTTAAACAGCTTGGGAAATTCCAGAAAATGATGTTATTGCTTTAGAAGCTTCTAATTTACATCATTTGAGTCAATTGGAGGTATACCTGTGGATGTATTTCAAGGCCTACCTTCAAACTCAGTGCCTCTTTGCTTGACATCATGGGAAAATCAAAATAAATCTGCCAAGACCTCAGAAAATATATTGTAGACCTCCACAAGTCTGGTTCATCCTTGGGAGCAATTTGAAGGTACCACGTTCATCTGTACAAACAATAGTACGCAAGTATAAACACCATGGGATCACAAAGCCGTCATACCGCTCAGGAAGGAGACGCGTTCTGTCTCCTAGAGATTACTGTACTTTGGTGCAAAAAGTGCAAATGAATCCCAGAACAACAGCAAAGGACCTTGTGAAGATGCTTGAGGAAACAGGTACAAAAGTATCTATATCCACAGTAAAACGAGTCCTATATCGACATAACCTGAAAGGCCGCTCAGCAAGGAAGAAGCCACTGCTCCAAAACTGCCATAAAAAAGCCAGACTACGGTTTGCAACTGCACATGGGGACAAAGATCATCCTTTTTGGAGAAATGTCCTCTGGTCTGATGAAACAAAAATATAAATGTTTGTCCATAATGACCATTGTTATGTTTGGAGGAAAAAGGGGGTTGCTTGCAAGCCGAAGAACACCATCCCAACATTTTTACATGTACATTTTTAGTCATTTAGCAGACGCTCTTATCCAGAGCGACTTACATTATCTTTTTTTATTTTAGGTTTCATACTGGCCCCCCGTGGGAATCGAACCCACAACCCTGCCGTTAGGGTTAGGGTTAAAACGATACCCTTTAGACAACAGTGTTTTCCACTCATTGCATTACGGAATGAACATTCACCCGTAGTCTACAGCCTTGTGCGCATTGCTGTGCTTATAATGTGAAGAAGTAATAGTTTATCAACA
This sequence comes from Coregonus lavaretus, assembly GCF_964263955.1. NCBI lineage: Eukaryota > Metazoa > Chordata > Actinopteri > Salmoniformes > Salmonidae > Coregonus > Coregonus lavaretus. The sequence continues at coordinate 46,466,095 of NC_140013.1, read as the reverse complement.
TTAAGCTCAACGTTCTGATATGTTGCATCAGACTCATTGCTTTTTAACGTGTCTTTATGTATCCGAGGTCTACTGGTTGGATGATTTGGGATCGAGCCGAGGTCTACTGGTTGGATGATTTGGGATCGAGCCGAGGTCTACTGGTTGGATGATTTGGGATCGAGCCGAGGTCTACTGGTTGGATGATTTGGGATCTATCGTCCCACAACTGTCTATTTGGAATAAGATATTTCTTGACAAGCTGACCAATAGAATTGGTAAACTTGTCTACTATGGGGGATAGTAGATTGACATAGACTAGTGATTTTGCTGTTTGTTACTCATCTAGTTGGCTGAGGAAAAGTAGATGTGGACAGTTATTCTAACATCTTCAAAGTGCACATCGTTCCATCCTTGACTTGCATGTTCTGTTAATATGAATTACCATAATCTAAATGTTATTTCTGTCATTCTGAGAAACGAGGGTGGACACCCTAATCAGGTTATGTACCCAATGCATATGGGTCCGTCACATTTCTCAAATGTCCGGAAAAATAAAAATGTTGCTGGTCAAATGTCCAGCGCCACATTTTCCTAATGGAAACCCTGCTAGCTACCGCATGGAAACAAATACTACTAAAGTAACTAGCTACCGCATGGAAACAAATACTACTACAGTCACTAGCTACCGCATGGAAACAAATACTACTACAGTCACTAGCTACCGCATGGAAACAAATACTACTACAGTCACTAGCTACCGCATGGAAACAAATACTACTACAGTCACTAGCTACCGCATGGAAACAAATACTACTACAGTCACTAGCTACCGCATGGAAACAAATACTACTACAGTCACTAGCTACCGCATGGAAACAAATACTACTACAGTCACTAGCTACCGCATGGAAACAAATACTACTACAGTCACTAGCTACCGCATGGAAACAAATACTACTACAGTCACTAGCTACCGCATGGAAACAAATACTACTACAGTCACTAGCTACCGCATGGAAACAAATACTACTACAGTCACTAGCTACCGCATGGAAACAAATACTACTACAGTCACTAGCTACCGCATGGAAACAAATACTACTACAGTCACTAGCTACCGCATGGAAACAAATACTACTACAGTCACTAGCTACCGCATGGAAACAAATACTACTACAGTCACTAGCTAGCTGTAGCAGTGTAATGTAGTGTAACAGTGTAGTGTAGCAGGGTACTGTAGTGTAGCAGGGTACTGTAGTGTAGTAGTGTACTAAAGCAGGGTAGTGTAGTGTAGCAGGGTCCTGTAACAGTGTAGTGTAGCAGGGTACAGTAGTGTAGCAGGGTACTAAAGCAGGGTACTGTAACAGTGTAGTGTAGCAGTGTAGTGTAACAGTGTAGTGTAACAGTGTAGTGTAGCAGTGTAGTGTAGCAGTGTAGTGTAACAGTGTAGTGTAACAGGGTACAGTAGTGTAACAGTGTAGTGTAACAGTGTAGTGTAACAGTGTAGTGTAGCAGTGTAGTGTAGCAGGGTACAGTAGTGTAACAGTGTAGTGTAGCAGTGTAGTGTAACAGTGTAGTGTAACAGTGTAGTGTAACAGTGTAGTGTAACAGGGTACAGTAGTGTAACAGTGTAGTGTAACAGTGTAGTGTAACAGGGTAGTGTAGCAGTGTAGTGTAGCAGGGTACAGTAGTGTAACAGTGTAGTGTAACAGTGTAGTGTAACAGTGTAGTGTAACAGTGTAGTGTAACAGTGTAGTGTAACAGTGTAGTGTAGCAGGGTACAGTAGTGTAACAGTGTAGTGTAACAGTGTAGTGTAACAGTGTAGTGTAGCAGGGTACAGTAGTGTAACAGTGTAGTGTAACAGTGTAGTGTAGCAGGGTACAGTAGTGTAACAGTGTAGTGTAACAGTGTAGTGTAACAGTGTAGTGTAGCAGGGTACTAAAGCAGGGTACAGTAGTGTAACAGTGTAGTGTAACAGTGTAGTGTAACAGTGTAGTGTAGCAGGGTACAGTAGTGTAACAGTGTAGTGTAACAGTGTAGTGTAACAGTGTAGTGTAGCAGGGTACAGTAGTGTAACAGTGTAGTGTAACAGTGTAGTGTAACAGTGTAGTGTAACAGTGTAGTGTAACAGTGTAGTGTAACAGTGTAGTGCGCTGGTTCTAATCCCCGAGCCGACTAGGTGAATAATCTGTCGATGTGCCCTTGAGCAAGGCACTTAACCCTAATTGCTCATGTAAGTCGCTCTGGATAAGAGCGTCTGCTAAATGACTAAAATGTAAATGTAAATGTAGTGTAACAGTGTAGTGTAGCAGGGTACAGTAGTGTAACAGTGTAGTGTAACAGTGTAGTGTAACAGTGTAGTGTAACAGTGTAGTGTAGCAGGGTACAGTAGTGTAGCAGTGTAGTGTAACAGTTTAGTGTAACAGTGTAGTGTAACAGTGTAGTGTAACAGTGTAGTGTAACAGTGTAGTGTAACAGGGTACAGTAGTGTAACAGTGTAGTGTAACAGTGTAGTGTAACAGTGTAGTGTAGCAGGGTACAGTAGTGTAACAGTGTAGTGTAACAGTGTAGTGTAACAGTGTAGTGTAACAGTGTAGTGTAGCAGGGTACAGTAGTGTAGCAGTTTAGTGTAACAGTGTAGTGTAGCAGGGTACAGTAGTGTAACAGTGTAGTGTAACAGTGTAGTGTAGCAGGGTACAGTAGTGTAGCAGTGTAGTGTAACAGTTTAGTGTAACAGTGTAGTGTAACAGTGTAGTGTAACAGTGTAGTGTAGCAGGGTACAGTAGTGTAACAGTGTAGTGTAACAGTGTAGTGTAACAGTGTAGTGTAACAGTGTAGTGTAGCAGGGTACAGTAGTGTAGCAGTGTAGTGTAACAGTGTAGTGTAACAGTGTAGTGTAGCAGGGTACAGTAGTGTAACAGTGTAGTGTAACAGTGTAGTGTAACAGTGTAGTGTAGCAGGGTACAGTAGTGTAACAGTGTAGTGTACCTGTGTACTGTAGCAGTGTACACAGGACAAGTTTTTTCTGTGACTGGATATCTATTCACCAATAAACTTAGATGGTTGAAATGACAATGGGAAGACACTTGCACAATACACATCAAGTTATGGCCATGTAGCTAGTTAGACATTTCAATCAGTGTACTTTAATGTTTTGACAGCAACTCTGATTTGCCTTGGACAATAAATTAACCATGATCTAGCCATTACCTTCAACTTATTGACGTGGTCTCCTGAGTTACTCGAAAAACACTGCAAGAGAATAGCGTTACTTGTATTACTCAATATGCTAGATAAATCCCAGAGGTTATCCTCCTGTTAGCTACAGTAGTAAAGGCAGCGAGCTAGCCAACGTTAGCTTATCTCCTGCATAATGATAGGCCATGAGCCAAGCTACCGCTACTATGCATTTGTTGTGATTTAGCCATTTATGTGCAAAGTTAATGATTTCTCGGGTGAGACAGGTTTTGATTTCTAACGGCAAAGATATTTTGACGGGTGTCAAATGACAAAATAAAAACCAAAACACTGCTAGCTACAGTAGCTAAGATTAGGAATGAATGATTTGACATGGCCTGTGTGAACGCGCCAGTGTGATAAAGTTACTGATACAACACATAGAACATTCTGGAAGGTGTCATCAAGATTAGCTACGACATACTGGATGATCGTATCATTTTACACAATTATAAATATTACAGGGAATATTACATGGATTGGTTCCTGTTTTTTTATAAGACCCGAGTTAACGACAACTCCACCACACAACTCTAAGGTACTAGCATAGCATGTGTGGGCTAACATCGCATAGCAACCGGCTGATGTGTGCTAGAAAAATCCGTTGTTGCCCATATGAAGGGCACTGAATTTTGATCATTACAGACTTTGTCCAGATTGAAAGATAACGTTGATAGACAACTTTACATGGTTGTCATCCTACCTTTAAAGTAATTATTCGCCTTCTCCTTTAGTTTCTCTGCATTTGTATCTTCCTCCGCCATCTTCTCCCTGCTGCCGCTTGCTGTATCGTTCGCCATTGACAGTACAGTCGCAAAGTTATCAGCTGCAGTCCTATGGTCGCAAAGTTAGCAGCTGCAGTCCTATGGTCGCAAAGTTAGCAGCTGCAGTCCTATGGTCGCAAAGTTAGCAGCTGCAGTCCTATGGTCGCAAAGTTAGCAGCTGCAGTCCTATGGTCGCAAAGTTAGCAGCTGCAGTCCTATGGTCGCAAAGTTAGCAGCTGCAGTCCTATGGTCGCAAAGTTAGCAGCTGCAGTCCTATGGTCGCAAAGTTAGCAGCTGCAGTCCTATGGTCGCAAAGTTAGCACGCTGCAGTCCTATGGTCGCAAAGTTAGCAGCTGCAGTCCTATGGTCGCAAAGTTAGCAGCTGCAGTCCTATGGTCGCAAAGTTAGCAGCTGCAGTCCTATGGTCGCAAAGTTAGCAGCTGCAGTCCTATGGTCGCAAAGTTAGCAGCTGCAGTCCTATGGTCGCAAAGTTAGCAGCTGCAGTCCTATGGTCGCAAAGTTAGCAGCTGCAGTCCTATGGTCGCAAAGGGAGCAGCTGCAGTCCTATGGTCGCAAAGTTAGCAGCTGCAGTCCTATGGTCGCAAAGTTAGCAGCTGCAGGCTTATGGTCGCAAAGGGAGCAGCTGCAGTCCTATGGTCGCAAAGTTAGCAGCTGCAGTCCTATGGTCGCAAAGTTAGCAGCTGCAGTCCTATGGTCGCAAAGTTAGCAGCTGCAGTCCTATGGTCGCAAAGGGAGCAGCTGCAGTCCTATGGTCGCAAAGTTAGCAGCTGCAGTCCTATGGTCGCAAAGTTAGCAGCTGCAGTCCTATGGTCGCAAAGTTAGCAGCTGCAGTCCTATGGTCGCAAAGTTAGCACGCTGCAGTCCTATGGTCGCAAAGTTAGCAGCTGCAGTCCTATGGTCGCAAAGTTAGCAGCTGCAGTCCTATGGTCGCAAAGTTAGCAGCTGCAGTCCTATGGTCGCAAAGGGAGCAGCTGCAGTCCTATGGTCGCAAAGTTAGCAGCTGCAGTCCTATGGTCGCAAAGTTAGCAGCTGCAGTCCTATGGTCGCAAAGTTAGCAGCTGCAGTCCTATGGTCGCAAAGGGAGCAGCTGCAGTCCTATGGTCGCAAAGTTAGCAGCTGCAGTCCTATGGTCGCAAAGGGAGCAGCTGCAGTCCTATGGTCGCAAAGTTAGCAGCTGCAGTCCTATGGTCGCACAGTTAGCAGCTGCAGTCCTATGGTCGCAAAGTTAGCAGCTGCAGTCCTATGGTCGCAAAGTTAGCAGCTGCAGTCCTATGGTCGCAAAGTTAGCACGCTGCAGTCCTATGGTCGCAAAGTTAGCAGCTGCAGTCCTATGGTCGCAAAGTTAGCAGCTGCAGTCCTATGGTCGCAAAGTTAGCAGCTGCAGTCCTATGGTCGCAAAGTTAGCAGCTGCAGTCCTATGGTCGCAAAGGGAGCACGCTGCAGTCCTATGGTCGCAAAGGGAGCAGCTGCAGTCCTATGGTCGCAAAGTTAGCAGCTGCAGTCCTATGGTCGCAAAGGGAGCAGCTGCAGTCCTATGGTCGCAAACTGTACTCACAGAGTTTTCCACTGAGCCCAGATCCGGGGTCAGTTTTCAATCGCTTCCCTAAAGTGTGAACTGACTGGGGTACCAGAGTTGTCCTAATTAAAAAAAGAGAAATAAGCAGATTTTTAAAAAATAAGTGAAACTGAAAGAAGGTGTAGTGTACAATGACGTAACAGATAGGAATTTGTTGGCCAAATGTAACATACACTGTAGCTGCCTGTCATTTCATGATAATTCAGAATAAACAACAACCTTTACTGTTCTGTATAGATAACCTATTCTGGCTCAGTAATAGGCCATACAGAATTATCACGGTGGCTGTAAGTAACAGGGTCAACAGTGTGAATCAACTTCCAGGGGGCAGAGATCTGCATTAGATAAACCTGCCCAGATTGTAGTGTAGTGTGTGTGTATGCCCAAATACCTGCCCCTTACCCCCTCTACTCCCTGCCCCATGTCCAGCCACCTCTACCCCTGCCCCTTATCCCAAGATCTGCCCCTTACCCCCCTCTACCCCCTGCCCCATGTCCTGACCCCTCTACCCCTGCCCCTTATCCCAAGATCTGCCCCTTACCCCCTCTACCCCGTCCTGCCCCATACCCCCCTCTACCCCCTGCCCCCTGCCCCATGTCCCTTACCCCCTCTACCCCCTGCCCCCTGCCCCATGTCCCTTACCCCCTCTACCCCTGCCCCATGTCCCTTACCCCCTCTACCCCCTGCCCCATGTCCCTTACCCCCCTCTACCCCTTGGCCTACCCCCTGTCCCTTTCCCCCCTCTACCCCCTGCCCCCTGTCCCTTACCCCCCTCTACCCCTTGGCCTACCCCTGTCCCTTACCCCCCTCTACCCCCTGCCCCATGTCATCTTACCCCCCTCTACCCCTTGGCCTACCCCCTGTCCCTTACCCCCCTCTACCCCTTGGCCTACCCCCTGTCCCTTACCCCCCTCTACCCTCTACCCCCTGCCCCCTGTCCCTTACCCCCCTCTACCCTCTACCCCATGTCCCTTACCCCCCTCTACCCACTGCCCCATGTCCCTTTCCCCCCCCTACCCCCTGCCCCATGTCCCTTACCCCCTCTACCCCTTGGCCTACCCCCTGTCCCTTTCCCCCCTCTACCCTCTACCCCGTCCTGCCCCATACCCCCCTCTACCCCCTGCCCCATGTCCCTTACCCCCCTCTACCCCTTGGCCTACCCCCTGTCCCTTTCCCCCCTCTACCCCCTGCCCCCTGCCCCCTGTCCCTTACCCCCCTCTACCCCTTGGCCTACCCCCTGTCCCTTACCCCCCTCTACCCCCTGCCCCATGTCCCTTACCCCCCTCTACCCCTTGGCCTATCCCCTGTCCCTTACCCCCCTCTGCCCCCTGCCCCATGTCCCTTACACCCCTCTACCCTCTACCCCCTGTCCCTTACCCCCCTCTACCCCCTGCCCCATGTCCCTTACCCCCTCTACCCCTTGGCCTACCCCCTGTCCCTTACCCCCCTCTACCCCCTGCCCCATGTCCCTTACCCCCCTCTACCCCTTGGCCTACCCCCTGTCCCATGCCCCCCTCTACCCCCTACCCCTGTCCCTTACCCCCCTCTACCCCCTACCCCCTGTCCCTTACCCCCCCTACCCCCTGCCCCATGTCCCTTACCCCCCTCTACCCTCTACCCCCTGTCCCTTACCCCCCTCTACCCTCTACCCCCTGTCCCTTTCCCCCCCCTACCCCCTGCCCCATGTCCCTTACCCCCCTCTACCCCTTGGCCTACCCCCTGTCCCTTACCCCCCTCTACCCTCTACCCCTGTCCCTTACCCCCCTCTACCCCCTGCCCCATGTCCCTTACCCCCCTCTACCCCTTGGCCTATCCCCTGTCCCTTACCCCCCTCTACCCCCTGCCCCCTGTCCCTTACCCCCCTCTACCCCTTGGCCTACTCCCTGTCCCTTACCCCCCTCTACCCTCTACCCCCTGTCCCTTACCCCCCTCTACCCCCTGCCCCCTGTCCCTTACCCCGCTCTACCCCTTGGCCTACCCCCTGTCCCTTACCCCCCTCTACCCCTTGGCCTACCCCCTGTCCCTTACCCCCCTCTACCCCTTGGCCTACCCCCTGTCCCTTACCCCCCTCTACCCCCTTCCCCATGTCCCTTACCCCCCTCTACCCCTTGGCCTATCCCCTGTCCCTTACCCCCCTCTACCCCTTGGCCTATCCCCTGTCCCTTACCCCCCTCTACCCCCTAACCCCTGTCCCTTACCCCCTCTACCCCCTGCCCCATGTCCCTTACCCCCCTCTACCCCTTGGCCTATCCCCTGTCCCTTACCCCCCTCTATCCCCTGCCCCATGTCCCTTACCCACCTCTACCCCTTGGCCTACCCCCTGCCCATGTCCCTTACCCCCCTCTACCCTCTACTCCCTGTCCCTTACCCCCCTCTACCCTCTACCCCCTGTCCCTTACCCCCCTCTACCCCCTGCCCCATGTCCCTTACCCCCCTCTACCCCTTGGCCTACCCCCTGTCCCTTTCCCCCCTCTACCCCCTGCCCCCTGCCCCCTGTCCCTTACCCCCCTCTACCCCTTGGCCTACCCCCTGTCCCTTACCCCCCTCTACCCTCTACCCCCTGTCCCTTACCCCCCTCTACCCCTTGGCCTATCCCCTGTCCCTTACCCCCCTCTACCCCTTGGCCTATCCCCTGTCCCTTACCCCCCTCTACCCCCTGCCCCATGTCCCTTACCCCCCTCTACCCCCTGCCCCCTGTCCCTTACCCCCCTCTACCCTCTACTCCCTGTCCCTTACCCCCCTCTACCCCCTGCCCCATGTCCCTTACCCCCCTCTACCCCCTGCCCCCTGTCCCTTACCCCCCTCTACCCTCTACCCCCTGTCCCTTACCCCCCTCTACCCTCTACTCCCTGTCCCTTACCCCCCTCTACCCCCTGCCCCATGTCCCTTACCCCGCTCTACCCGTTGGCCTATCCCCTGTCCCTTACCCCCCTCTACCCTCTACCCCCTGTCCCTTACCCCCCTCTACCCTCTACTCCCTGTCCCTTACCCCCCTCTACCCCCTGCCCCATGTCCCTTACCCAGCTCTACCCCTTGGCCTATCCCCTGTCCCTTACCCCCCTCTACCCTCTACCCCCTGTCCCTTACCCCCCTCTACCCCTTGGCCTATCCCCTGTCCCTTACCCCCCTCTACCCTCTACCCCCTGTCCCTTACCCCCCTCTACCCTCTACTCCCTGTCCCTTACCCCCCTCTACCCCCTGCCCCATGTCTCTTACCCCCCTCTACCCCTTGGCCTATCCCCTGTCCCTTACCCCCCTCTACCCTCTACCCCCTGTCCCTTACCCCCCTCTACCCTCTACTCCCTGTCCCTTACCCCCCTCTACCCCCTGCCCCATGTCCCTTACCCCCCTCTACCCTCTACCCCCTGTCCCTTACCCCCCTCTACCCCTTGGCCTATCCCCTGTCCCTTACCCCCCTCTACCCTCTACCCCCTGTCCCTTACCCAGCTCTACCCCTTGGCCTACCTCCTGTCCCTTACCCCCCTCTACCCCCTGCCCCATGTCCCTTACCCCCCTCTACCCCCTGCCCCATGTCCTGACCCCTCTACCCCCTCTACCCCCTGGCTCTGCCCTTCGTGACCGGTCCATCTGTGCTGACTGAGGTATGAGGATGTGGTGTGTTTCCTGCCAGCTGGACTCAGCTTGTGGACCATGATGCTCAGGAGGAAGGGGACAGAACTACACAGGTGTCTCTCTCCACAACCTGAGTCACTTAGCCTGACATCTGACGCACCCTCACCACAAATGACTGGCTGGTACAAACAGCACGCATCCTTTAACAGAAACACACTAGAAATCCTTGTCATAGCCAAAGCCATGACCCCTGTTAACAAAAGTGTTGTTGAACAGAAAACCATTCAATGACTAATTAGCTCTCTCTCTGCACTGCACATTTAAATAATTACTTATTTGTACAGAAAATGCAATGTTTATTTGGTTTCTGCCATTTCAAAATAGAAGGTAAAACATAGTCATAACACCAGCTAGCAAATGACGGAACATGGGTGGTGGTTCAAAGCTCCAATGGTCATTTTGATTATTTCACATAAACAAAGGCCTGAGCAGGACATACAGTGCCTTGTAAAGTATTCATCCCCCTTGGCATTTTTCCTATTTTGTTACATTACAACCTGTAATTTAAATTGATTTTTATTTGGATTTCATGTAATGGACATACACAAAATAGTCCAAATTGGTGAAGTGAAATAAAAAAAATTACTTGTTTCAAAAAATTCTACAAAATAAATTATGGAAAAGTGGTGCGTGCATATGTATTCACCCCCTTTGCTATGAAGCCCCTAAATAAGATCTGGTGCAAACAATTACCTTCAGAAGTCACATAATTAGTTAAATAAAGTCCACCTGTGTGCAATCTAAGTGTCACATGATCTGTCACATGATCTCAGTATATATACACCTGTTCTGAAAGGCCCCAGAGTCTGCAACACCACTAAGCAAGGGGCACCACCAAGCAAGCGGCACCATGAAGACCAAGGAGCTCTCCAAACAGGTCAGGGACAAAGTTGTGGAGAAGTACAGATCAGGGTTGGGTTATAAAAAAATACCTGAAACTTTGAACATCCCACGGAGCACCATTAAATCCATTATTAAACAATGGAAAGAATATGGCACCACAACAAACCTGCCAAGAGAGGGCCACCCACCAAAACTCACGGACCAGGCAAGGAGGGCATTAATCAGAGAGGCAACAAAGAGACCAACGATAACCCTGAAGGAGCTGCAAAGCTCCACAGCGGAGATTGGAATATCTGTCCATAGGACCACTTTAAGGAAGAAAAAAATAAGCAAACACATTTGGTGTTCGCCAAAAGGCATGTGGGAGACTCCCCAAACATATGGAAGAAGGTACTCTGGTCAGATGAGACTAAAATTGAGCTTTTTGGCCATCAAGGAAAACACAATGTCTGGCGCAAACTCAACACCTCTCATCACCCAGAGAACAAAACATCCCCACAGCATGATGCCGCCACCACCATGCTTCACTGTGGGGATGTTTTTCATCGGCAGGGACTGGGAAACTGGTCAGAATTGAAGGAATGATGGATGGCGCTAAATACAGGGAAATCCTTGAGGGAACCTGTTTCAGTCTTCCAGAGATTTGAGACTGGGACGGAGGTTCACCTTCCAGCAGGACAATGACCCTAAGCATACTGCTAAAGCAACACTCGAGTGGTTTAAGGGGAAACATTTAAATGTCTTAAATCCAATTGAGAATCTGTGGTATGACTTAAAGATTGCTGTACACCAGCGGAACCCATCCAGCTTGAAGGAGCTGGAGCAGTTTTGCCTTGAAGAATGGGCAAAAATCCCAGTGGCTAGATGTGCCAAGCTTATAGAGACATACCCCAAGAAACTTGCAGCTGTAATTGCTGCAAAAGGTGGCTCTACAAAGTATTGACTTTGGGGGGGATGAATAGTTATGCACGCTCAAGTTTTCTGTTTAGTTTTTCTTATTTCTTGTTTGTTTCACAATAAAACATATTTTGTATCTTCAAAGTGGTAGGCATGTTGTGTAAATCAAATGATACAAACCCCCCAAAAATCCATTTTAATTCCAGGTTGTAAGGCAACAAAATAGGAAAAATGCCAAGGGGGGTGAATACATACAAAATAAAAAAAGGCCTGAGCAGGACTTACATACAAAATAAAAATTAATTAAATAAAAGTAGGGCAACAGTGCATTACTGTAAAATAAAACAAAATAAAACAGTGCATTACTGTAAAATAAAACAAAATAAAACAGTGCATTACCTTAAAATAAAACTAAATAAAAAATATTTAGCCACGATGCTGGGGCCAACCAGCTGAGCAGATAATTATATCCGGTGACAAAATTCTGTCTTAGCCAATTAAAATTGTCGATGTAGTTGGGCTTTATCCAACACTTTTTCACAAAAGCATCCTTACCAGAAGTCCCTGGCACGTTCTGAAACTTTAATTAACTGCATCACTAACCTTAACCGTTACCAGAAGTCCACCGGCACGTTCTGAAACTTTAATGAACTGCATCACTAACCCTAACCCTTACCAGAAATCCACCGGCACGTTCTGAAACTTTAATTAACTGCATCACGTGCAGAAATGTGTCTTGACAATTAGCTTACAGTGTTAGATGCCTAGTTTCTGAAAACTTTCCCCACTTGTGGCGGAAGTTCAAATCCCCCGTGGAGTGATCCTTTTTCCTTTGACATGTGGACTATCCTTCTCAACACAATACGTCTTGTCATCACCATCAATCAATCAAATGGATTTAGAAAGCCATTTTTACATCAGCAGATGTCACAAAGTGCATATACAGAAACCCAGCCTAAAACCCCAAACAGCAAGCAAAGCAGATGTAGAAGCACGGTGGCTAGGAAAAACTCCCTAGAAAGGCAGGAACCTAGGAAGAAACCTAGAGAGGAACCAGGCTCTGAGAGGTGGCCAGTCTTCTTCTGGCTGTGCCGGGGGGAGATTATATCTTCAAGATGTTCAAATGTTCATAGATGACCAGCAGGGTCAAATAATAATCAGTGGTTATAGAGGGTGCAACAGGTCAGCACCTCAGGAATAAATGTAATTTGGCTTTCATAGCCGAGCATTCAGAGGTCGAGACAGCAGGTGCAGTAAAGGCCTAATACTGAAGTGAATAAAGCCTGAATTTACACAGTGATAAAACATTTAAAAATAAGATCCTGAAATGACAGGCAGGTTGCGCTCCCACTGCCATTCCCCGTGGGCACGCAGCTCGAAAAGCTCCCCAATGAATGAAGGTAATTAGGGACAAGAAAACGATGATACCTCGTTTGGGTCTTCTTTGACCCCTCTGTCCTCTGTCCCATGTCCTGACCCCTCTACCCCCTGTCATCTGTCTTGACCCCTCAACATCGGTTCACTAGTACATCATACTTAAAACAATACTTTAATACACAAAATATCATTACAATAACTTTTAAACTAGAGATTTTAATCCAGTCAACATTTTTATCAATTGTAACCCACCAGAAAAACGTTGTTGTAAACCCTTCTCCAATTTGATCTGTGATTCGCATTACTTTGGTGTCTATAACATTGATAATCTCCGGGGTTCATGGTGAATTGGGGTGCCTTAGTATTATCCTTTTTAAGAGTGGTTATTTTAATATCAGAACAATTAGGTGAGGTTTGAGTATCACAAACATGTTCTCTTGGTATCACACAAGAGAACATGGTCTGAGGTATAGGTGCAGTTAGAAGGGTTGGCCTACAGTGGGGAAAAAAAGTATTTAGTCAGCCACCAATTGTGCAACTTCTCCCACTTAAAAAGATGAGAGAGGCCTGTAATTTTCATCATATGTACACGTCAACTATGACAGACAAATTGAGAAAGAAAAATCGAGAAAATCACATTGTAGGATTTTTAATGAATTGATTTGCAAATTATGGTGGAAAATAAGTATTTGGTCACCTACAAACAAGCAAGATTTCTGGCTCTCACAGATCTGTAACTTCTTCTTTAAGAGGCTCCTCTGTCCTCCACTCGTTACCTGTATTAATGGCACCTGTTTGAACTTGTTATCAGTATAAAATACACCTGTCCACAACCTCAAACAGTCACACTCCAAACTCCACTATGGCCAAGACCAAAGAGCTGTCAAAGGACACCAGAAACAAAATTGTAGACCTGCACCAGGCTGGGAAGACTGAATCTGCAATAGGTAAGCAGCTTGGTTTGAAGAAATCAACTGTGGGAGCAATTATTAGGAAATGGAAGACATACAAGACCACGATAATCTCCCTCGATCTGGGGCTCCACGCAAGATCTCACCCCGTGGGGTCAAAATGATCACAAGAACGGTGAGCAAAAATCCCAGAACCACACGGGGGGACCTAGTGAATGACCTGCAGAGAGCTGGGACCAAAGTAACAAAGCCTACCATCAGTAACACACTACGCCGCCAGGGACTCAAATCCTGCAGTGCCAGACATGTCCCCCTGCTTAAGCCAGTACATACCCAGGCCCGTCTGAAGTTCGCTAGAGTGCATTTGGATGATCCAGAAGAGGATTGGGAGAATGTTATATGGTTAGATGAAACCAAAATATAATTTTTGGGTAAAAACTCAACTTGTCGTGTTTGGAGGACAAAGAATGCTGAGTTGCATCCAAAGAACACATTACCTACTGTGAAGCATGGGGGTGGAAACATCATGCTTTGGGGCTGTTTTTCTGCAAAGGGACCAGGACGACTGATCCGTGTAAAGGAAAGAATGAATGGGGCCATGTACCGTGAGATTTTGAGTGAAAACCTCCTTCCATCAGCAAGAGCATTGAAGATGAAACGTGGCTGGGTCTTTCAGCATGACAATGATCCCAAACACACCGCCCGGGCAACGAAGGAGTGGCTTCGTAAGAAGCATTTCAAGGTCCTGGAGTGGCCTAGCCAGTCTCCAGATCTCAACCCCATAGAAAATCTTTGGAGGGAGTTGAAAGTCCGTGTTGCCCAGCGACAGCCCCAAAACATCACTGCTCTAGAGGATATCTGCATGGAGGAATGGGCCAAAATACCAGCAACAGTGTGTGAAAACCTTGTGAAGACTTACAGAAAACGTTTGACCTGTGTCATTGCCAACAAAGGGTATATGACAAAGTATTGAGAAAATTTTGTTATTGACCAAATACTTATTTTCCACCATAATTTGCAAATAAATTCATTTAAAATCCTACAATGTGATTTTCTGGATTTTTTTTCCTAATTTTGTCTGTCATAGTTGACGTGTACCTATGATGAAAATTACAGGCCTCTCTCATCTTTTTAAGTGGGAGACCTTCCACAATTGGTGGCTGACTAAATACTTTTTTTCCCCACTGTAGACTCAATGGTTGCTAAAATGGGAAGAGGTCTGTCCGTGATAGGGCGTTGCTCTGCCTTCTTGACATCTCAGTCGACCAGACAGGTCCTACAGGCCCTAGTTTTGTCGCACCTGGACTACTGCCCAGCTGTGTGGTCATGGGTGGCAAAGAAGGACATAGGTAAAATGCAGTTGATCCAGAACAAAGCAGAACCTATCGCACTTAGATGTACACGGAGGGAAAGTGTCAGTAACATGCATGTCAGTCTCTCCTGGCTCAAAGTTGAGGAGAGATTGACTGCACAATTGGTCTTTGTGCGAGGTATTGATGTGTTAAAGGTACCAAACTGTATGTTCAAGCAGTTGGCACACAGTTCAGACACTCATCGGTATCACACAAACAGAGGACATGCAACCAGAGGTCTCTTCAAAGTCCGCAGGTCCAGAACAGAGGCTGGGAAACACACAGTATTAAATAGAGCCATGACTACATGGACCCCTCTGCCTCCCCAGTAGAGCCATGACTACATGGACCCCTCTGCCACCCCAGTAGAGCCATGACTACATGGACCCCTCTGCCACCCCAGTAGAACCATGACTACATGGACCCCTCTGCCACCCCAGTAGAGCCATGACTACATGGACCCCTCTGCCACCCCAGTAGAGCCATGACTACATGGACCCCTCTGCCACCCCAGTAGAGCCATGACTACATGGACCCCTCTGCCACCCCAGTAGAACCATGACTACATGGACCCCTCTGCCACCCCAGTAGAGCCATGACTACATGGACCCCTCTGCCTCCCCAGTAGAGCCATGACTACATGGACCCCTCTGCCACCCCAGTAGAGCCATGACTACATGGACCCCTCTGCCACCCCAGTAGAACCATGACTACATGGACCCCTCTGCCACCCCAGTAGAGCCATGACTACATGGACCTCTCTGCCACCCCAGTAGAGCCATGACTACATGGACCCCTCTGCCACCCCAGTAGAGCCATGACTACATGGACCCCTCTGCCACCCCAGTAGAGCCATGACTACATGGACCCCTCTGCCACCCCAGTAGAGCCATGACTACATGGACCCCTCTGCCACCCCAGTAGAGCCATGACTACATGGACCCCTCTGCCACCCCAGTAGAGCCATGACTACATGGACCCCTCTGCCACCCCAGTAGAGCCATGACTACATGGACCCCTCTGCCACCCCAGTAGAGCCATGACTACATGGACCCCTCTGCCACCCCAGTAGAGCCATGACTACATGGACCCCTCTGCCACCCCAGTAGAGCCATGACTACATGGACCCCTCTGCCACCCCAGTAGAGCCATGACTACATGGACCTCTCTGCCACCCCAGTAGAGCCATGACTACATGGACCTCTCTGCCACCCCAGTAGAGCCATGACTACATGGACCTCTCTGCCACCCCAGTAGAGCCATGACTACATGGACCCCTCTGCCACCCCAGTAGAGCCATGACTACATAGAACTCTCTGCCACCCCAGGTAACTCCAGCTAGCAATAAAAACAGATTTAAAAAACCAGATAAAAGAACACCTGACTGCACAAGGGGGCCTGAAGAGACACAGCCATTTGATATATCTGGTATTGTAATATACACTGTACTATCTATTAGACAGGGGACTGCAAGGGGCCTGAAGAGACCCAGCCATTTGATATATCTGGTATTGTAATATACACTGTACTATCTATTAGACAGGGGACTGCAAGGGGCCTGAAGAGACCCAGCCATTTGATATATCTGGTATTGTAATATACACTGGACTATATATTAGACCTAGATAGTGTGTGTGTGTACTGACATGTAGGCTATGTGTGATGTTTTAAATGTATGTATTTCAGTCCTTGACTAATAATGTTCTGTACTATGTATTATGTCATGTTTCATGTGGACCCCAGGAAGAGTAGCTAATGCTTTTGCAGCAACTAATGGGGATCCTAATAAATACCAAATACATGGACACATCTGAAATCAGGCTACCTGATGGGACTTTGATAAATCCAGAAAATCGCTCTACCACAGCTACCATGTTATCTTTACTAAGCATACAGTGGGGGAAAAAAGTATTTAGTCAGCCACCAATTGTGCAAGTTCTCCCACTTAAAAAGATGAGAGAGGCCTGTAATTTTCATCAGAGGTACACGTCAACTATGACAGACAAAATGAGATTTTTCTTTCCAGAAAATCACATTGTAGGATTTTTAATGCATTTATTTGCAAATTTTGGTGGAAAATAAGTATTTGGTCAATAACAAAAGTTTCTCAATACTTTGTTATATACCCTTTGTTGGCAATGACACAGGTCAAACGTTTTCTGTAAGTCTTCACAAGGTTTTCACACACTGTTGCTGGTATTTTGGCCCATTCCTCCATGCAGATCTCCTCTAGAGCAGTGATGTTTTGGGGCTGTCACTGGGCAACACAGACTTTCAACTCCCTCCAAAGATTTTCTATGGGGTTGAGATCTGGAGACTGGCTAGGCCAATCCAGGACCTTGAAATGCTTCTTACGAAGCCACTCCTTCGTTGCCCGGGCGGTGTGTTTGGGATCATTGTCATGCTGAAAGACCCAGCCACGTTTCATCTTCAATGCCCTTGCTGATGGAAGGAGGTTTTCACTCAAAATCTCATGATACATGGCCCCATTCATTCTTTCCTTTACACGGATCAGTCGTCCTGGTCCCTTTGCAGAAAAACAGCCCCAAAGCATGATGTTTCCACCCCCATGCTTCACAGTAGGTATGGTGTTCTTTGGATGCAACTCAGCATTCTTTGTCCTCCAAACACGACGAGTTGAGTTTTTACCAAAAAGTTATATTTTGGTTTCATCTGACCATATGACATTCTCCCAATCCTCTTCTGGATCATCCAAATGCACTCTAGCAAACTTCAGACGGGCCTGGACATGTACTGGCTTAAGCTGGGGGACACGTCTGGCACTGCAGGATTTGAGTCCCTGGCGGCGTAGTGTGTTACTGATGGTAGGCTTTGTTACTTTGGTCCCAGCTCTCTGCAGGTCATTCACTAGGTCCCCCCGTGTGGTTCTGGGATTTTTGCTCACCGTTCTTGTGATCATTTTGACCCCACGGGGTGAGATCTTGCGTGGAGCCCCAGATCGAGGGAGATTATCAGTGGTCTTGTATGTCTTCCATTTCCTAATAATTGCTCCCACAGATTTCTTCAAACCAAGCTGCTTACCTATTGCAGATTCAGTCTTCCCAGCCTGGTGCAGGTCTACAATTTTGTTTCTGGTGTCCTATGACAGCTCTTTGGTCTTGGCCATAGTGGAGTTTGGAGTGTGACTGTTTGAGGTTGTGGACAGGTGTATTTTATACTGATAACAAGTTCAAACAGGTGCCATTAATACAGGTAACGAGTGGAGGACAGAGGAGCCTCTTAAAGAAGAAGTTACAGGTCTGTGAGAGCCAGAATATTGCTTGTTTGTAGGTGACCAAATACTTATTTTCCACCATAATTTGCAAATAAATTCATTAAAAATCCTACAATGTGATTTTCTGGAGAAAAGAAATCTCAATTTGTCTGTCATAGTTGACATGTACCTATGATGAAAATTACAGGCCTCTCTCATCTTTTTAAGTGGGAGAAGTTGCACAATTGGTTGCTGACTAAATACTTTTTTTCCCCACTGTATATGTTTTGACAATGACAGCTTGCTATCTAGGGTTACACCCAGCAGTTTAGTCTCCTCAAATTGTTCAATAGCCACATTATTCAATAATAGATCTAAACTGGGTTTAGCATTGGGCGATTGATTTGTCCCCAAAATTATGCTTTTAGTTTTTGAGATATTTAGCACCAGCCTATTGCTAGTTACCCGAACATCTCATTCCATAATCATGGGCATTAATGTGGAGTTGGTTCCCCCTTTGCTGCTATAACAGCCTCCACTCTTCTGGAAAGGCTTTCCACTAGATCTTGGAACATTTCTGCAGGGACTTGCTTCCATTCAGCCACAAGAGCATTAGTGAGGTCGGGCACTGATGTTGGGCGATTAGGCCTGGCTCGCAGTCGGCGTTCCAATTCATCCCAAAGGTGTTCGATGGGGTTGAGGTCAGGGCTCTGTGCAGGCCAGTCAAGTTCTTCCACACCGATCTCGACAAACCATTTCTGTGTGGACCACGCTTTGTGCATGGGGGAATTGTCATGGTGAAACAGGAAAGGGCCTTCTCCAAACTGATGCCACAAATTTGGAAGCACAGAATCATCTAGAATATATGTAGCATTTAGATTTCCCTTCACTGGAACTAAGGGGCCTAGCCCGAACCATGAAAAACAGCCCCAGACCATTATTCCTCCTCCACCAAACTTTACAGTTGGCACTATGCATTGGGGCAGGTAGCGTTCTCCTGGCATTGTTGTAGAAAATTGTCTTTGACCTCAGTCAAACACAAAGTACTTTCAGAGTTTTTGTAGAATTAAGATAGACTTTATTACAGATAATATAGCCGAGGTGGTCTGCAGAGCATCTAACTTTCCACCTCTCAGCTCTGTTTATATTGTCACTTTACATACATTTTAGCTTAATCCCTCCCTCTTTGGTTCCTCCACCACTGTCTCCAGTTTTCACCTCTTGACCGCTCCGCCCACTTCCTTAATGGCGGTATCTGACTTCTCTCCCTTCTAGTTACATTTACATTACATTTTAGTCATTTAGCAGACGCTCTAGTTCCGTGTCTGGAAACAATAGTGGTGGGACAAAGCCCTGTCATGCTCCGTTCTGGCCCCCTAATTGATTCCCAAACCTATCAATCGATACTTAAACATGGCAGGTCCATAATCAATCTCTCAAACATATACCAGCCTCCTCCCTCTGTACCACTCAGTCCAAACGCCCCTCATGCTGTGATCAACCATGTTTAGTCTGAACTCTGTTCAACCCTGGCTCCGTTCCAGGACTATGCCTGAGGAGAGAGGCAAAGGGCAACAGTCTGGTTTCAGTCACTGATAAGGCAGGACAGCCGTGGATTAGGGAGGAGCGAGGAATTTGACCCGAAGACAGGTCAGATGAAAAGAGAATCAACAGTCCTATTTCCCCCATATACCAGGCAGGTCAGATGAAGAGAGACTCAACAGTCCTATTTCCCCCATATACCAGGCAGGTCAGATGAAGAGAGACTCAACAGTCCTATTTCCCCCATATACCAGGCAGGGCAGTGACTACACCAGGGAGAGGAACCAATTACGTTATTGTCTAGCAACAGAGATGTACCCATGTTTAACCCTGGCTCTGTGTTCGTCATGTTGTGATTAACTATGTTTATCTTATAGTCTACTGAGTCTGAAGAGATTTAACTATAGTCTAATGAAAAATCCCAATCAGCATCCGCCAAACCCAGATGTTTGTCGGACTGCCAGATGGTAAAGCATGATTCCTCACTCCAGAGAACTTGTTTCCACTGCTCCAGAGTCCAATGGTGGCGAGCTTTACACCACTCCAGCTTTACACCACTCCAGCTTTACACCACTCCATCTTTACACCACTCCATCTTTACACCACTTCATCTTTACACCACTCCAGCTTTACACCACTCCAGCTTTACACCACTCCAGCTTTACACCACTCCAGCTTTACACCACTCCAGCTGACGCTTGGCATTGCACATGGTGATCTTAGGCTGGTGTGCGGCTGCTCGGCCATGGAAACCCATTTCATGAAGCTCCCGACGAACATTTATTGTGCTGAAGTTGCTTCCAAAGGCAGTTTGGAACTCTGTAGTGAGTGTTGCAACCGAGGACAGTGTCATGATGTAACTGGATAGGAACCCAAATGCAGACAACTACACAGAGCCAGAGAAGGTTTAACAGGTTTATTACAAAGTAAACTTGTCCAGGTTTCCAAAAGTAGGGGGGAAGAGCAAGTCCAGGTCTACAGGGAGGGTAACAGATCCAGGTTCTGAGCAGGAGTGGTACCGTAACGTCCTAGTGTCCGGGGTGAGTCCAAAAGGGAAGTCCAGTAGTGGTAAGCGGGATGGTGGTGGCAGGAGTGAAGCGGAGGCAGGAGTCAGGTTCCAATAATCTGTGGCACAGGAGAAATGTAAATAGAACAGGCCAAAAACACAAAGAGCGAAAACAAGCAGGTTGAATCAGCAGCGAGACTAACATGGTCGTCTTGACTATGATCTGACGATGAGTGGCAAGTTTGACCGGGTCTTTAAGGCTGAGGTGATTATGGTGAATGAGCTGCAGCTGGAACCCTGACTCCCGCACACCAGACTTCACTCCTGCAATCAAGGACAGACAGAGGGGAGGGGGAGAGCAGAGAGAGAGCTACCTAGCAGCAGTAGGCCTAACAGACAGACGATTTTTGCGCGCTACACGCTTCAGCACTCGGCGGTCCCGTTCTGTGAGCTTGTTTGGCCTACCACTTCGCAGACGTTGTTGCTCCTAGAGGTTTCCACTTCACAATAACCACACTGACAGTTGACCGGGGCAGCTCTAGCAGGGCAGACATTTGACGAAGTGACTTGTTGGAAAGGTGGCATCCTATGACGGTGCCACGTTGAAAGTCACTGAGCTCTTCAGTAAGGCCATTCTACTGCCAATGTTTGTCTATGGAGATTGCATGGCTGTGTGCTCGATTTTATACACCTGTCAGCAACGGGTGTGGCTGAAATAGCCAAATCCACTAATTTGAAGGGGTGTCCACATACTTTTGTATATATAGTGTATCATGACAGCTGTGATGGAAACAGGAAGTTTCAGGAAAATTTTATAAACGCTGACAGATCATTTGTTCCTTTGACAAGGTGGGATATTTTTGTGTCTGTAAAATTATTTATGCGTGAAATGGCAGCGGAAACGCCTTTATACGCAAATATTGCTATAACAACCACCATATGGAAGTAAAAGTTATGCAATGACATGGTGTGTGGTCCTCCCACTACGACTCGGGAAACCATGCAGTTTATTAGGCGACAGATTAAATAAATGATGATGAACTTCACAGGGTGGTGAAAGTGCACGGTGATCTTGATGCTCCTTTACAAAAAATATCGAGGGTCTTATTCTGCTGACATGATGATCGATGCTTGACTGCCATTTGACAAATAAAAATAGTCTCGTTCTTATCCATAATCTCATGTAGACTAGCCTTTTGAGCTCTATGGACTTCATCCAACATGTTACTGGGCCCACCCATAACCACAGCCATACTCTGGACCTGGTTATTACCAAGGGGCTTTCTGTTGACATATCCTCTATTGTTGATGTTGCTTTATCTGATCACCACTGTGGATGTTTTACTACCTTGTTGCCCATAGCAACACAGGGTAATACTGAACGCATTATTAAGAAACGCTGTCTGACCTCTAAAGTAGCTACAGATTTTATTGAGTGTATGAACAATACTCCACCACCTATTCTGCCTTCCTCTTGTGGTGATTTAGTTGGTAACATTAATAGCAAATGAAGGCCAACCACATATTACCAATAGCTCCAGTAAGGTTGAAAAAGGCCCCATCCAAACGGAGAGCCCCTTGGATGAGGAAACTAATCAATTAAAGAGAAATTGCAGAAAGGCAGAGGGGAAGTGGAGAAAGTCAAAGTTGCAGGTCCATTATGATATTCTGAGAGAGCAACTTGGCATATATAACAAGGCAGTTAGAAATGCCAGACGGGCTCATTTTTCTAACTTGATCACTATTAATCAGAATAAATCGAGAGTGCTCTTGTCACGGTTTCGGCCGAGACTGCTCCTCCTCCTGGTTCGGGCAGGCAAAGGCGTTCGCCGTCCCCGGAGTACTAGCTGCCACCGTTGGATGTTTCATGTGCGATTGCTTTTGTCTGTCCGTTGCACCTGTGTCTGGTTTGCGTTGATTACATGTCCTATAAGTTCCCTGTGTTTGTATGGATTAGTTGTGTGTTGTTTTCGCCAGTCGTCTTGTGTTTCGTGTCGTGTTTTGTGTATTTTTGTAATTACGCTTGTGTGTGCGTAATTGCGCTTAGTCGCCACCTTGTTTGTCTTGTGGCCGTGCATAGTGTTTGTACTTTGTTCATTTTTGGACTTTAGTAAACATTTTGGACTAAGCCTCGGTGTCCTGCGCCTGACTTCAACCCCACCTACACCTCACATTATGACAGAACAACACACCATCATGGAGTCAGCAGGAGCAGTGGCGGCACCCAGGTTGCTGGAGGAACAATTACGATATCAAGACATTTTGTTCCAGCAACTTGAGGCCGCCCTTGACGAGGCGTCCAACAAGCTGAGTCGTTTGGTGACTAGGGAAGTGCCCACGCCATCGCCCACTATCCCATCACCAACGACCAGTCCTCCTCTCTCAGCACCGGGACCCAGTGGCATTCGGCTCTCGCTCCCGAGGGCATATGACGGGTCTGCAGCCGGGTGTCAGGGGTTCCTCCTGCAGATAGAACTATACCTGGCTACTATACACCCAGCGCCCTCGGGATACGAGAGCGTCTCCGCCCTCATCTCCTGTCTATCCGGCAAGGCGTTGGAATGGGCCAACGCCGAATGGAGGAGAATAGACGCAGCTACCATCACCTACGCTGAGTTCTCCCGCCGCTTCCGGGCAGTCTTCGATCACCCACCTGAAGGGAAGGCGGCGGGGGAGCGTCTGTTCTACCTCCGACAGGAGAAGAGGAGCGCACAGGAGTTCGCACTGGAGTTCCGGACGTTAGCTGCGGATTCGGGATGGAATGAGAGGGCCCTCATCGACCAGTACCGGTGTAGCCTGCGAGAGGACGTCCGTCGTGAGCTGGCCTGCAGGGACAACAATCTATGCTTCGACCAGCTGGTGGACATCTCCATCAGGCTTGACACCCTGCTGGCCGCCCGCGGACGTCACGAGTGGGGGTCGTCCATTCCATCCTCCAGCACCTCTGAGCCAATTCCTATGGAGCTCGGGGGTGCTGGCGCTAGAGAGAGGAGGAGGGAGAACCCGAGGAGGGCCAACCCCTGCACCAACTGTGGCCGTGGAGGACACACCGCGGCCAGGTGCTGGGGAAGGTTTTCTGAGAGAGGGGACAACAGGTCACGCACTGGGGAGTCATTTCAGGTGAGTAGGCGCCCCACTTACCCAGAGCTCTCTGTTGGTCACATGAGCATTCCTGTGCGTTTCCCACAGGTGGCACCTCATTCCCAGCATAAGGCGCTAGTAGATTCAGGCGCAGCTGGGAACTTTATTGATAGGGCATTTTGTGCTAGGTTAGGAATTCCCCTTCGGCCGGTAGAAGTTCCATTCCCTGTCCATGCTTTAGACAGCCGGCCGTTTGGGTCAGGTCTGATCAGGGATGTCACAGCACCGCTGACGATGACTACGCAGGGGGGTCATGAGGAAGTCATTCAGTTCTATCTGATTGACTCTCCTGCATATCCAGTGGTGTTGGGGCTTCCCTGGTTAAGCACCCACGATCCTACCATAGCGTGGCAACAGAGGGCTCTTATGGAGTGGTCTGCCCAGTGTGTAGGGAGATGTCTAGGTGTTTCCATAGGGGCGACCTCGGTAGAGAGTCCGAACCAAGTGCCCGCACTGCGCATTCCCCCCGAGTATGAGGATTTAGCACTAGCGTTTAGCAAAGCGAGGGCAGCACGGCTACCTCCTCATAGACAGGGGGACTGTGCGATAAATCTCCAGACCGGAGCAGCTCTTCCCAGGAGTCATGTGTATCCCTTGTCTCAAGAGGAAACTGCGGCTATGGAGACTTACATAGCCGAGTCCTTGGCACAGGGATACATACGGCCCTCTACTTCTCCGGTCTCCTCGAGTTTCTTCTTTGTGAAGAAGAAGGACGGGGGATTGCGCCCGTGTATTGATTACCGTAGTCTCAATCAGATCACAGTAAAATACAGTTACCCACTTCCACTGATTGCGACGATGACGGAGTCATTACGCGGAGCGCGTTTCTTCACAAAGTTGGATCTCAGGAGCGCGTACAATTTGGTGCACATTAGGGAGGGGGATGAATGGAAAACAGCATTTAGCACCACCTCGGGTCATTACGAGTATCTCGTCATGCCGTACGGGTTAATGAATGCTCCTTCAGTCTTCCAATCCTTTGTTGATGAGATTTTCCGGGACATGCATGGGCAGGGTGTAGTGGTGTACATTGACGACATTCTAGTGTATTCTTCTACACGAGCCGAGCATGTAGCCCAGGTGCGCCGAGTATTGAGACGACTGTTGGAGCATGACTTGTATGTCAAGGCAGAGAAATGCTTGTTCTTCCAGGAGTCCGTCTCTTTTTTGGGTTATCGGTTGTCCGCGTCTGGCGTGGAGATAGAGGTAGATCGGGTATCGGCTGTGCGTAATTGGCAAACTCCAACCACCGTAAAAGAGGTGCAGCGGTTCTTGGGTTTTGCTAATTACTATCCGAGGTTTATCCGGGGCTTTGGACAGGTTGCAGCTCCCATTACATCTCTGCTAAAGGGGGGTCCGGTGCGCTTGCAGTGGTCAGCTGAGGCGGACAGGGCATTTGTCAAGCTGAAGAACCTGTTCGCCTCGGCCCCGGTGCTGGCGCATCCGGATCCCTCTTTGCCTTTCCAAGTAGAGGTGGACGCGTCCGAGACCGGTATTGGGGCAGTCCTGTCACAACGGTCCGGCACGCCACCTAAGCTCCGCCCCTGTGCGTTCTACTCCAAGAAGCTCAGCTCGGCGGAGCGCAATTATGACGTTGGGGACAGGGAGCTGTTAGCTGTAGTCCAGGCCCTAAAGGTGTGGAGGCATTGGCTTGAGGGGGCTCAACACCCTTTTCTCATTCTGACTGATCACCGTAACCTGGAGTACATCCGGGCAGCTAGGAGATTGAACCCTCGTCAGGCTAGGTGGAACATGTTCCTGACCCGGTTTGTTTTTAAGATCACATACATCCCTGGGTCCCAGAACGGTAAGGCAGACGCACTGTCCCGGCAGTATGACACGGAGGAGAGATCCATTGAGCCCACTTCCATACTTCCGGAGTCTTGTCTGGTGGCTCCGGTAGTGTGGGAGGTCGATGCGGAAATCGAGCGGGCGCTGCGTACCGACCCTACTCCCCCCGAGTGTCCTGTGGGGCGGACGTACGTTCCGCTCGAGGTTCGTGATCGGCTTATTTCTTGGGCTCATACATCACCCTCCTCTGGACATCCTGGTATTGGTCGGACGGTGCACTGCCTTAGCGTGAAATACTGGTGGCCAACGTTAGCCAGGGATGTGAGGGTTTATGTCTCCTCCTGCTCGGTGTGTGCCCAGTGTAAGGCACCTAGACATTTGCCCAGGGGTAAGTTACATCCTCTGCCCGTTCCACAACGACCATGGTCCCACCTATCGGTAGATTTTGTGACCGATCTACCCCCTTCCCAGGGTAATACCACCATTTTGGTCGTTGTGGATCGGTTTTCTAAGGCCTGTCGTCTCCTCCCACTGCCGGGTCTCCATACTGCCCTACAGACCGCCGAGGCCCTCTTTACCCACGTGTTCCGGCACTATGGGGTCCCCGAGGATATTGTGTCCGACCGAGGTCCCCAGTTCACCTCCAGAGTCTGGGGGGCTTTTATGGAACGCCTGGGGGTCTCGGTTAGCCTTACCTCTGCGAAACATACAGAATGCTGCAGCACGGGTAATGACCAAGACTAGACGGAGAGCACACATTACACCGGTTTTAAAGTCTCTGCACTGGCTGCCTTTGAGTTTTAGAATTCATTTAAATATTTTTCTATTGGTTTTTAATTGTGCACCCCAATACATGTCAGACATGCTTTTAAGTGATGTACCCAGTAGGTCCCTCAGGTCCTCTGGCACTGGCCTTTTAACTATCCCAAAGCCTAGGACCAAGAGGCATGAAGAGGCAGCCTTTAGTTATCATGCCCCCAGCCTCTGGAATAGTCTGCCAGAGAACCTGATGGGGGATGAAACTGTGGACATACAGTATTGAAAAGAGATCTTAAAACACATCTTTATAGCTTTGCTTTTCCTCAGGGTGCTTTTTAGTCGTTCAGTTTGTGTCATTCTTCTGTTTTTTATCTGATGTTTGTTGTCTAGTAAATATTTAAGCTGTTATTATTTTATTTTATTCTGTAAAGCACATTGCATTCCATTCCATGTCTGAAATGTGCTGTTTAAACAAAGCTTGATTTGATTTACCCGCACTGTACCTGCCAGCTGTTAGCTAGAGAACACATGCCAAAACCAGAGTAGCCACATTTGCTATTTAACGCAACCGTTTTTGTGACAAAACTATCGGTAGAGTTGAATGTGATGGAAACACACTGAACTTGTATTCGGTACTTGAAAACTTAAGCGAAAAATCACATGTTGTGTGCGCTACCTCACACACTGATTTTATCTGCAGCAAGTCCGTTTGGTGGAAAAACCACTGGTGAGAAAATACGCATATTTTCTTTATGCATATTTTAGAATATTCGCATGAAAATCTGTCGCCAATTGGATGGAAACTAATGTTTGATTTGTTTTCAAACTCTTTGTGGTGCTGTGTGATCTGTGGGAAATATGTGTCTCTATTGTGGTCATACATTTGGCAGGAGGTTCCTCTCTGGCTTTAGTAGACCGGAAGCGAGGAGAACGCTCCCGGTGACGTGACAGGAAGAACCAATGTGGAGACTGTAGCTAGCAGCTAGACAGTCTCCTGTTACTTGCTCAACTGCCGCCTTACTAAACTAGCTAGCTTGCTAGTTGTTACAAACATGGACAACTCTGGAAAAGAGAAGGAAGCCTCGGCTCTGATGGCTGAGGCTGAAAAGAAACTGAAATCATCTCAGTCGTTTTTTGGGGCGTTGTTTGGGTGAGCATTCCAGCTAACTAGCCCCGTTAGCTTAGCTAGCAATAGCAAATGGTAGAGTAACGCTAGTTATGTAGCTAGTTAGCTACTAGTTACCAGAGCCATATAGTTACCAACTACCCTCTAACGTTAATTTTCGAAGAGCAATTTAATCATCCAGCTAGTAGTTTGTTTAGCTAGCTAGCAATCAAGTCAACAAAGTAACTTAGCTAATGTAAGTTAGCAAACGTTACCCTGTTGTACAAAAACGAAATAACCAAACAGTTGAACTTGTGAGTTCTTTGACGTGCATTAGGTTGTATATCTATATTTGCTGGTAACACATGAGAGTAAAATATTGCCACTTATTTAGCGACTAAACAGCCCGTTGTCAGCTGATTTCGAAATGATGACGTCTAGTTGTAGGAACTAACGTTAGTGTTATATAATGTTCCCCATCTGATCCTGTTCCCCAATCCACTACTAAAGGATTGGCTTCTCACTTTACTGTAAACATCAACAATGACTGCTTACTGATGTTTCTCAATATATGACTGTCATGTTTTTTTTATTTTTCTTAAAAAGCCTAAATAATGATAATTGTTGCCTCATCTAATGCACACATTCAAACTGATATTATAACAGTAGTTTTTGCCAATAGTCAGTGATATACTTTACAATATTGAAACAAAGCCTATACTGTATGACTGTTACTAGACTGTGTTACTAATCCTGATACCACCTGTTTAGCGCCACTGGCTCACTGTTACTCTTCTTCTGTTGATGCAGAGGCTCATCCAAGATGGAGGAGGTCTGTGATATTTACACCAGGGCTGCCAACATGTACAAGATGGCAAAGAACTGGTGTGGTGAGAACACTGTCTTGTAACCATATAGAACTGGTGTGGTGAGATCACTGTCTTGTAGCCATATAGAACTGGTATGGTGAGAACACTGTCTTGTAACCATATAGAACTGGTGTGGTGAGATCACTGTCTTGTAACCATATAGAACTGGTGTGGTGAGAACACTGACTTGTAGCCATATAGAACTGGTGTGGTGAGAACACTGTCTTGTAACCATATAGAACTGGTGTGGTGAGATCACTGTCTTGTAGCCATATAGAACTGGTGTGGTGAGAACACTGACTTGTAACCATATAGAACTGGTGTGGTGAGATCACTGTCTTGTAGCCATATAGAACTGGTGTGGTGAGAACACTGTCTTGTAACCATATAGAACTGGTGTGGTGAGATCACTGTCTTGTAACCATATAGAACTGGTGTGGTGAGAACACTGACTTGTAGCCATATAGAACTGGTGTGGTGAGAACACTGACTTGTAGCCATATAGAACTGGTGTGGTGAGATCACTGTCTTGTAACCATATAGAACTGGTGTGGTGAGAACACTGACTTGTAACCATATAGAACTGGTGTGGGGAGAACACTGACTTGTAACCATATACAGTGCCTTCAGAAAGTATTCATACCCTATGACTTATTCCACATTTTGTTGTGTTACAGCCTAAATTCAAAATTGATTAAAACATGTTCTTCTCGCCCATCTACACACAATTACCCATAATGACAAAGTCAAAACATATTTTTAGAAATGTTTGTAAATTTATTGAAAATGAAATACAGAAATATCTCATTTGCATAAGTAGTCACACCCTTGAGTCAATACATGTTAGTCGCCTTTGGCAGCGATTATTGGGTAAGTCTCTAAGCACTTTGTACACCTGAATTGCACAATATTTGCCCATTTTTAATATTTAAAAAAAATCTTCACGCTCTGTCAAATTGGTTGTTGACCATTGCTAGACCATTTTAAAGTCTTGCCAAAGATTTTCAAGCCGATTTCAGTCCAAACGGTAACTCGGCCACTCAGGAACATTCACTGTCTTCTTGGTAAGCAACTCCAGTGTAGATTTGACCTTGTGTTTTAGGTTATTGTCCTGCTGAATGGTGAATTAATCTCCCAGACTAACCCAGGTTTTCCTCTAGGATTTTGCCTGTGCTTAGCTACATTTTTTCATCCTGAAAAACCCCAGTCCTTAACGATTACAAGCATACCCATAACATGATGCAGCCACCACTATGCTTGACAATATAGAGAGTGGTTCTCAGTAATGTGTTGTTTTGGATTTGCCCCAAACATAACACTTTTACATTTTTAAAATGTTTAACCTTTATTTAACCTGGTAAGACCCATTGAGGTTAAAAACCTCTTATGCGAGGGTGACCTGGAAAGAAGGCAAAACAGGGAAATAGAAGCGTGTAAATAAAATACTACAGAAAAATACAAAATACACACAAAAGACAGTCACAAGTTCCAGATACAATTGAAGATTAGAAACAACTGCAGCTTCACAAACAGTGTTGTCAGATTGAAGATTAGAAACTGTGTTGTCAGATTGAAGATTAGAAACTGTGTTGTCAGATTGAAGATTAGAAACTGTGTTGTCAATCAGTCTTAAAAACAGGCACTAACTCCCCTAACTTTAATATCTTTTGAAGCATGTTCCAGGATGAAGGGGCATTATGGGAAAAATATTGTTTCCCCATCTCAGTTCTAGCCTTAAACAGACAAGGACAGCAGCGACTGTGAACGAAGACTAGATACAAAGGGAGTTGTCCTATCAATGCTTTGTACACGAAAGTGTACCAGTGCTTTAGCCTCCTGGTGGAGAGAGCAGTCCATTGCACCATAGTACACAAATTACAGTGATGAGTGAGTGATCTAGCATATGTAATATATTTTAAAGCACCATGATACACTGTGTCCAGAGTTGTTAAGATACTTGCTGAGGCATATAGACACTATCACCATAATCCAGCACTGATTAAAAAAAAGTGCTTTGAACAACATCCTTTCTGACTAACATTGAAAAGCAAGATTTGTTCCTAAAATAGAAACCCAATTTCAACTTCAGTTTCTTCGTCAAGTTATCAATGTGCTGTTTAAAATTCAGCTTTTCATCTAACCAAATCCCAAGATGCTTATAGGAGGTGACCCTATCGATTTGCTGGTCTTTTATAGTTAAAATCTGCAAGTGACTCCATCTGTTTACTTTCAGGGAAGAGAAACCATACATTTTGTTTTCCTTGCATTAAGCACAAGATTCAATTCAAAAAGCTGCCTTTGAATAACATCAAAAGCCAACTAAGTCCTGAAAAGCATTCTCAATATTAAATGCGCTAGAATAAATAATTGTGTCATCAGCAGCTGGATTCCAAGATGAAATAGCAGTGCGGTCGTGTTTTCTGTAGTGTCCTCATGTAAATAGCCTGTTTTTAGTTTTTTTGTCTTTTTCGTATATATTTCTCAATCTCACTTTCCATCCTTTAACTAAATATACTTTCCTGCAACCCACCCCACTCAATGTGGAACGGATTCTATTATTTCTTCATACAGTTTTATCCAGAACCTCTGGTTGAAACTAGCCAGCTAGCCAGCTAACAAGCTACTTGCTATTAGCCACCGTTAGCGGCCTTCACCATTGTCCGTGGCCGTGGCCTGCACTACCTACCAGCCAGCTCTAGCCTGGACAATTATCGGCCAGTCTGCACATCGCGCTATCGAGCCAGAGCATATCGGATTTTCTGCTGGAATCACGGAATCACTGGACCTTAACACCGGATCATCGCAACTAGCTAGCTGCAACCGAATGGCTGTTGTCGTTGTTGGCTAATCACCACTGTCCTGAAGCTAACCCCAGTTAGCCTTGAGCTAGCCTCGAGCCAGGCCCATCTCCCGGCAATCTACCTCTCTGTCAATCGGACGGGACCTCTTAGTGTTGACACGGAGCCCCGCCGATCCATCACGACTGGTCTGCTGACATAATCGTCTGATGTGGATTGAACAGGCTTCCCGTTGCGACGACCACGAAGATCCATCTGCTAGCCCCGGCCCGCTAGCACACGCAATCAACAGCCGTACCTCCAGCTCGCCTGTAGCGTAGCAGCCACTGAACTGTTCCCAGACTTACTTATTGCTGTTCACTGGACCTTATAATCACTCAGCTACACAGCTGATGCCTGCTGGACTGTTCCTTTATACGGTACCCCATCCTGTTTATCTGTTTAGCCTCAGCTCAAACTTTATCGCCATTACCAGTTGTTGTCTTAGCTCTCTCGAATAACACCTGTGACTGCTTTATGCCTATCTCCCATGTCAATATGCCTTGCCTATTGCTGTTTCAGTTAGTTCTAACTGTACTTTTTCACTGTAGAGCCCCCAGTCCTGCTCAACCTGTCTCAGATAGCTCCTTTGTCCCACCCCCCATACACGCGGAGACCGGCTCAATCGGTGCCTACCATGATGCTATCTCTTTCATCTTTACCCAACGCTTAGGTTTACCTCCACTGTACTCATATCCTTCCATATCCTTGTCTGTACATAATGCCCTGAATCTATTCTACAACGCCCGGAAATCTGCCCCTTTTTTTCTCTGTACCCAACGCACTAGAAGACCAGTTCTTAAAGC
Organism: Coregonus lavaretus; assembly: GCF_964263955.1. Classification (NCBI taxonomy): domain Eukaryota; kingdom Metazoa; phylum Chordata; class Actinopteri; order Salmoniformes; family Salmonidae; genus Coregonus; species Coregonus lavaretus. The sequence continues at coordinate 46,434,431 of NC_140013.1, read as the reverse complement.
CTTTAGCCGTATCCTTACTCTACTCCTCCTCTGTTCCTCTGGTGATGTAGAGGTTAACCCAGGCCCTGCAGCCCCCAGTATCACTCCTACTCCCCAGGAGGTATCATTTGTTGACTTCTGTAACCGCAAAAGCCTTGGTTTCTTGCATGTTAACATCAGAAGCCTCCTCCCTAAGTTTGAGTTATTCACTGCGTTGGCACACTCCGCCAACCCTGATGTTCTAGCAGTGTCTGAATCCTGGCTCAGGAAGGCCACCAAAGATTCTGAAATTTCCATTCCCAACTACAACATTTTCTGTCTACATAGAACTGCCAAAGGGGGCGGAGTTGCAATCTACTGTAGAGATAGTATGATAGAGCTCTGCAGGCTATCAGGTCTGTGCCCAAACAGTTTGAGATTCTACTTCTAAAAATCCACCTTTCCAGAAATAAGTCTCTCACTGTTACCACTTGCTACAGACCCCCCTCAGCCCCCAGCTGTGCCCTGAACACCATATGTGAACTGATTGCCCCCCATCTATCCTCAGAGTTCGTACTGCTTGGTGACCTAAACTGTGATATGCTTAACACCCCGGCCGTCCTACAATCTAAACTAGATGCCCTCAATCTCACACAAATTATCAAGGAACCTCCCAGGTACAACCCTAAATCTGTTAACATGGGTACCCTCATAGATATCATCCTGACTAACTTACCCTCTAAAGACACCTCCGCTGTCTTCAACCAGGATCTCAGCGATCACTGCCTCATTGTCTGCGTCCGTAATGGGTCCGCGGTCAAACGACCACCCCTCATCACTGTCAAACGCTCCCTAAAACACTTCAGCGAGCAGGCCTTTCTATTTGACCTGGCCCGGGTATCCTGGATGGATATTGATCTCATTCTGTCAGTAGAGGATGCGTGGTTGTTCTTTAAAAGTGCTTTCCTCTCCATCTTAAATAAGCATGCCCCATTCAAAAATGTCAGAACTAAGAACAGATATAGCCCCTGGTTCACCACAGACTTGACAGCCCTTGACCAGCACAAAAACATCCTGTGGCGTACTGCATTAGCATCGAACAGCCCCCGCGATATGCAACTTTTCAGGGAAGTCAGGAACCAATATACACTCCAAAAAGTTTTGGGACACTGTAAAGTCCATGGAGAATAAGAGCACCTCCTCCCAGCTGCCCACTGCACTGAGGCTAGGAAACACTGTCACTACCGATAAATCTACGATAATCCAAAATTTCAACAAGCATTTTGCTACGGCTGACCATGCTTTCCACCTGGCTACCCTTACCCCTGCCACCAGCTCTGCACCCTCTGCTGCAACTTGCCCATGCCTGGTTTCCGAGCTGGTCATGGGTGCACCTCAGCCACGCTCAAGGTCCTAAACAATATAATAACCGCGATAGATAATAGACAGTACTGTGCAGCCGTCTTCATTGACCTGGCCAAGGCTTTTGACTCTGTCAATCACCGCATTCTTATTGGCAGACTAAATAGCCTTGGTTTCTCAAATGACTGCCTCGCCTGGTTCACCAACTACTTCTCAGATAGAGTTCAATGTGTCAAATCGGAGGGCCTGTTGCCTGGACCTCTGGCAGTCTCTATGGGGGTGCCACAGGGTTTAATTCTCGGGCCGACTCTATTCTCTGTGTATATCAATGATGTCGCTCTTGCTGCTGGTGACTCTCAAATCCACCTCTACGCAGACGACACCATTTTGTATACATCTGGCCCTTCATTGGACACAGTGTTAACAAACCTCCAAACGAGCTTCAATGCCATACAACGCTCATTCCGTGGCCTCCAACTGCTCTTAAACGCTAGTAAAACTAAATGCATGCTCTTCAATCGAACGCTGCTTGCACCCGCCTGCTCGACTAGAATCACTACTCTCGGCAGGTTTGACTTAGAATATGTGGACAACTACAAATGCTTAGGTGTCTGGTTAGATCGTAAACTCTCCTTCCAGACTCACATTAAGCATCTCCAATCCAAAGTTCAGTCTAGAATCGGCTTCCTATTTCGCAACATGCCTCCTTCACTCATGCTGCTAAACATGCCCTAGTAAAACTGACTATCCTACCAATCCTTGACTTCGGCGATGTCATTTACAAAATGGCTTCCAACACTCTACTCAGCAAGTTGGATGTAGTCTATCACAGTGCCATCCGTTTTGTCACCAAAGCCCCATATACTACCATTGTGGTCCTCTGTAGCTCAATTAGTAGAGCATGGCGCTTGTAACGCCAGGGTAGTGGGTTCGATCCCCGGGACCACCCATACGTAAAAATGTATGCACACATGACTGTAAGTCGCTTTGGATAAAAGCGTCTGCTAAATGGCATATTATTATTATATTATTATTATTGTGACCTGTACGCTCTCGTTAGCTGGCCCTCACTACATATTAGTCGCCAAACCCACTGGTTCCAGATCATCTATAAATCACTTCTAGGCAAATCCCCGCCTTATCTTAGCTCATTGTTCACCATAGCAACACCCACCCGTAGTATGCATTCCAGCAGGTATATCTCACTGGTCATTCCCAAAGCCAACACCTCCTTTGGCCGCCATTCCTTCCAGTTCTCTGCTGCAAATGACTGGAACGAACTGCATAAATCTTTGAAGCTGGAGACACTTATCTCCCTCACTATATTTAAGCATCAGTTTACCGATCACTGCACCTGTACACAGCCCATCTGTAATTAGCCCACCCAGCTACCTCATCCCCATATTGTTATTTACATTGTTATTTATTTTGCTAATTTGCACCCCAGTATCTCTATTTGCACATCTATCACTCCAGTGTTAATACTAAATTGTAATTATTTTGCACTATGGCCTATTTATTGCCTTACCTCCATAACTTACTACACAGTGTGTGCAAATGTACACTGCTCAAAAAAATAAAGGGAACACTTAAACAACACATCCTAGATCTGAATGAATGAAATAATCTTATTAAATACTTTTTTCTTTACATAGTTGAATGTGCTGACAACAAAATCACACAAAAATTATCAATGGAAATCAAATGTATCAACCCATGGAGGTCTGGATTTGGAGTCACCCTCAAAATTAAAGTGGAAAACCACACTACAGGCTGATCCAACTTTGATGTAATGTCCTTAAAACAAGTCAAAATTAGGCTCAGTAGTGTGTGTGGCCTCCACGTGCCTGTATGACCTCCCTACAACGCAATGCCTGGGCATGCTCCTGATGAGGTGACGGATTGTCTCCTGAGGGATCTCCTCCCAGACCTGGACTAAAGAATCCGCCAACTCCTGGACAGTCTGTGGTGCAACGTGGCTTTGGTGGATGGAGCGAGACATGATGTGCTCAATTGGATTCAGGTCTGGGGAATGGGCGGGCCAGTCCATAGCATCAATGCCTTCCTCTTGCAGGAACTGCTGACACACTCCAGCCACATGAGGTCTAGCATTGTCTTGCATTAGGAGGAACCCAGGGCAAACCGCACCAGCATATGGTCTCACAAGGGGTCTGAGGATCTCATCTCGGTACCTAATGGCAGTCAGGCTACCTCTGGCGAGCACATGGAGGGCTGTGCGGCCCCCCAAAGAAATGCCACCCCACACCATGACTGACCCACCGCCAAACCGGTCATGCTGGAGGATGTTGCAGGCAGCAGAACGTTCTCCACGGCGTCTCCAGACTCTGTCACGTCTGTCACGTGCTCAGTGTGAACCTGCTTTCATCTATGAAGAGCACAGGGCGCCAGTGGCGAATTTGCCAATCTTGGTGTTCTCTGGCAAATGCCAAACGTCCTGCACGGTGTTGGGCTGTAAGCACAGCCCCCACCTGTGGACGTCGGGCCCTCATACCACCCTCATGGAGTCTGTTTCTGACCTTTTGAGCAGACACATGCACATTTGTGGCCTGCTGGAGGTAATTTTGCAGGGCTCTGGCAGTGCTCCTCCTGCTCCTCCTTGCACAAAGGCGGAGGTAGCGGTCCTGCTGCTGGGTTGTTGCCCTCCTACGGCCTCCTCCACGTCTCCTGATGTACTGGCCTGTCTCCTGGTAGCGCCTCCATGCTCTGGACACTACGCTGACAGACACAGCAAACCTTCTTGCCACAGCTCGCATTGATGTGCCATCCTGGATGAGCTGCACTACCTGAGCCACTTGTGTGGGTTGTAGACTCCGTCTCATGCTACCACTAGAGTGAAAGCACCGCCAGCATTCAAAAGTGACCAAAACATCAGCCAGGAAGCATAGGAACTGAGAAGTGGTCTGTTGTCACCACCTGCAGAACCACTTCTTTATTGGGGGTGTCTTGCTAATTGCCTATAATTTCCACCTGTTGTCTATTCCATTTGCACAACAGCATTTGAAATGTATTGTCAATCAGTGTTGCTTCCTAAGTGGACAGTTTGATTTCACAGAAGTGTGATTGACTTGGAGTTACATTGTGTTGTTTAAGTGTTCCCTTTATTTTTTTGAGCAGTGTACATTTGCACACACTGTATATATATTTTATATTGTGTTATTGACTGTACGTTTTGTTTACCCCATATGTAACTCTGTGTTGTTGTTTTTACCTCACTGCTTTGCTTTATCTTGGCCAGGTCGCAGTTGTAAATGAGAACTTGTTCTCAACTGGCTTACCTGGTTAAATAAAGGTTAAATAAATAAAATATAAAATACAGATGGAGATTTGCAGAGTCAAGTCTTCGCTATATCATTAATAAACAGTGTAAAAAGGATCGGACCTAAAATTGAGCCCTGGGGAACTCCTTTTGTAAGCCTCCTGTGCTACACAGTGTTCTGTCAGAAAGGTAGTTTTGGAACTAATCCAATGCATCAACACTTAAACCAACCTTTTTTAGTCTATACAACAGCAGGGCATGGTCAATAGTGTCAAAGGACTTCAATAAGTCAATAAAAAGTGAAACAGTGATTTTTCTTGTCCTGAGCATCTAGAATATCTCCTACAACCTTACGTACTGCAGTAATTTAACTATGCTTGGCTCTAAAACCCGACTGGAATTGAGATAAAACTGAGTTATTATAAAGAAAGTGTTTCAACTGTGAGTTCACCAGGTTTTCCAAAACTTTTTCCAGTGCAGATAGTTTAGATATGGGACGATAGTTCTCCAACTGGGACGGATCTCCACCCGTATGTAAAGGCGTGACAGGCTGCTTTCCAGACTTTTGGAATGGTATTACTCGCCAAAGAAAGATGTAATATATGAGTGAGAGGGGCAGCAATGATCTCTGCACCAAGTTTGAGAAAATAAGGGTTTAATTCATCCGGGCCAGCCGCTTTCTTAATATCAATAGATTTGAGTGCCTTTACAACTTCTGAAAGCTCAATCTCTGTTAACTGAAATAGATGAACCATAGGCCGGCATGCGGCAGTTTCATTCACAGCTGGTGTGGTGAGAACACTGTCTTGTAGTCATTCGAGATGTTAGGAAGGAGTTCATTATCAAATAAATACCCAGCTTTAGCAAAATGCTAATTAAACTTGTCAAGCAGTTTATTCTTGTCCGTCACATTCATTGAATTTGAGGTCAATTTCAGCAGAAGACCAGAGGAATTTGTGTGAGCATTAAAGGATTTAATGGTTTTCCATAATTTCGGCGGGTTATTGAGGTTTGACTTGGTAGATTCGTAATAGAAGCTAGATTTGCATTTCCGTATTAGCAAGGTGCACTTATTTCTCAGTGCCCTGAATAACTGGGGAATGGGTTAGGGTTAGGAATGGGTTGAATAACTGGGGAATGGGTTAGGGTTAGGGTTGAATAACTGGGGAATGGGTTAGGGTTGGGGTTAGGGTTAGGAATGGGTTGAATAACTGGGGAATGGGCTAGGGTTAGGGTTAGGAATGGGTTGAATAACTGGGGAATGGGTTAGGGTTAGGAATGGGTTGAATAACTGCCATTCAGCCGGGGAATGACCCTGAATTACCCTTTCTGGCTTTGGCCCATTGTGTGTTTCGTTTATGGATCAAATCAGATAATTCCCCTGTAAACCAGGGATAGTCTCTACCTCTTACCCAGTACTTTTTGAGAGGGGCGTGTTTATCCCAGATAGTAGAAAACATGGAATGAAAATAGGAGAATGCCTCTTCGATGTCTAAGTGCAATCCTATCCCAGTTGCATGCATAACGTTCATGCAGGAATGCCTGCTCACAGAACTGCATAAAATTTAGTTTGACTATGAACCAAGGGGGCACTTTCGGGATTTTGTTGTCTCTTATGCAAGCAACTGCACAATGATCACTTAAATCATTAGGGAAAATACCAACAGCTGAGTATTTATGCGGATTGTTAGTTAGAATAACATCAATAAGTGTTGATTTAGAGATGCCTTTTGGATTAAGTCTTGTGACTGCATTTATAATTTGAGTAAAATGCAGTGTATTGCACACTCCTCTAATGGCCTCGGAGTTTGGAGATAACCAGTCCCAGTTTAAATCGCCCATAAGGACCATTTCATTTTGCCCCCAACCACGCATCAGTTCAGCCAGAGAATCCAGGTCTATAACATCCTATTAAATCTAAGTTCACAGCTTTCGATAACTGCAGTTTCAGTGCTAAAAACTCAAACTGTTTTGGTTTAGATAAAGACCTTAGTTCAGTAACCACATATCTGTCTTTAATATAGATGGCTATACCTCCCCCTTACTTCGTCGGTCACATCGATAAACATTATAACCATCCAAGCCTATAGACTGATTTACAACAGATGTCTTAAGCCAGGTCTCGGACAGAACTAAGACATCTGGGTCAGCAGAGTGAACCCAGACTCTTATCATGTCTATATTCACCATCAGACTCCTCACATTAATATGCTTCAGTGCCAACCCTGATCTAGTTTTCACATCATTTGGAGTGGGGAGTTCCTCCATAGCCAGTGGGCCTGGGTTTGGCTGAATGTTTCTCCATAGCCAGTGGGCCTGGGTTTGGCTGAATGTTTCTCCATAGCCAGTGGGCCTGGGTTTGGCTGAATGTTTCTCCATAGCCAGTGGGCCTGGGTTTGGCTGAATGTTTCTCCATAGCCAGTGGGCCTGGGTTTGGCTGAATGTTTCCTGACACCAAAAGCAGAAGAAGAATAAAACACTTTGATTTGTTGCTTCCTAAAATGTCTCTGCCTCTGTCTTAGATGATTTAAAATGATCCAAACTACAGTAATCTGATACAACACACAGTTGTTAGCCAGACCAAACAAACCATCAAACAGGCAAAGAGACAATACAGGACTAAGATTGAATCGTACTACACTGGCTCTGACGCTCGTCGGATGTGGCAGGGCTTGAAAACTATTACAGACTACAAAGGGAAGCACAGCCGCGAGCTTCCCAGTGACACAAGCCTACGAGATGAGCTAAATCACTTCTATGCTCGCTTCGAGGCAAGCAACACTGAAGCATGCATGAGAGCACCAGCTGTTCCGGATGACTATGTGATCACGCTCTCCGTAGCCGATGTGAGTAAGACTTTTAAGCAGGTCAACATTCACAAGGCCGCAGGGCCAGACGGATTACCAGGACGTGTACTCCGAGCATGTGCTGACCAACTGGCAAGTGTCTTCACTGACATTTTCAACATGTCCCTGACTGAGTCTGTAATACCAACATGTTTCAAGCAGACCACCATAGTCCCCGTGCCCAAGGACACTAAGATAACCTGCCTAAATGACTATCGACCCGTAGCACTGACGTCTGTAGCCATGAAGTGCTTTGAAAGGCTGGTCATGGCTCACATCAACACCATTATCCCAGAAACCCTAGACCCACTCCAATTTGCATACCGCCCCAACAGATCCACAGATTATGCAATCTCTATTGCACTCCACACTGCCCTTTCCCACCTTAACAAGAGGAACACATACGTGAGAATGCTATTCATTGACTACAGCTCAGCATTCAACACCATAGTGCCCTCAAAGCTCATCACTAAGCTAAGGATCCTGGGACTAAACACCTCCCTCTGCAACTGGATCCTGGACTTCCTGACGGGCCGCCCCCGGGTGGTAAGGGTAGGTAACAACACATCTGCCACGCTGATCCTCAACACGGGGGCCCCTCAGGGGTGCGTGCTCAGTCCCCTCCTGTACTCCCTGTTCACCCATGACTGCATGGCCAAGCACGACTCAAACACCATCATTAAGTTTGCCGACGACACAACAGTGGTAGGCCTGATCACCGACAACGATGAGACAGCCTATAGGGAGGAGGTCAGAGATCTGGCCGTGTGTTGCCAGGACAACAACCTCTCCCTCAACGATGAGACAGCCTATAGGGAGGAGGTCAGAGACCTGGCCGTGTGTTGCCAGGATAACAACCTCTCCCTCAATGTGACCAAGACAAAGGAGATGATTGTGGACTACAGGAAAAAAAGAGGACTGAGCACGCCCCCATTCTCATCGACGGGGCTGTAGTGGAACCGGTTGAGATCTTCAAGTTCCTTGGTGTCCACATCACCAACAAACTATCATGGTCCAAACACACCAAGACAGTCGTGAAGAGGGCACGACAAAGCCTATTCCCCCTCAGGAGACTGAAAAGATTTGGCATGGGTCCTCAGATCCTCAATAAGTTCTACAGCTGCACCATCGAGAGCATCCTGACTAGTTACATCACCGCCTGGTATGGCAACTGCTTGGCCTCCGACCGCAAGGCACTACAGAGGGTAGTGCGTACGGCCCAGTACATCACTGGGGCCAAGCTTCCTGCCATCCAGGACCTCTATACCAGGCGGTGTCAGAGGAGGCCCTCAAAATTGTCAAAGACTCAAGCCACCCTAGTCATAGACTGTTCTCTCTGCTACCGCACGGCAAGCGCTACCTGAGTGCCAAGTCTAGTTCCAAAAGGCTTCTCAACAGCTTCAACCCCCAAGCCATAAGACTCCTGACCAGCTAATCATGGCTACCCGGACTATTTGCACTGCCCCCCAACCCCCACCCCATCATTTTACGCTGCTGCTACTCTGTTAATGATTTATGCATAGTCACTTTAACTATACCCACATGTACATATTACCTCAACTACCTCAACTAGCCGGTGCCCCCCGCACATTGACTCTGCACCGGTACCCCCCTGTACAGTGGGGGAAAAAAGTATTTAGTCAGCCACCAATTGTGCAAGTTCTCCCACTTAAAAAGATGAGAGGCCTGTAATTTTCATCATAGGTACACGTCAACTATGACAGACAAAATGAGAAAAACATTTCCAGAAAATCACATTGTAGGATTTTTTATGAATTTATTTGCAAATTATGGTGGAAAATAAGTATTTGGTCAATAACAAAAGTTTCTCAATACTTTGTTATATACCCTTTGTTGGCAATGACACAGGTCAAACGTTTTCTGTAAGTCTTCACAAGGTTTTCACACACTGTTGCTGGTATTTTGGCCCATTCCTCCATGCAGATCTCCTCTAGAGCAGTGATGTTTTGGGGCTGTCGCTGGGCAACACAGACTTTCAACTCCCTCCAAAGATTTTCTATGGGGTTGAGATCAGGAGACTGGCTAGGCCACTCCAGGACCTTGAAATGCTTCTTACGAAGCCACTCCTTCATTGCCCAGGCGGTGTGTTTGGGATCATTGTCATGCTGAAAGACCCAGCCACGTTTCATCTTCAATGCCCTTGCTGATGGAAGGAGGTTTTCACTCAAAATCTCACGATACATGGCCCCATTCATTCGTTCCTTTACACGGATCAGTCGTGCTGGTCCCTTTGCAGAAAAACAGCCCCAAAGCATGATGTTTCCACCCCCATGCTTCACAGTAGGTATGGTGTTCTTTGGATGCAACTCAGCATTCTTTGTCCTCCAAACACGACGAGTTGAGTTTTTACCAAAAAGTTATATTTTGGTTTCATCTGACCATATGACATTCTCCCAATCCTCTTCTGGATCATCCAAATGCACTCTAGCAAACTTCAGACAGGCCTGGACATTTACTGGCTTAAGCAGGCGGACACGTCTTGCACTGCAGGATTTGAGTCCCTGGCGGCGTAGTGTGTTACTGATGGTAGGCTTTGTTACTTTGGTCCCAGCTCTCTGCAGGTCATTCACTAGGTCCCCCCGTGTGGTTCTGGGATTTTTGCTCACCGTTCTTGTGATCATTTTGACCCTACGGGGTGAGATCTTGCGTGGAGTCCCAGATCGAGGGAGATTATCAGTGGTCTTGTATGTCTTCCATTTCCTAATAATTGCTCCCACAGTTGATTTCTTCAAACCAAGCTGCTTACCTATTGCAGATTCAGTCTTCCCAGCCTGGTGCAGGTCTACAATTTTGTTTCTGGTGTCCTTTGTCAGCTCTTTGGTCTTGGCCATAGTGGAGTTTGGAGTGTGACTGTTTGAGGTTGTGGACAGGTGTCTTTTATACTGATAACAAGTTCAAACAGATGCCATTAATACAGGTAACGAGTGGAGGACAGAGGAGCCTCTTAAAGAAGAAGTTACAGGTCTGTGAGAGCCAGAAATCTTGCTTGTTTGTAGCTGACCAAATACTTATTTTCCACCATAATTTGCAAATAAATTCATAAAAAATCCTACAATGTGATTTTCTGGATTTTTTTTTCTCAATTTGTCTTTCATAGTTGACGTGTACCTATGATGAAAATTACAGGCCTCTCTCATCTTTTTAAGTGGGAGAACTTGCACAAATAGTGGCTGACTAAATACTTTTTTGCCCCACTGTATATATAGCCTCCCTACTGTTATTTTTATTTTACTTCTGCTCTTTTTTTCGCAACACCTTTTTTGTTGTTGTTTTATTTTACTTTTTTATAAAAAAATTAATGCATTGTTGGTTCAGGGCTGTAAGTAAGCATTTCACGGTAATGTCTACACCTGTTGTATTCGGCGCATGTGGCAAATAAAATTTGATTTGATTTGAAACCCTGTAGATGAGAGTTTTATGAGCATGTCAGAGTAGGAGTCAAATGGTATCAGATCCCTCTGAAAGATAAAAGCTGCTACCCCATCAGTCAGAGCAGGGTTTAGCGGTAAGGAGATGCCAGCGCGTTCAACAGCCGCTGCAGGAGAGGAGATAGTTTTTGATAACTGAGACTCTGCAATGAGCCATAACCCATGTAGGCAGCAATTAAAACCATTTGTACAAAAATACACATTTTAACCACCGAATCCAACAATTCACTAAAAGAAAAAGAAAACAAATTAAAGTATGCTGAGTCAGTCTTTTGAAACCTTAAATGCCCTAAAAATATTCAGCTGTAGCCTACAGGTCTAGTAGAGTTAGAAACCAAGTGTTTGCCTGAGCGTTGCTGTCTTAGATAGAACGCCAGCGCGTTAAACAGCCGCTGCAGGAATGTGCTGACAGGGATTTCGCCCAGTTTGTGGATCTGGTCAATGCGCCAAGTCGCCTTGCAGTAGGCTACCGCACAGTGAGGCAGCAACGGGCCCAGTAGACCGGCCAATCACCGGTGGCGGTATCCTGGGCTAGGAAGCCCAGCGCATCTAGACGTTATGTCACAGCGCAGATACCGACCTCCGGCTTCCACTGCACAGCAAGGCAGTCAGAGGACTCTGTTAGATTGATGGAACACAGATTAAAAACCTGACCGTCGAGGAGCATTCAAGGCTAATCAGCCCAACGTGTCTAGACAGTCAGTCACAGCACAGATGTATCCTCTCTCGGCTTTCAGGGAGGGCACCACACCGGCACTATCTCCTCATGTAGAAAACAGCATATGTCACCGCTTGGTTTACTAATGATTTTTAACGCTTTGATTGCTTTGATCCTGTAGGATTTTAGATTGTGCCTGTTGTTTAATGACAACTCTAGCAGTCTATAACGGTTATATATACAGAACCGTTACAGGTTCAAAGCAATCAATAACATATATAAGTCTATAACAGTTCTGCTAAGTAATAAAAACGTGTAACATTTGAAACAAACAGTGTGACACAACACGCTCAATGAAACTGCCCTGCTGCCATCTTGTATTCAGGACAAAAAGTTAATTGCTTTGCCACATTTTTTGCAGTACTACTTTAGTGCACAGGTGTCAAACTCATTCCACGGAGGGCCAAATGTCTGCAGGTTTTCGCTCCTCCCCTGTACTTGATTGATGAATTAAGGTCAGTAATTAGTAAGGAACTCCCCACACCTGGTTGTTTAGGTCTTAATTGAAAGGAAAAAACAAAACTCTGCAGACACTAAGCCCTCCATGGAATGAGTTTGACACCCCTGCTTTAGTGTCTTGTTGCAAACAGGATGCATGTTTTGGAATATTTTTATTCTGTACAGGCTTCCTTCTTTTCACTCTGTCAATTAGGTTAGTATTGTGGAGTAACTACAATGTTGTTGATCCATCCTCAGTTTTCTCCTATCACAGTCATTAAACTCTGTAACTGTTTTAAAGTCACCATTGGCCTCATGGTAAAATCCCTGAGCAGTTTCCTTTCTCTCCGGCAACTGAGTTAGGAAGGACGCCTGTATCTTTGTAGTTACTTGGTGTATTGATACAACATCCAAAGTGTAATTAATAACTTCACCATGCTCAAAGGGATATTCAGTGTCTGCTTATAGGGCCCTTTCTTTGCGAGCCATTGGAAAACCTCTCTGGCCTTTGTGGTTGATTTGGTGTTTGAAATTCACTGCTCGACTGAGGGACCTTACAATTATCTTTTACAAACATCCAAGATGGCATAGTAGTGCAGTCCTGTTTTTGTCGTGTGTCTGTAAATAGCCTGTAAATACCCTGTTTTCTTTGTATTTTTCGTACATATTTCCCTATCAGACTTTTCATCCTTCTACAAAATATACTTTCCTGCAACCCGCCTCACTCAATGTGGAACGGATTATATTATTGACTTACCTTTTATCTAGAATCTCCAGTTGAAACTAGCTAGCCAGCTAACTAGCTACTTGCTATTAGCCACAGTTAGCGGTATTTCATCCAGAACATTGGATTTTCTGCGGGAATAATTTAATCACTGGACATTAATCACCGGATCGCAACTAGCTAGCCGCAACCGAATGGATGTTGCTGTCTGGCTAATCACCACTGCCCCCGATGCAAGCACCAGTTAGCCTCGAGCTAGCCTAGAGCCAGGCTCATATCTACCTCTAGGTCTACCGGACGGGAGTAGCCAGCTAACTAGCTACTTGCTATCAGCTACCGTTAGCGGTTTTTCACCATTGTCCGTGGCCTGCACCACCCACCAGCCAGCTCTAGTCTGGACTATTATTCGGCCAGTCTGCACTGTCTGCACAGCGCGTTATCGACCCAGAACATATCAGTTTTTCCACCGGAATCACTGAATCACTGGACCTTTAACTCCGGATTCATCGCTACCAGCTGGCTACAACAAAACGGACGCTGTGGTCTGGCTAATCATCCTGAGCTAGGCCCATCTCCCGGCTATCTACCTCTCTGTCAACCGGACGGGACCACCTAGTGTTGACACGGAGCCCCGCCGATCCTACACGACTGGTCTGCCGACGAAATCGTCTGATGTGATTACAACAGGCTTCCCGTTACCACGTCGACCACGAAGATTCCATCTGCTAGCCCCGGCCCGCTAGCACACGCTAGCCGTGGCCTCTTGCTCGCTAGTGCTTTAGCAGCCCCCGAACTACCTCCGAACTATCCTATTGCTGTTCACCGGACCTTATGATCACTCAGCTATACAGCTGATGCCTGCTGGACTGTTCCTTTATACGGTACCGCATCCTGTTTATGTTTAGCCTCAGCCCAAACTGTCGTCATTACCAGCTGTTGTCTTAGCTCTCTCAAATTACACCGTGATTGCTTTATGCCTCTATCCCATGTCAATATATATGCTTATTGTTGTTTCGGTTATTTCTAATTGTACTATTTCACTGTAGATCCCCCAGCCCAGCTAAACCTGCCTTAGTTAGCTCCTTTGTCCCACCCCCCGTACACGCGGAGACCGACTCAATTGGTGCCTCCAGTGATGCTATCTCTTTCATCTTTACCCAACGCTTAGGTTTACCTCCACTTTACTCATATCCTTCCATATCCTTGTCTGTACATAATGCCCTGAATCTTTTCTACAACGCCCGGAAATCTACATGCCCTGGTCATTCCCAAAGCCAACACCTCCTTTGGCCGCCATTCCTTCCAGTTCTCTGCTGCCAATGACTGGAACGAATTGCAAAAATCTCTGAAGCTGGAGACTTATCTCCCTCACTATCTTTAAGTATCAGTTGTCAGAGCAGCTTACCGATCACTGCACCTGTACACAGCCCATCTGTAATTAGCCCGCCCAACTACCTCATCCCCATTATTGTTATTTATTTTGCTCATTTGCACCCCAGTATCTCTATTTGCACATCATCTTCTGCACATCTATCATTCCAGTGTTAATACTAATTGTAATTATTTTGCACTATAGCCTATTTATTGCCTTACCTCCATAACTTGCTACATTTGCACACACTGCATATATATTTTCTGTTGTATTTTTTTGGACTAGACTAGAGCAGCAAGAGCAGCAATTGATTGTGGATATGTCTGTATTGTAGTGGTGGATATGTCTGTATTGTAGTGGTGGATATGTCTGTATTGTGAGAGTGGATATGTCTGTATTGTGGTGGTGGATATGTCTCTATTGTGAGTGTGGATATGTCTGTATTGTGGTGGTGGATATGTCTGTATTGTGAGAGTGGATATGTCTGTATTGTGGTGGTGGATATGTCTCTATTGTGAGTGTGGATATGTCTCTATTGTGAGAGTGGATATGTCTGTATTGTGGTGGTGGATATGTCTATATTGTGAGAGTGGATATGTCTGTATTGTTATGGTAATAAGTCTGTATTGTGATGGTGGATAAGTCTGTATTGTGATGGTGGATATGTCTCTATTGTGAGAGTGGATATGTCTGTATTGTGGTGGTGGATATGTCTGTATTGTGAGAGTGGATATGTCTGTATTGTGGTGGTGGATATGTCTGTATTGTGATGGTGGATATGTCTGTATTGTGATGGTGGATATGTCTGTATTGTGGTGGTGTATATGTCTGTATTTTGATGGTGGATATGTCTCTATTGTGAGTGTGGATATGTCTCTATTGTGGTGGTGGATATGTCTGTATTGTGAGAGTGGATATGTCTGTATTGTGGTGGTGGATATGTCTCTATTGTGAGTGTGGATATGTCTGTATTGTGGTGGTGGATATGTCTGTATTGTGAGAGTGGATATGTCTGTATTGTGGTGGTGGATATGTCTCTATTGTGAGTGTGGATATGTCTCTATTGTGAGAGTGGATATGTCTGTATTGTGGTGGTGGATATGTCTATATTGTGAGAGTGGATATGTCTGTATTGTTATGGTAATAAGTCTGTATTGTGATGGTGGATAAGTCTGTATTGTGATGGTGGATATGTCTGTATTTTGATGGTGGATATGTCTGTATTGTGAGTGTGGATATGTCTGTATTGTGATGGTGGATATGTCTGTATTGTGGTGGTGGATATGTCTGTATTTTGATGGTGGATATGTCTGTATTGTTATGGTAATAAGTCTGTATTGTGATGGTGGATAAGTCTGTATTGTGATGGTGGATATGTCTGTTGTGAGAGTAGATATGTCTGTATTGTGATGGGAATAAGTCTGTGTTGTAAGAGTGGATATGTCTGTGTTGTGATGGTAGATATGTCTGTATTGTAATGTAATAAGTCTGTATTGTGATGTAATAATTATGTATTGTGATGTAATAATTATGTATTGTGATGTAATAAGTCTGTATTGTGATGTAATAAGTCTGTATTGTGATGTAATAAGTCTGTATTGTGATGGTAATAAGTATGTATTGTGATAGTAATAAGTCTGCATTGTGATGTAATAAGTCTGTATTGTGATGTAATAAGTCTGTATTGTGAGGTAATAAGTCTGTATTGTGATGGTAATACGTCTGTATTGTGATGGTAATAATCAATCAATCAATCAATTTTATTTTATATAGCCCTTCTTACATCAGCTAATATCTCGAAGTGCTGTACAGAAACCCAGCCTAAAACCCCAAACAGCTAGTAATGCAGGTGTAGAAGCACGGTGGCTAGAAAAAACTCCCTAGAAAGGCCAAAACCTAGGAAGAAACCTAGAGAGGAACCAGGCTATGAGGGGTGGCCAGTCCTCTTCTGGCTGTGCCGGGTGGAGATTATAACAGAACCATGCCAAGATGTTCAAAAATGTTCATAAGTGACAAGCATGGTCAAATAATAATCAGGAATAAATCTCAGTTGGCTTTTCATAGCCGATCATTAAGAGTTGAAAACAGCAGGTCTGGGACAGGTAGGGGTTCCATAACCGCAGGCAGAACAGTTGAAACTGGAATAGCAGCAAGGCCAGGCGGACTGGGGACAGCAAGGTGTCACCACGGCCGGTAGTCCCGACGTATGGTCCTAGGGCTCAGGTCTCTCAGTTGGCTTTTCATAGCCGATCATTAAGAGTTGAAAACAGCAGGTCTGGGACAGGTAGGGGTTTCGTAACCGCAGGCAGAACAGTTGAAACTGGAATAGCAGCAAGGCCAGGCGGACTGGGGACAGCAAGGTGTCATCATGCCCGGTAGTCCTGACGTATGGTCCTAGGGCTCAGGTTCTCAGAGAGAAAGAGAGAATGAGAGAATTAGAGAGAGCATACTTAAATTCACACAGGACACTGGATAAGACAGGAGAAGTACTCTGTATTGTGATGTAATAATTATGAATTGTGATGTAATAAGTCTGTATTGTGATGGTAATACGTCTGTATTGTGATAGTAATAAGTCTGTATTGTGATGTAATAATTATGTATTGTGATGTAATAAGTCTGTATTGTGATGGTAATAAGTCTGTATTGTGATGGTAATAAGTCTGTATTGTGAGGTAATAAGTCTGTATTGTGATGGTAATAAGTCTGAATTGTGATGGTTATAAGTCTGTATTGTGATGTAATAATTATGAATTGTGATGTAATAAGTCTGTATTGTGAGGTAATAAGTCTGTATTGTGATGGTAATACGTCTGTATTGTGATGTAATAAGTCTGAATTGTGATGGTAATAAGTCTGTATTGTGATGTAATAATTATGTATTGTGATGTAATAAGTCTGTATTGTGATGGTAATACGTCTGTATTGTGATGTAATAATTATGTATTGTGATGTAATAAGTCTGTATTGTGATGGTAATACGTCTGTATTGTGATGGTAATAAGTCTGTATTGTGAGGTAATAAGTCTGTATTGTGATGGTAATAAGTCTGAATTGTGATGGTAATAAGTCTGTATTGTGATGTAATAAGTCTGTATTGTGAGGTAATAAGTCTGTATTGTGATGGTAATACGTCTGTATTGTGATGGTAATACGTCTGTATTGTGATGGTAATAAGTCTGTATTGTGATGTAATAATTATGTATTGTGATGTAATAAGTCTGTATTGTGATGGTAATAAGTCTGTATTGTGATGTAATAATTATGTATTGTGATGTAATAAGTCTGTATTGTGATGGTAATACGTCTGTATTGTGATGGTAATAAGTCTGTATTGTGAGGTAATAAGTCTGTATTGTGATGGTAATAAGTCTGAATTGTGATGGTAATAAGTCTGTATTGTGATGTAATAAGTCTGTATTGTGAGGTAATAAGTCTGTATTGTGATGGTAATATGTCTGTATTGTGATGGTAATACGTCTGTATTGTGATGGTAATAAGTCTGAATTGTGATGGTAATAAGTCTGAATTGTGATGGCAATACGTCTGTATTGTGATGGCAATACGTCTGTATTGTGATGTAATAATTATGTATTGTGATGTAATAAGTCTGTATTGTGATGGTAATAAGTCTGAATTGTGATAGATGTCTGTGTGTTTGTTTCAGGTGCAGGTAATGCGTTCTCCCAGGCGGCCCAGCTCCACCTCCAGCTGCAGAGTAAACACGATGCTGCCACTAACTTCATAGATGCTGGAAACGCCTTCAAAAAAGCTGACCCACAAGGTATTCCACACTATGTCCCTCACCATGGACTCGTTTTAACACTTGTTTACAACCAGGGCTGGCTTTATTTTACTACTCTAGACATTCAACTGTTCTTTCAGCGGTTGGTGAATGTTCTCCAAAGAAATGATACATTACCTTGGTATTTTCCTGCAGATCAAAGTGAATAGAATGGTCTCTGAGGATAATACATCTTCTCCTCTCCTCTCCTCTCCTCTCCTCTCCTCTCCTCTCCTCTCCTCTCCTCTCCTCTCCTCTCCTCTCCTCTCCTCTCCTCTCCTCTCCTCTCCTCTCCTCTCCTCTCCTCTCCTCTCCTCTCCTCTCCATCCACAGAGGCTATCAACTGTCTGAACCGGGCCATAGAGATCTACACAGACATGGTGAAAACTCTTAGATACCCACCTCTTTGACTGCACATAGTTTACAACACCAAGACAAAGGGTACCATGTATCTACACGGAAGTATTTCACCAATAACATGAACTTGTAGAGCTATGATATGAGCACAGTCTGGTGTACTGTCATTCACTTCTCTCAACCTTCCCTCTGTGTTCCTCTTCTCTTGGACTCATTAGGGACGGTTCACTATCGCAGCCAAACATCACATCTCCATTGCAGAGATCTTTGAGACGGAGCTGGTGGATATTGAGAAGGTCAGACCTATGGGACCTGGTCTAAAGTAGGAGCTATATAGGGAGCCATTTGGGATGCACACTGTGTCTGTCCTGTATAGCTCTGAGCTGAATAGACTGGGAGAATCACTACTGTCCTGTATAGCTCTGAGCTGAATAGACTGGGAGAATCACTACTGCCCTGTATAGCTCTGAGCTGAATAGACTGGGAGAATCACTACTGTCCTGTATAGCTCTGAGCTGAATAGACTGGGAGAATCACTACTGTCCTGTATAGCTCTGAGCTGAATAGACTGGGAGAATCACTACTGTCCTGTATAGCTCTGAGCTGAATAGACTGGGAGAATCACTACTGCCCTGTATAGCTCTGAGCTGAATAGACCTGGAGAATCACTACTGTCCTGTATAGCTCTGAGCTGAATAGACTGGGAGAATCACTACTGTCCTGTATAGCTCTGAGCTGAATAGACTGGGAGAATCACTACTGCCCTGTATAGCTCTGAGCTGAATAGACTGGGAGAATCACTACTGTCCTGTATAGCTCTGAGCTGAATAGACTGGGAGAATCACTACTGTCCTGTATAGCTCTGAGCTGAATAGACTGGGAGAATCACTACTGTCCTGTATAGCTCTGAGCTGAATAGACTGGGAGAATCACTACTGCCCTGTATACTCTGAGCTGAATAGACTGGGAGAATCACTACTGTCCTGTATAGCTCTGAGCTGAATAGACTGGGAGAATCACTACTGTCCTGTATACTCTGAGCTGAATAGACTGGGAGAATCACTACTGCCCTGTATAGCTCTGAGCTGAATAGACTGGGAGAATCACTACTGTCCTGTATACTCTGAGCTGAATAGACTGGGAGAATCACTACTGTTCTGTATAGCTCTGAGTTAGGGTTAGGGTTAGGGTATCTAGATGTTGTCTCTGTCATGGGTCAGGTGTATCTAGATGTTGTCTCTGTCATGGGTCAGGTGTATCTAAATGTTGTCTCTGTCATGGGTCAGGTGTATCTAGATGTTGTCTCTGTCATGGGTCAGGTGTATCTAGATGTTGTCTCTGTCATGGGTCAGGTGTATCTAAATGTTGTCTCTGTCTGCAGGCGATAGCTCACTATGAACAGGCAGCAGACTACTACAAAGGAGAAGAATCAACAAGGTAGGAACCATAGACAATATATCAGCTCTGTTTAAGGTAGGAACCATAGACAATATATAGACAATATATCAGCTCTGTTTAAGGTAGGAACCATAGACAATATATAGACAATATATCAGCTCTGTTTAAGGTAGGAACCATAGACAATATATAGACAATATATCAGCTCTGCTTAAGGTAGGAACCATAGACAATATATAGACAATATATCAGCTCTGTTTAAGGTAGGAACCATAGACAATATATAGACAATATATCAGCTCTGCTTAAGGTAGGAACCATAGACAATATATAGACAATATATCAGCTCTGCTTAAGGTAGGAACCATAGACAATATATAGACAATATATCTGCTCTGCTTAAGGTAGGAACCATAGACAATATATAGACAATATATCAGCTCTGTTTAAGGTAGGAACCATAGACAGTACACTACCGGCCAAAGGTTTTAGAACACCTACTCATTGAAGGGTTGTTCTTTATTTTTACTATGTTGTGGTCCTCTGTAGCTCAGCTGGTAGAGCACGGCACTTGTAATGCCAAGGTAGTGGGTTCGATCCCCGGGACCACCCATACACAAAAATGTATGCACACATGACTGTAAGTCGCTTTGGATAAAAGCGTCTGCTAAATGGCATATTATTATTATTATTATTCTACATTGTAGAATAATAGTGAAGACATCAAAACTATGCAATAACACATATGGAGTCATGTAGTAACCAAAAAAGTGTTAAACAAATCAAAATATATGTTTGATTCTTCAAAGTAGCCACCCTTTGCCTTGATGACAGCTTTGCACACTCTTGGCATTCTCTCAACCAGCTTCATGAGGTAGTCACCTGGAATGCGTTTCAATTAACAAGTGTGCCTTCTTAAAAGTTAATTTGTGGAATTTCTTTCCTTCTTAATGCGTTTCAGCCAATCAGTTGTGTTGTGACAAGGTAGGGGGGTATACAGAAGATAGCCCTATTTGGTAAAAGACCAAGTCCATATTATGGCAAGAACAGCTCAAATAAGCAAAGAGAAATGACAGTCCATCATTACTTTAAGACATGAAGGTCAGTCAATACAGAACATTTCAAGACTTTGAAAGTTTCTTCAAGTGCAGTCACAAAAACCAACAAGCTTATGATGAAACTGGCTCTCATGAGGACCACCACAGGAATGGAAGACCCAGAGTTACCTCTGCTGCAGAGGATAAGTTCATTAGAGTTACCAGCCTCAGAAATTGCAGCCCAAATAAATGCTTCACAGAGTTCAAGTAACAGACACATCTCAACATCAACTGTTCAGAGGAGACTGTGTGAATCAGGCCTTCATGGTCGAATTGCTGCAAAGAAACCACTACTAAAGGACACCAATAAGAAGAAGAGACTTGCTTGGGCCAAGAAACACGAGCAATGGACATTAGACCGGTGGAAATGTGTCCTTTGGTCTGGAGTCAAAATTTTAGATTTTTGGTTCCAACCGCCGTGTCTTTGTGAGACGCGGTGTGGGTGAACGGATGATCTCCGCATGTGTATTTCCCACCGTAAAGCATGGAGGAGAACGTGTTATGGTGTGGGGGTGCTTTGCAGGTGACACTGTCGGTGTTTTATTTAGAATTCAAGGCACACTTAACCAGCATGGCTACCACAGCATTCTGCAGCGATACGCCATCCCATCTGGTTTGTGCTTCGTGGGACTATCATTTGTTTTTCAACAGGGCAATGATCCAACACACCTCCAGGCTGTGTAAGGGCTATTTGACCAAGAATGAGAGTGATGGAGTGCTGCATCAGATGACCTGGCCTCCACAATCACCCGACCTCAACCCAATTGAGATGGTTTGGGATGAGTCGGACCGCAGAGTGAAGGAAAAGCAGCCAACAAGTGCTCAGCATATGTGGGAACTCCTTCAAGACTGTTGGAAAAGCATTTCAGGTGAAGCTGGTTGAGAGAATACCAAGAGTGTGCAAAGCTGTCATCAAGGCAAAGGGTGGCTATTTGAAGAATCTCAAATATAACATATATTTTGATTTGTTTAACACTTTTTTTTTGTTTTTAAATGATTCCATATGTGTTATTTCATAGTTTTGATGATTTCACTATTATTCTACAATGTAGAAAATAGTCAAAATGAAGAAAAACCCTTGAATGAGTAGGTGTTCTAACACTTTTGACTGGTAGTGTATATCCGCTCTGTTTAAGGTAGGAACCATAGACTATACAGTGGGGAGAACAAGTATCTGATACACTGCTGATTTTGCAGGTTTTACTACTTACAAAGCATGTAGTCTGTAATTTATCTATAATCTAAAACAAAAATCCAGAAAATCACATCGTATGATTTTTAAGTAATTAATTTGCATTTTATTGCATGACATAATTATTTGATACATCAGAAAAGCAGAACTTAATATTTGGTACAGAAACCTTTGTTTGCAATTACAGAGATCATACGTTTCCTGTAGTTCTTGACCAGGTTTGCACACACTGCAGCAGGGATTTTGGCCCACTCATCCATACAGACCTTCTCCAGATCCTTCAGGTTTCGGGGCTGTCGCTGGGCAATACGGACTTTCAGCTCCCTCCAAAGATTTTCTATTGGGTTCAGGTCTGGAGACTGGCTAGGCCACTCCAGGACCTTGAGATGCTTCTTACGGAGCCATTCCTTAGTTGCCCTGGCTGTGTGTTTCTTCAATGCTCTTACTGAGGGAAGGAGGTTGTTGGCCAAGATCTCGCGATACATGGCCCCATCCATCCTCCCCTCAATACGGTGCAGTCGTCCTGTCCCCTTTGCAGAAAAGCATCCCCAAAGAATGATGTTTCCACCTCCATGCTTCACGGTTGGGATGGTGTTCTTGGGGTTGTACTCATCCTTCTTCTTCCTCCAAACACGGCGAGGGGAGTTTAGACCAAAAAGCTCTATTTTTGTCTCATCAGACCACATGACCTTCTCCCATTCCTCCTCTGGATCATCCAGATGGTCATTGGCAAACTTCAGACGGGCCTGGACATGCGCTGGCTTGAGCAGGGGGACCTTGCGTGTGCTGCAGGATTTTAATCCATGACGGCATAGTGTGTTACTAATGGTTTTCTTTGAGACTGTGGTCCCAGATCTCTTCAGGTCATTGACCAGGTCCTGCCGTGTAGTTCTGGGCTGATCCCTCACCTTCCTCATGATCATTGATGCCCTACGAGGTGAGATCTTGCATGGAGCCCCAGACCGAGGGTGATTAACCGTCATCTTGAACTTCTTCCATTTTATAATAATTACGCCAACAGTTGTTGCCTTCTCACCAAGCTGCTTGCCTATTGTCCTGTAGCCCATCCCAGCCTTGTGCAGGTCTACAATTTTATCCCTGATGTCCTTACACAGCTCTCTGGTATTGGCCATTGTGGAGAGGTTGGAGTCTGTTTGATTGAGTGTGTGGACAGGTGTCTTTTATACATGTAACGAGTTCAAACAGGTGCAGTTAATACAGGTAATGAGTGGAGAACAGGAGGGCTTCTTAAAAAAAACGAACAGGTCTGTGAGAGCCGGAATTCTTACTGGTTGGTAGGTGATCAAATAATTATGTCATGCAATAAAATGCAAATTATTATTTAAAAAATCATACAATGTGATTTTCTGGATTTTTGTTTTAGATTCCGTCTCTCACAGTTGAAGTGTACCTATGATAAAAATTACAGACCTCTACATGCTTTGTAAGTAGGAAAACCTGCAAAATCGGCAGTGTATCAAATACTTGTTCTCCCCGCTGTATATGATCTCTGTTTAAGGTAGGAACCATAGACTATATATGATCTCTGTTTAAGGTAGGAACCATAGACTATTTATGATCTCTGTTTAAGGTAGGAACCATAGACAATGTCAGCTCTGTTTAAGGTAGGAACCATAGACTATTTATGATCTCTGTTTAAGGTAGGAACCATAGACAATGTCAGCTCTGTTTAAGGTAGGAACCATAGACTATATATGATCTCTGTTTAAGGTAGGAACCATAGACTATATATGATCTCTGTTTAAGGTAGGAACCATAGACTATATATGATCTCTGTTTAAGGTAGGAACCATAGACAATGTCAGCTCTGTTTAAGGTAGGAGATAGAACAGTGTTGGAAAGACGGGGGAGTTAAAGGGCAGTAGGCCGGATTCCAACCAATGCCGATTCTGGAATACATGTATGGGCAATACATGTAACCCTAACCCATACATGTATGGGCAATACATGTAACCCTAACCCATACATGTATGGGCAATACATGTAACCCTAACCCATACATGTATGGGCAATACATGTAACCCTAACCCATACATGTATGGGCAATACATGTAACCCTAACCCATACATGTATGGACCACACGTCAGTTCTATAGCTTTGAATATCTATGGTGGGAACTATGGATAGATATTAATGCAATGAATAGATCCCACATGACTCCTTACTGTGAGCTGACATGATGCCTTACATTCCCCTCTGTTGTTCTGTCCTACTGAAAGAGACCCTGTGTTTTAACTGGTTGTCCTCTGTTCTGTCCTACTGAATGAGACCCTGTGTTTTAACTGGTTGTTCTGTCCTACTGAAAGAGACCCTGTGTTTTAACTGGTTGTTCTGTCCTACTGAAAGAGACCCTGTGTTTTAGCTGGTTGTCCTCTGTTCTGTCCTACTGAATGAGACCCTGTGTTTTAACTGGTTGTTCTGTCCTACTGAAAGAGACCCTGTGTTTTAACTGGTTGTTCTGTCCTACTGAAAGAGACCCTGTGTTTTAACTGGTTGTCCTCTGTTCTGTCCTACTGAATGAGACCCTGTGTTTTAACTGGTTGTCCTCTGTTCTGTCCTACTGAAAGAGACCCTGTGTTTTAACTGGTTGTCCTCTGTTCTGTCCTACTGAAAGAGACCCTGTGTTTTAACTGGTTGTCCTCTGTTCTGTCCTACTGAATGAGACCCTGTGTTTTAACTGGTTGTTCTGTCCTACTGAAAGAGACCCTGTGTTTTAACTGGTTGTTCTGTCCTACTGAATGAGACCCTGTGTTTTAACTGGTTGTCCTCTGTTCTGTCCTACTGAATGAGACCCTGTGTTTTAACTGGTTGTTCTGTCCTACTGAATGAGACCCTGTGTTTTAACTGGTTGTTCTGTCCTACTGAAAGAGACCCTGTGTTTTAACTGGTTGTCCTCTGTTGTTCTGTCCTACTGAATGAGACCCTGTGTTTTAACTGGTTGTTCTGTCCTACTGAATGAGACCCTGTGTTTTAACTGGTTGTTCTGTCCTACTGAATGAGACCCTGTGTTTTAACTGGTTGTTCTGTCCTACTGAAAGAGACCCTGTGTTTTAACTGATTGTCCTCTGTTCTGTCCTACTGAAAGAGACCCTGTGTTTTAACTGGTTGTCCTCTGTTCTGTCCTACTGAATGAGACCCTGTGTTTTAACTGGTTGTTCTGTCCTACTGAAAGAGACCCTGTGTTTTAACTGGTTGTTCTGTCCTACTGAAAGAGACCCTGTGTTTTAACTGGTTGTTCTGTCCTACTGAAAGAGACCCTGTGTTTTAACTGGTTGTCCTCTGTTCTGTCCTACTGAATGAGACCCTGTGTTTTAACTGGTTGTCCTCTGTTCTGTCCTACTGAAAGAGACCCTGTGTTTTAACTGGTTGTCCTCTGTTCTGTCCTACTGAAAGAGACCCTGTGTTTTAACTGGTTGTCCTCTGTTCTGTCCTACTGAATGAGACCCTGTGTTTTAACTGGTTGTCCTCTGTTCTGTCCTACTGAAAGAGACCCTGTGTTTTAACTGGTTGTTCTGTCCTACTGAAAGAGACCCTGTGTTTTAACTGGTTGTTCTGTCCTACTGAAAGAGACCCTGTGTTTTAACTGGTTGTTCTGTCCTACTGAATGAGACCCTGTGTTTTAACTGGTTGTTCTGTCCTACTGAATGAGACCCTGTGTTTTAACTGGTTGTTCTGTCCTACTGAATGAGACCCTGTGTTTTAACTGGTTGTTCTGTCCTACTGAAAGAGACCCTGTGTTTTAACTGGTTGTTCTGTCCTACTGAAAGAGACCCTGTGTTTTAACTGGTTGTTCTGTCCTACTGAAAGAGACCCTGTGTTTTAACTGGTTGTTCTGTCCTACTGAATGAGACCCTGTGTTTTAACTGGTTGTTCTGTCCTACTGAATGAGACCCTGTGTTTTAACTGGTTGTTCTGTCCTACTGAATGAGACCCTGTGTTTTAACTGGTTGTCCTCTGTTCTGTCCTACTGAAAGAGACCCTGTGTTTTAACTGGTTGTTCTGTCCTACTGAATGAGACCCTGTGTTTTAACTGGTTGTTCTGTCCTACTGAAAGAGACCCTGTGTTTTAACTGGTTGTTCTGTCCTACTGAAAGAGACCCTGTGTTTTAACTGGTTGTTCTGTCCTACTGAATGAGACCCTGTGTTTTAACTGGTTGTTCTGTCCTACTGAATGAGACCCTGTGTTTTAACTGGTTGTCCACTGTTCTGTCCTACTGAATGAGACCCTGTGTTTTAACTGGTTGTCCTCTGTTCTGTCCTACTGAAAGAGACCCTGTGTTTTAACTGGTTGTTCTGTCCTACTGAATGAGACCCTGTGTTTTAACTGGTTGTTCTGTCCTACTGAATGAGACCCTGTGTTTTAACTGGTTGTTCTGTCCTACTGAATGAGACCCTGTGTTTTAACTGGTTGTCCTCTGTTCTGTCCTACTGAAAGAGACCCTGTGTTTTAACTGGTTGTTCTGTCCTACTGAATGAGACCCTGTGTTTTAACTGGCTGTTCTGTCCTACTGAATGAGACCCTGTGTTTTAACTGGTTGTCCTCTGTTCTGTCCTACTGAATGAGACCCTGTGTTTTAACTGGTTGTTCTGTCCTACTGAAAGAGACCCTGTGTTTTAACTGGTTGTCCTCTGTTGTTCTGTCCTACTGAATGAGACCCTGTGTTTTAACTGGTTGTCCTCTGTTCTGTCCTACTGAAAGAGACCCTGTGTTTTAACTGGTTGTTCTGTCCTACTGAATGAGACCCTGTGTTTTAACTGGTTGTTCTGTCCTACTGAATGAGACCCTGTGTTTTAACTGGTTGTTCTGTCCTACTGAATGAGACCCTGTGTTTTAACTGGTTGTTCTGTCCTACTGAATGAGACCCTGTGTTTTAACTGGTTGTTCTGTCCTACTGAATGAGACCCTGTGTTTTAACTGGTTGTTCTGTCCTACTGAATGAGACCCTGTGTTTTAACTGGTTGTCCTCTGTTCTGTCCTACTGAAAGAGACCCTGTGTTTTAACTGGTTGTTCTGTCCTACTGAATGAGACCCTGTGTTTTAACTGGTTGTTCTGTCCTACTGAAAGAGACCCTGTGTTTTAACTGGTTGTTCTGTCCTACTGAATGAGACCCTGTGTTTTAACTGGTTGTCCTCTGTTCTGTCCTACTGAAAGAGACCCTGTGTTTTAACTGGTTGTTCTGTCCTACTGAATGAGACCCTGTGTTTTAACTGGTTGTCCTCTGTTCTGTCCTACTGAAAGAGACCCTGTGTTTTAACTGGTTGTTCTGTCCTACTGAAAGAGACCCTGTGTTTTAACTGGTTGTTCTGTCCTACTGAAAGAGACCCTGTGTTTTAACTGGTTGTTCTGTCCTACTGAATGAGACCCTGTGTTTTAACTGGTTGTTCTGTCCTACTGAATGAGACCCTGTGTTTTAACTGGTTGTTCTGTCCTACTGAATGAGACCCTGTGTTTTAACTGGTTGTCCTCTGTTCTGTCCTACTGAAAGAGACCCTGTGTTTTAACTGGTTGTCCTCTGTTCTGTCCTACTGAAAGAGACCCTGTGTTTTAACTGGTTGTTCTGTCCTACTGAAAGAGACCCTGTGTTTTAACTGGTTGTTCTGTCCTACTGAAAGAGACCCTGTGTTTTAACTGGTTGTTCTGTCCTACTGAATGAGACCCTGTGTTTTAACTGGTTGTTCTGTCCTACTGAATGAGACCCTGTGTTTTAACTGGTTGTCCTCTGTTCTGTCCTACTGAATGAGACCCTGTGTTTTAACTGGTTGTCCTCTGTTCTGTCCTACTGAAAGAGACCCTGTGTTTTAACTGGTTGTTCTGTCCTACTGAAAGAGACCCTGTGTTTTAACTGGTTGTCCTCTGTTCTGTCCTACTGAAAGAGACCCTGTGTTTTAACTGGTTGTTCTGTCCTACTGAATGAGACCCTGTGTTTTAACTGGTTGTTCTGTCCTACTGAATGAGACCCTGTGTTTTAACTGGTTGTCCTCTGTTCTGTCCTACTGAAAGAGACCCTGTGTTTTAACTGGTTGTTCTGTCCTACTGAATGAGACCCTGTGTTTTAACTGGTTGTTCTGTCCTACTGAATGAGACCCTGTGTTTTAACTGGTTGTTCTGTCCTACTGAATGAGACCCTGTGTTTTAACTGGTTGTCTCTGTTCTGTCCTACTGAATGAGACCCTGTGTTTTAACTGGTTGTCCTCTGTTCTGTCCTACTGAAAGAGACCCTGTGTTTTAACTGGTTGTTCTGTCCTACTGAATGAGACCCTGTGTTTTAACTGGTTGTCCTCTGTTCTGTCCTACTGAAATAGACCCTGTGTTTTAACTGGTTGTCCTCTGTTGTTCTGTCCTACTGAATGAGACCCTGTGTTTTAACTGGTTGTTCTGTCCTACTGAATGAGACCCTGTGTTTTAACTGGTTGTCCTCTGTTCTGTCCTACTGAATGAGACCCTGTGTTTTAACTGGTTGTCCTCTGTTCTGTCCTACTGAAAGAGACCCTGTGTTTTAACTGGTTGTTCTGTCCTACTTAATGAGACCCTGTGTTTTAACTGGTTGTTCTGTCCTACTGAATAAGACCCTGTGTTTTAACTGGTTGTCCTCTGTTGTTCTGTCCTACTGAATGAGACCCTGTGTTTTAACTGGTTGTTCTGTCCTACTGAATGAGACCCTGTGTTTTAACTGGTTGTCCTCTGTTCTGTCCTACTGAAAGAGACCCTGTGTTTTAACTGGTTGTCCTCTGTTCTGTCCTACTGAAAGAGACCCTGTGTTTTAACTGGTTGTCCTCTGTTCTGTCCTACTGAATGAGACCCTGTGTTTTAACTTGTTGTCCTCTGTTGTTCTGTCCTACTGAAAGAGACCCTGTGTTTTAACTGGTTGTCCTCTGTTCTGTCCTACTGAAAGAGACCCTGTGTTTTAACTGGTTGTCCTCTGTTGTTCTGTCCTACTGAAAGAGACCCTGTGTTTTAACTGGTTGTCCTCTGTTCTGTCCTACTGAATGAGACCCTGTGTTTTAACTGGTTGTTCTGTCCTACTGAATGAGACCCTGTGTTTTAACTGGTTGTTCTGTCCTACTGAAAGAGACCCTGTGTTTTAACTGGTTGTCCTCTGTTCTGTCCTACTGAAAGAGACCCTGTGTTTTAACTGGTTGTCCTCTGTTCTGTCCTACTGAAAGAGACCCTGTGTTTTACTGGTTGTCCTCTGTTGTTCTGTCCTACTGAAAGAGACCCTGTGTTTTAACTGGTTGTCCTCTGTTCTGTCCTACTGAATGAGACCCTGTGTTTTAACTGGTTGTTCTGTCCTACTGAATGAGACCCTGTGTTTTAACTGGTTGTTCTGTCCTACTGAATGAGACCCTGTGTTTTAACTGGTTGTCCTCTGTTGTTCTGTCCTACTGAAAGAGACCCTGTGTTTTAACTGGTTGTCCTCTGTTCTGTCCTACTGAAAGAGACCCTGTGTTTTAACTGGTTGTCCTCTGTTCTGTCCTACTGAAAGAGACCCTGTGTTTTAACTGGTTGTTCTTTCCTACTGAATGAGACCCTGTGTTTTAACTGGTTGTCCTCTGTTCTGTCCTACTGAAAGAGACCCTGTGTTTTAACTGGTTGTTCTGTCCTACTGAATGAGACCCTGTGTTTTAACTGGTTGTTCTGTCCTACTGAATGAGACCCTGTGTTTTAACTGGTTGTTCTGTCCTACTGAATGAGACCCTGTGTTTTAACTGGTTGTCCTCTGTTGTTCTGTCCTACTGAATGAGACCCTGTGTTTTAACTGGTTGTCCTCTGTTGTTCTGTCCTACTGAATGAGACCCTGTGTTTTAACTGGTTGTTCTGTCCTACTGAATGAGACCCTGTGTTTTAACTGGTTGTCCTCTGTTCTGTCCTACTGAAAGAGACCTTGTGTTTTAACTGGTTGTCCTCTGTTCTGTCCTACTGAAAGAGACCCTGTGTTTTAACTGGTTGTTCTGTCCTACTGAATGAGACCCTGTGTTTTAACTGGTTGTCCTCTGTTCTGTCCTACTGAATGAGACCCTGTGTTTTAACTGGTTGTCCTCTGTTCTGTCCTACTGAAAGAGACCCTGTGTTTTAACTGGTTGTCCTCTGTTGTTCTGTCCTACTGAATGAGACCCTGTGTTTTAACTGTCTGTCCTACTGAATGAGACCCTGTGTTTTAACTGGTTGTTCTGTCCTACTGAATGAGACCCTGTGTTTTAACTGGTTGTCCTCTGTTCTGTCCTACTGAAAGAGACCCTGTGTTTTAACTGGTTGTTCTGTCCTACTGAATGAGACCCTGTGTTTTAACTGGTTGTTCTGTCCTACTGAAAGAGACCCTGTGTTTTAACTGGTTGTTCTGTCCTACTGAAAGAGACCCTGTGTTTTAACTGGTTGTCCTCTGTTGTTCTGTCCTACTGAATGAGACCCTGTGTTTTAACTGGTTGTTCTGTCCTACTGAATGAGACCCTGTGTTTTAACTGGTTGTCCTCTGTTCTGTCCTACTGAATGAGACCCTGTGTTTTAACTGGTTGTTCTGTCCTACTGAAAGAGACCCTGTGTTTTAACTGGTTGTTCTGTCCTACTGAAAGAGACCCTGTGTTTTAACTGGTTGTCCTGTCCTACTGAATGAGACCCTGTGTTTTAACTGGTTGTTCTGTCCTACTGAATGAGACCCTGTGTTTTAACTGGTTGTTCTGTCCTACTGAATGAGACCCTGTGTTTTAACTGGTTGTCCTCTGTTCTGTCCTACTGAAAGAGACCCTGTGTTTTAACTGGTTGTTCTGTCCTACTGAAAGAGACCCTGTGTTTTAACTGGTTGTCCTCTGTTGTTCTGTCCTACTGAATGAGACCCTGTGTTTTAACTGGTTGTCCTCTGTTCTGTCCTACTGAATGAGACCCTGTGTTTTAACTGGTTGTTCTGTCCTACTGAAAGAGACCCTGTGTTTTAACTGGTTGTTCTGTCCTACTGAAAGAGACCCTGTGTTTTAACTGGTTGTCCTGTCCTACTGAATGAGACCCTGTGTTTTAACTGGTTGTTCTGTCCTACTGAATGAGACCCTGTGTTTTAACTGGTTGTTCTGTCCTACTGAATGAGACCCTGTGTTTTAACTGGTTATTCTGTCCTACTGAATGAGACCCTGTGTTTTAACTGGTTGTTCTGTCCTACTGAATGAGACCCTGTGTTTTAACTGGTTGTCCTCTGTTGTTCTGTCCTACTGAATGAGACCCTGTGTTTTAACTGGTTGTCCTCTGTTGTTCTGTCCTACTGAAAGAGACCCTGTGTTTTAACTGGTTGTCCTGTCCTACTGAATGAGACCCTGTGTTTTAACTGGTTGTTCTGTCCTACTGAATGAGACCCTGTGTTTTAACTGGTTGTTCTGTCCTACTGAATGAGACCCTGTGTTTTAACTGGTTGTTCTGTCCTACTGAATGAGACCCTGTGTTTTAACTGGTTGTTCTGTCCTACTGAATGAGACCCTGTGTTTTAACTGGTTGTCCTCTGTTGTTCTGTCCTACTGAATGAGACCCTGTGTTTTAACTGGTTGTCCTCTGTTGTTCTGTCCTACTGAATGAGACCCTGTGTTTTAACTGGTTGTTCTGTCCTACTGAATGAGACCCTGTGTTTTAACTGGTTGTCCTCTGTTCTGTCCTACTGAAAGAGACCCTGTGTTTTAACTGGTTGTCCTCTGTTGTTCTGTCCTACTGAATGAGACCCTGTGTTTTAACTGGTTGTCCTCTGTTCTGTCCTACTGAATGAGACCCTGTGTTTTAACTGGTTGTCCTCTGTTCTGTCCTACTGAAAGAGACCCTGTGTTTTAACTGGTTGTTCTGCCCTACTGAAAGAGACCCTGTGTTTTAACTGGTTGTTCTGTCCTACTGAATGAGACCCTGTGTTTTAACTGGTTGTTCTGTCCTACTGAAAGAGACCCTGTGTTTTAACTGGTTGTCCTCTGTTCTGTCCTACTGAAAGAGACCCTGTGTTTTAACTGGTTGTTCTGTCCTACTGAATGAGACCCTGTGTTTTAACTGGTTGTTCTGTCCTACTGAATGAGACCCTGTGTTTTAACTGGTTGTCCTCTGTTCTGTCCTACTGAAAGAGACCCTGTGTTTTAACTGGTTGTTCTGTCCTACTGAATGAGACCCTGTGTTTTAACTGGTTGTCCTCTGTTCTGTCCTACTGAAAGAGACCCTGTGTTTTAACTGGTTGTTCTGTCCTACTGAATGAGACCCTGTGTTTTAACTGGTTGTTCTGTCCTACTGAATGAGACCCTGTGTTTTAACTGGTTGTCCTCTGTTCTGTCCTACTGAATGAGACCCTGTGTTTTAACTGGTTGTCCTCTGTTCTGTCCTACTGAATGAGACCCTGTGTTTTAACTGGTTGTTCTGTCCTACTGAAAGAGACCCTGTGTTTTAACTGGTTGTTCTGTCCTACTGAATGAGACCCTGTGTTTTAACTGGTTGTTCTGCCCTACTGAATGAGACCCTGTGTTTTAACTGGTTGTCCTCTGTTCTGTCCTACTGAAAGAGACCCTGTGTTTTAACTGGTTGTCCTCTGTTGTTCTGTCCTACTGAATGAGACCCTGTGTTTTAACTGGTTGTTCTGTCCTACTGAATGAGACCCTGTGTTTTAACTGGTTGTCCTCTGTTCTGTCCTACTGAAAGAGACCCTGTGTTTTAACTGGTTGTCCTCTGTTCTGTCCTACTGAAAGAGACCCTGTGTTTTAACTGGTTGTCCTCTGTTCTGTCCTACTGAATGAGACCCTGTGTTTTAACTGGTTGTCCTCTGTTGTTCTGTCCTACTGAAAGAGACCCTGTGTTTTAACTGGTTGTCCTCTGTTCTGTCCTACTGAATGAGACCCTGTGTTTTAACTGGTTGTTCTGTCCTACTGAAAGAGACCCTGTGTTTTAACTGGTTGTCCTCTGTTCTGTCCTACTGAAAGAGACCCTGTGTTTTAACTGGTTGTCCTCTGTTCTGTCCTACTGAAAGAGACCCTGTGTTTTAACTGGTTCTCCTCTGTTTTTCTGTCCTACTGAAAGAGACCCTGTGTTTTAACTGGTTGTCCTCTGTTCTGTCCTACTGAATGAGACCCTGTGTTTTAACTGGTTGTTCTGTCCTACTGAATGAGACCCTGTGTTTTAACTGGTTGTTCTGTCCTACTGAATGAGACCCTGTGTTTTAACTGGTTGTCCTCTGTTGTTCTGTCCTACTGAAAGAGACCCTGTGTTTTAACTGGTTGTCCTCTGTTCTGTCCTACTGAAAGAGACCCTGTGTTTTAACTGGTTGTCCTCTGTTCTGTCCTACTGAATGAGACCCTGTGTTTTAACTGGTTGTTCTGTCCTACTGAAAGAGACCCTGTGTTTTAACTGGTTGTCCTCTGTTCTGTCCTACTGAATGAGACCCTGTGTTTTAACTGGTTGTCCTCTGTTCTGTCCTACTGAAAGAGACCCTGTGTTTTAACTGGTTGTTCTGTCCTACTGAATGAGACCCTGTGTTTTAACTGGTTGTTCTGCCCTACTGAATGAGACCCTGTGTTTTAACTGGTTGTTCTGTCCTACTGAATGAGACCCTGTGTTTTAACTGGTTGTTCTGTCCTACTGAAAGAGACCCTGTGTTTTAACTGGTTGTCCTCTGTTCTGTCCTACTGAAAGAGACCCTGTGTTTTAACTGGTTGTTCTGTCCTACTGAATGAGACCCTGTGTTTTAACTGGTTGTTCTGCCCTACTGAATGAGACCATGTGTTTTAACTGGTTGTCCTCTGTTCTGTCCTACTGAAAGAGACCCTGTGTTTTAACTGGTTGTCCTCTGTTGTTCTGTCCTACTGAATGAGACCCTGTGTTTTAACTGGTTGTTCTGTCCTACTGAATGAGACCCTGTGTTTTAACTGGTTGTTCTGTCCTACTGAAAGAGACCCTGTGTTTTAACTGGTTGTCCTCTGTTCTGTCCTACTGAAAGAGACCCTGTGTTTTAACTGGTTGTCCTCTGTTCTGTCCTACTGAAAGAGACCCTGTGTTTTAACTGGTTGTCCTCTGTTTTTCTGTCCTACTGAAAGAGACCCTGTGTTTTAACTGGTTGTCCTCTGTTCTGTCCTACTGAATGAGACCCTGTGTTTTAACTGGTTGTTCTGTCCTACTGAATGAGACCCTGTGTTTTAACTGGTTGTTCTGTCCTACTGAATGAGACCCTGTGTTTTAACTGGTTGTCCTCTGTTGTTCTGTCCTACTGAAAGAGACCCTGTGTTTTAACTGGTTGTCCTCTGTTCTGTCCTACTGAAAGAGACCCTGTGTTTTAACTGGTTGTCCTCTGTTCTGTCCTACTGAAAGAGACCCTGTGTTTTAACTGGTTGTTCTGTCCTACTGAATGAGACCCTGTGTTTTAACTGGTTGTCCTCTGTTCTGTCCTACTGAAAGAGACCCTGTGTTTTAACTGGTTGTCCTCTGTTCTGTCCTACTGAAAGAGACCCTGTGTTTTAACTGGTTGTTCTGTCCTACTGAATGAGACCCTGTGTTTTAACTGGTTGTTCTGTCCTACTGAATGAGACCCTGTGTTTTAACTGGTTGTTCTGTCCTACTGAATGAGACCCTGTGTTTTAACTGGTTGTCCTCTGTTGTTCTGTCCTACTGAATGAGACCCTGTGTTTTAACTGGTTGTTCTGTCCTACTGAATGAGACCCTGTGTTTTAACTGGTTGTCCTCTGTTCTGTCCTACTGAAAGAGACCTTGTGTTTTAACTGGTTGTCCTCTGTTCTGTCCTACTGAAAGAGACCCTGTGTTTTAACTGGTTGTTCTGTCCTACTGAATGAGACCCTGTGTTTTAACTGGTTGTCCTCTGTTCTGTCCTACTGAATGAGACCCTGTGTTTTAACTGGTTGTCCTCTGTTCTGTCCTACTGAAAGAGACCCTGTGTTTTAACTGGTTGTCCTCTGTTGTTCTGTCCTACTGAATGAGACCCTGTGTTTTAACTGGTTGTCCTCTGTTGTTCTGCCCTACTGAATGAGACCCTGTGTTTTAACTGGTTGTCCTCTGTTGTTCTGTCCTACTGAATGAGACCCTGTGTTTTAACTGGTTGTTCTGTCCTACTGAATGAGACCCTGTGTTTTAACTGGTTGTCCTCTGTTCTGTCCTACTGAAAGAGACCCTGTGTTTTAACTGGTTGTCCTCTGTTCTGTCCTACTGAAAGAGACCCTGTGTTTTAACTGGTTGTTCTGTCCTACTGAATGAGACCCTGTGTTTTAACTGGTTGTTCTGTCCTACTGAAAGAGACCCTGTGTTTTAACTGGTTGTCCTCTGTTCTGTCCTACTGAAAGAGACCCTGTGTTTTAACTGGTTGTTCTGTCCTACTGAAAGAGACCCTGTGTTTTAACTGGTTGTTCTGTCCTACTGAAAGAGACCCTGTGTTTTAACTGGTTGTCCTCTGTTCTGTCCTACTGAAAGAGACCCTGTGTTTTAACTGGTTGTTCTGTCCTACTGAATGAGACCCTGTGTTTTAACTGGTTGTCCTCTGTTCTGTCCTACTGAATGAGACCCTGTGTTTTAACTGGTTGTTCTGTCCTACTGAAAGAGACCCTGTGTTTTAACTGGTTGTCCTGTCCTACTGAATGAGACCCTGTGTTTTAACTGGTTGTTCTGTCCTACTGAATGAGACCCTGTGTTTTAACTGGTTGTTCTGTCCTACTGAATGAGACCCTGTGTTTTAACTGGTTGTTCTGTCCTACTGAATGAGACCCTGTGTTTTAACTGGTTGTTCTGTCCTACTGAATGAGACCCTGTGTTTTAACTGGTTGTCCTCTGTTCTGTCCTACTGAAAGAGACCCTGTGTTTTAACTGGTTGTTCTGTCCTACTGAAAGAGACCCTGTGTTTTAACTGGTTGTTCTGTCCTACTGAATGAGACCCTGTGTTTTAACTGGTTGTCCTCTGTTCTGTCCTACTGAATGAGACCCTGTGTTTTAACTGGTTGTTCTGTCCTACTGAAAGAGACCCTGTGTTTTAACTGGTTGTTCTGTCCTACTGAATGAGACCCTGTGTTTTAACTGGTTGTTCTGTCCTACTGAATGAGACCCTGTGTTTTAACTGGTTGTTCTGTCCTACTGAATGAGACCCTGTGTTTTAACTGGTTTTTCTGTCCTACTGAAAGAGACCCTGTGTTTTAACTGGTTGTTCTGTCCTACTGAAAGAGACCCTGTGTTTTAACTGGTTGTTCTGTCCTACTGAATGAGACCCTGTGTTTTAACTGGTTGTCCTCTGTTCTGTCCTACTGAATGAGACCCTGTGTTTTAACTGGTTGTTCTGTCCTACTGAATGAGACCCTGTGTTTTACAGTCACGTGACTTCCGTCTCGATTCCGCATTGTCTCCGTGCTGCTCTGCTGTTTGTTGCTACTTGGCTACCTGCCAAACTATTCACGTTTTACTTTTAATAAACGTTTAATCAATCTCTGTGTTCAACAAATTTACCAACTTTTTAGTTTTGTCCTCACTCATCTTTTTTCGTTAAACTTTTTCACCCCGGACGTTTATCCCGAGACAGAAGAGTCATTTTCCTGTGCGTTTTAGCTGCCAACTTTACGTTATTTTCCTTTTTTCCATCGCAACTTTTTTCCCTTATTCAACTTTTTCACTCCGGACGCTTTATCTGGACATGGTTCATCAACATCTTCAACAGCCGAAGCTAAGTAGTAACATTAACATGATGTCTTCTAATTGCAGTCGCTGTACTCATAATATACAGGAGAATTCTCGCCTTACGGCGAGAATAGCTGTGCTACAAGCCCAGCTTCAGACGCAATCGTTAGGCAAGGGTAATATCAGTGTAGGAAAGGAAGAAACAGCGTCTGTGCCACCAGTAAGTACAGACAGTAACGTTAGTATAAATACCCCCGCACAGTCCCCGCAGCCGGACAACTTTCTCATGGCTTCTGGAGGGAAATACTGTTGGAATGCTCAACCGGTGTCGCTCATTCAGCCGACAGAAACCTTCAACCGGTTTTCCCCATTATGTAGCGAGTCGGAGTCTGAGTCTGAGTCTTCTCTAGTCTCTACTCCTCCCGTTACGGGGTCTGAGACTCCGAAGGCTCCCACCATTAGCTCTGACAAATTGAAAACCCTAGTCATTGGCGACTCCATTACCCGCAGTATTAGACTTAAAACGAATCACCCAGCGATCATACACTGTTTACCAGGGGGCAGGGCTACCGACGTTAAGGCTAATCTAAAGATGGTGCTGGCTAAAGCTAAAACTGGCGAGTGTAGAGAGTATAGAGATATTGTTATCCACGTCGGCACCAACGATGTTAGGATGAAACAGTCAGAGGTCACCAAGTGCAACATAGCTTCAGCGTGTAAATCAGCTAGAAAGATGTGTCGGCATCGAGTAATTGTCTCTGGCCCCCTCCCAGTTAGGGGAAGTGACGAGCTCTACAGCAGAGTCTCAGCACTTAATCGCTGGTTGAAAACTGTTTTCTGCCCCTCCCAAAAGATAACATTTGTGGATAATTGGCCCTCTTTCTGGGACTCACCCACAAACAGGACCAAGCCTGACCTGCTGAGGAGTGACGGACTCCATCCTAGCTGGAGGGGTGCTCTCCTCTTATCTACCAACATAGATAGGGCTCTAACTCCTCTAGCCCCACAGTGAAATAGGGTGCAGGCCAGGCAGCAGGCTGTTAGCCAACCTGCCAGCTTAGTGGAGTCTGCCAATAGCACAGTCAGTGTAGTCAGCTCAGCCATACCCATTGAGACTGTGTCTGTGCCTCGACCTAGGTTGGGCAAAACTAAACATGGCGGTGTTCACCCTAGCAATCTTATTAGGATAAAGACCTCCTCCATTCCTGCCATTATTGAAAGAGATCGTGATACCTCACATCTCAAAATAGGGTTACTTAATGTTAGATCCCTCACTTCAAAGGCAGTCATAGTCAATGAACTAATCACTGATCATAATCTTGATGTGATTGGCCTGACTGAAACATGGCTTAAGCCTGATGAATTTGCTGTGTTAAATGAGGCCTCACCTCCTGGTTACACTAGTGACCATATTCCCCGTGCATCCCGCAAAGGCGGAGGTGTTGCTAACATTTACGATAGCAAATTTCAATTTACAAAAAAAAAAATGGCGTTTTCATCTTTTGAGCTTCTAGTCATGAAATCTATGCAGCCTACTCAATCACTTTTTATAGCTACTGTTTACAGGCCTCCTGGGCCATATACAGCGTTCCTCTCTGAGTTTCCTGAATTCCTATCAGACCTTGTAGT
Source organism: Coregonus lavaretus (assembly GCF_964263955.1). Lineage (NCBI taxonomy): Eukaryota > Metazoa > Chordata > Actinopteri > Salmoniformes > Salmonidae > Coregonus > Coregonus lavaretus. The sequence continues at coordinate 46,396,208 of NC_140013.1, read as the reverse complement.
CATAGCAGATCATATTCTAATTTTTGGTGATTTTAATATTCACATGGAGAAGTCCACAGACCCACTCCAAAAGTCTTTCGGAGCCATTATCGACTCAGTGGGTTTTGTCCAACATGTCTCTGGACCTACTCACTGCCACAGTCATACTCTGGACCTAGTTTTGTCCCATGGAATAAATGTTGTAGATCTTAATGTTTTTCCACAAAATCCTGGACTATCGGACCACCATTTTATTACGTTTGCAATCGCAACAAATAATCTGCTCAGACCCCAACCAAGGAGCATCAAAAGTCGTGCTATAAATTCTCAGACAACACAAAAATTCATTGACGCCCTTCCAGACACCTTCTGCCTACCCAAGGACGTCAGAGGACAAAAATCAGTTAACCACTTAACTGAGGAACTCAATTTAACCTTGCGCAATACCCTAGATGCAGTTGCACCCCTAAAAACGAAAAACATTTGTCATAAGAAACTAGCTCCCTGGTATACAGAAAATACCCGAGCTTTGAAGCAAGCTTCCAGGAAATTGGAACGGAAATGGCGCCACACCAAACTGGAAGTCTTCCGACTAGCTTGGAAAGACAGTACCGTGCAGTACCGAAGAGCCCTCACTGCTGCTCGATCATCCTACTTTTCCAACTTAATCGAGGAAAATAAGAACAATCCAAAATTTCTTTTTGATACTGTTGCAAAGCTAACTAAAAAGCAGCATTCCCCAAGAGAGGATGGCTTTCACTTCAGCAGTGATAAATTCATGAACTTCTTTGAGGAAAAGATCATGACCATTAGAAAGCAAATTACGGACTCCTCTTTGAATCTGCGTATTCCTCCAGGGCTTAGCTGTCCTGGATCTGCACAGCTCTGCGAGGGCCTGGGATCGGGAGAGACACTTAAGTGTTTTAGTACTATATCTCTTGACACAATGATGAAAATAATCATGGCCTCTAAACCTTCAAGCTGCATACTGGATCCTATTCCTACTAAACTGCTGAAGGAGCTGCTTCCTGTGCTTGGCCCTCCTATGTTGAACATAATAAACAGCTCTCTATCCACCGGATGTGTACCAAACTCACTAAAAGTGGCAGTGATAAAGCCTCTCTTGAAAAAGCCAAACCTTGACCCGGAAAATATAAAAAACTATCGGCCTATATCGAATCTTCCATTCCTCTCAAAAATTTTAGAAAAAGCTGTTGCGCAGCAACTCACTGCCTTTCTGAAGACAAACAATGTATACAAAATGCTTCAGTCTGGTTTTAGACCCCATCATAGCACTGAGACTGCACTTGTGAAGGTGGTAAATGACCTTTTAATGGCGTCAGACCGAGGCTCTGCATCTGTCCTCGTGCTACTAGACCTTAGTGCTGCCTTTGACACCATCGATCACCACATTCTTTTGGAGAGACTGGAAACCCAAATTGGTCTACACGGACAAGTTCTGGCCTGGTTTAGATCCTACCTGTCGGAAAGATATCAGTTTGTCTCTGTGAATGGTCTGTCCTCCGACAAATCAACTGTACATTTCGGTGTTCCTCAAGGTTCCGTTTTAGGACCACTATTGTTTTCACTATATATTTTACCTCTTGGGGATGTTATTCGAAAACATAATGTTAACTTTCACTGCTATGCGGATGACACACAGCTGTACATTTCAATGAAGCATGGTGAAGCCCCAAAATTGCCCTCGCTAGAAGCCTGTGTTTCAGACATAAGGAAGTGGATGGCTGAAAACTTTTTACTTTTAAACTCGGACAAAACAGAGATGCTTGTTCTAGGTCCCAAGAAACAAAGAGATCTTCTGTTAAATCTGACAATTCATCTTGATGGTTGTAAAGTCGTCTCAAATAAAACTGTGAAGGACCTAGGCGTTACTCTTGACCCTGATCTCTCTTTTGACGAACATATCAAGACTGTTTCAAGGACAGCTTTTTTCCATCTACGTAACATTGCAAAAATCAGAAATTTTCTGTCCAAAAATGATGCAGAAAAATTAATCCATGCATTTGTTACTTCTAGGTTAGACTACTGCAATGCTCTATTTTCCGGCTACCCGGATAAAGCACTAAATAAACTTCAGTTAGTGCTAAATACGGCTGCTAGAATCCTGACTAGAACCAAGAAATTTGATCATATTACTCCAGTGCTAGCTTCCCTACACTGGCTTCCTGTTAAGGCAAGGGCTGATTTCAAGGTTTTACTGTTAACCTATAAAGCGTTACATGGGCTTGCTCCTACCTATCTTTCCGAGTTGGTCCTGCCGTACATACCAATACGTTCGCTACGGTCACAAGACGCAGGCCTCCTAATTGTCCCTAGAATTTCTAAGCAAACAGCGGGAGGCAGGGCTTTCTCCTATAGATCTCCATTTTTATGGAACAGTCTGCCTACCCATGTGAGAGACGCAGACTCGGTCTCAACCTTTAAGTCTTTACTGAAGACTTATCTCTTCAGTAGGTCATATGATTGAGTGTAGTCTGGCCCAGGAGTGTGAAGGTGAACGGAAAGGCTGGAGCAACGAACAGCCCTTGCTGTCTCTGCCAGGCCGGTTCCCCTCTCCACTGGGGTTCTCTGCCTCTAACCCTGTTGCAGGGGCTGAGTCACTGGCTTGCTGGTGCTCTTTCATGCCGTCCCTGGGAGGGGTGCGTCACTTGAGTGGGTTGAGTTACTGACGTGATCTTCCTGTCTGGGTTGGCGCCCCCCTCTTGGTTTGTGCTGTGGTGGAGACCTCTGTGGGCTATACTCGGCCTTGTCTCAGGATTGTAAGTTGGTGGTTGGGGATATCCCTCTAGTGGTGCGGGGGCTGTGCTTTGGCGGAGTGGGTGGGGTTATATCCTTCCTGTTTGGCCCTGTCCGGGGGTTTCTTCGGATGGGGCCACAGTGTCTCCGGACCGCTCCTGTCTCAGCCTCCAGTATTTATGCTGCAGTAGTTTATGTGTCGGGGGGCTGGGGTTAGTTGGTTATACCTGGAGTACTTCTCCTGTCTTATCCAGTGTCCTGTGTGAATTTAAGTATGCTCTCTCTAATTCTCTCGTTCTCTCTTTCTCTCTGAGAACCTGAGCCCTAGGACCATACGTCAGGACTACCGGGCATGATGACACCTTGCTGTCCCCAGTCCGCCTGGCCTTGCTGCTATTCCAGTTTAAACTGTTCTGCCTGCGGTTATGGAACCCCTACCTGTCCCAGACCTGCTGTTTTAAACTCTTAATGATCGGCTATGAAAAGCCAACTGAGATTTATTCCTGATTATTATTTGACCATGCTTGTCACTTATGAACATTTTTGAACATCTTGGCATGGTTCTGTTATAATCTCCACCCGGCACAGCCAGAAGAGGACTGGCCACCCCTCATAGCCTGGTTCCTCTCTAGGTTTCTTCCTAGGTTTTGGCCTTTCTAGGGAGTTTTTCCTAGCCACCTTGCTTCTACACCTGCATTACTAGCTGTTTGGGGTTTTAGGCTGGGTTTCTGTACAGCACTTCGAGATATTAGCTGATGTAAGAAGGGCTATATAAAATAAAATTGATTGATTGATTGATTGATTGATTTTAACTGGTTGTCCTCTGTTCTGTCCTACTGAATGAGACCCTGTGTTTTAACTGGTTGTCCTCTGTTCTGTCCTACTGAATGAGACCCTGTGTTTTAACTGGTTGTTCTGTCCTACTGAAAGAGACCCTGTGTTTTAACTGGTTGTTCTGTCCTACTGAAAGAGACCCTGTGTTTTAACTGGTTGTTCTGTCCTACTGAATGAGACCCTGTGTTTTAACTGGTTGTTCTGTCCTACTGAATGAGACCCTGTGTTTTAACTGGTTGTTCTGTCCTACTGAATGAGACCCTGTGTTTTAACTGGTTGTTCTGTCCTACTGAATGAGACCCTGTGTTTTAACTGGTTGTTCTGTCCTACTGAATGAGACCCTGTGTTTTAACTGGTTGTTCTGTCCTACTGAATGAGACCCTGTGTTTTAACTGGTTGTTCTGTCCTACTGAATGAGACCCTGTGTTTTAACTGGTTGTCCTCTGTTCTGTCCTACTGAATGAGACCCTGTGTTTTAACTGGTTGTTCTGTCCTACTGAAAGAGACCCTGTGTTTTAACTGGTTGTCCTCTGTTGTTCTGTCCTACTGAATGAGACCCTGTGTTTTAACTGGTTGTCCTCTGTTCTGTCCTACTGAAAGAGACCCTGTGTTTTAACTGGTTGTTCTGTCCTACTGAAAGAGACCCTGTGTTTTAACTGGTTGTTCTGTCCTACTGAATGAGACCCTGTGTTTTAACTGGTTGTCCTCTGTTCTGTCCTACTGAATGAGACCCTGTGTTTTAACTGGTTGTTCTGTCCTACTGAAAGAGACCCTGTGTTTTAACTGGTTGTTCTGTCCTACTGAATGAGACCCTGTGTTTTAACTGGTTGTTCTGTCCTACTGAATGAGACCCTGTGTTTTAACTGGTTGTTCTGTCCTACTGAAAGAGACCCTGTGTTTTAACTGGTTGTCCTCTGTTCTGTCCTACTGAAAGAGACCCTGTGTTTTAACTGGTTGTTCTGTCCTACTGAAAGAGACCCTGTGTTTTAACTGGTTGTTCTGTCCTACTGAAAGAGACCCTGTGTTTTAACTGGTTGTCCTCTGTTCTGTCCTACTGAATGAGACCCTGTGTTTTAACTGGTTGTTCTGTCCTACTGAAAGAGAGCCTGTGTTTTAACTGGTTGTCCTCTGTTCTGTCCTACTGAATGAGACCCTGTGTTTTAACTGGTTGTTCTGTCCTACTGAATGAGACCCTGTGTTTTAACTGGTTGTTCTGTCCTACTGAATGAGACCCTGTGTTTTAACTGGTTGTTCTGTCCTACTGAATGAGACCCTGTGTTTTAACTGGTTGTCCTCTGTTCTGTCCTACTGAATGAGACCCTGTGTTTTAACTGGTTGTTCTGTCCTACTGAAAGAGACCCTGTGTTTTAACTGGTTGTTCTGTCCTACTGAAAGAGACCCTGTGTTTTAACTGGTTGTCCTCTGTTCTGTCCTACTGAAAGAGACCCTGTGTTTTAACTGGTTGTCCTCTGTTCTGTCCTACTGAAAGAGACCCTGTGTTTTAACTGGTTGTCCTGTCCTACTGAAAGAGACCCTGTGTTTTAACTGGTTGTCCTCTGTTGTTCTGTCCTACTGAATGAGACCCTGTGTTTTAACTGGTTGTTCTGTCCTACTGAATGAGACCCTGTGTTTTAACTGGTTGTCCTCTGTTCTGTCCTACTGAATGAGACCCTGTGTTTTAACTGGTTGTTCTGTCCTACTGAATGAGACCCTGTGTTTTAACTGGTTGTTCTGTCCTACTGAATGAGACCCTGTGTTTTAACTGGTTGTTCTGTCCTACTGAAAGAGACCCTGTGTTTTAACTGGTGTCCTCATGTCTCTCTCCCTTCCTCCTTGTCCTCTCAGCTCTGCTAACAAGTGCCTTCTGAAGGTAGCTACCTATGTAGCACAGCTGGAGCAGTACCAGAAAGCCATAGAGATCTATGAACAGGTGAGATCTGCCAATGACTGACTAAAAGGTGTTATCATGTTGCAGCAGGGCTCGGCTAATAAACCAGGTTAATGTAACAGTCCTGTTTTGGTCTGTGTGTTTTAAGGTTGGGACCAATGTGATGGACAGCACACTGCTGAAGTACAGCGCTAAAGACTACTTCTTCAAGGCAGCTCTCTGCCACTTCTGTGTGGACATGCTCAATGCCAAAGTAAGCCCCAACTGACTTCTGTCTGTTTCAATGCCAAAGTAAGCCCAAAACGGACTTCTGTCTGTTTCAATGCCAAAGTAAGCCCCAACTGACTTCTGTCTGTTTCAATGCCAAAGTAAGCCCCAACTGACTTCTGTCTGTTTCAATGCCAAAGTAAGCCCCAACTGACTTCTGTCTGTTTCAATGCCAAAGTAAGCCCAAAACGGACTTCTGTCTGTTTCAATGCCAAAGTAAGCCCCAACTGACTTCTGTCTGTTTCAATGCCAAAGTAAGCCCCAACTGACTTCTGTCTGTTTCAATGCCAAAGTAAGCCCAAAACGGACTTCTGTCTGTTTCAATGCCAAAGTAAGCCCAAACGGACTTCTGTCTGTTTCAATGCCAAAGTAAGCCCAAAACGGACTTCTGTCTGTTTCAATGCCAAAGTAAGCCCCAACTGACTTGTCTGTTTCAATGCCAAAGTAAGCCCCAACTGACTTCTGTCTGTTTCAATGCCAAAGTAAGCCCCAACTGACTTCTGTCTGTTTCAATGCCAAAGTAAGCCCCAACTGACTTCTGTCTGTTTCAATGCCAAAGTAAGCCCCAACTGACTTCTGTCTGTTTCAATGCCAAAGTAAGCCCCAACTGACTTCTGTCTG